>NC_141066.1:33284099-33639099 GCF_041138505.1 Cibotium barometz
GTAGGGAGCTTAAACCCTCACATGTGCACACACATGTGAGAGTGTGAGTGTGCATGCACACACACACACACACACACACACACACACACACACACACACACACACACACACACACACACTCATGTAAGTATATATGTATGCATACACACATGCATGCACATGTACACACACACATGTAAGTATATATATATGCATACACACATGCATGCACATGTACACACACATGTAGGTATATGTATATGCGTGTGTGTGTGTGTGTGTGTGTGTGTGTGCGCGTATGTGTGTCCATATGTTCAAACCTCTTAAACATGACACCTACTCTCAAACATGAGTTTGAAAAGTTCTAATATATATCTATATTAATAAGGAGTGTGAGCAATGTTAACAAAAAAGAGACGATTAATGTGAGGTGTATTCCAAATTTAGAGAATTTACCTTGAAAAATAAAAAGAGAAGGATATCATGGTTTCAAATGTTTTTTAAATTTTTTATGTTAGAGAAGGTACTGAAGTTTGATGTCATCTCTTTTCACTATTAATAGATTATACTAGAAGAACCATTAACAAAGCCTTTAAATAGCATAGTGAAGGATTTTATACCCTTTGAAGTAATGTAGATGTTTCTCTTTGAAAATGTCAATTCTTTACTCCACCCATCACCACTTAATCCAAAAGGATAAGTTAGTCAGTGAAGGATTTTATAGCCTTTAGAGTAAAGTAGATGTTTCTCTTTGAAAATGTTAATTCTTTACTCCACCCATCACCACTCAATCAAAAAGAATAAGTAGTCAAGACTCACTTAATCCCATGGAAAGATAGGCTTCACCATGGTGATGGACTTGTTATTGTTGTCTATAGTAAATGGCAAAATTAACAAAGGAGCATAACAAATACACAACTTAACCCAAATCTCTATGCAAAATAAAAACACAACTTAACCCAATATCTATACAAAAGATATGATTGATCCACCCACAAGACATCACACAAGACCTCCCATATCTCTATGTAAGAGGAGATATGCTTGATCTCTATAAGATCTTATATGGACCATGTGTAATTGATCCTTGTTTTTTAAAAGGACTATAGGACATGATCGTCGACCATATTCACGACCTGCATACAAAATCCTTAATAGGAGTGAGCTTGGATGTGTACAAGCAAAGGCCTAAAATCCTTATAGGAGTGCAATTAGGATAGTTATTACCTTAGGTGGGTCATTCTTGTATACGATGTGCGCTGATGTATGCTTAAGAGGTGCTTTGAAAACCTGTAGCTGTGAATTTTGGTATTTTAGCACACCCCTTGAATTCACGTGCTACCTTACATATTTTTGAGTGACCCCCCCTCCCCCCTCCGGAGATTTTAATTAGATAATTTTAGATGTAAAATTCCATTTTATACTCTTATATAGACTTGCTACTTATCTTTGTGCATCTCCCATGTTTACCATCTTTCATGCCTAGTAGAAACTTTATTTTATACTCTTGTATTCGACTTACTTCTTATCTTAGTACATCTCCCATGTTTACCATCATTCATGTCTAGTATAAACTTTATTCCAAAAAGAAACCTTATTTACCCTTGCATGAACAACAAGTAACATTCCTTTCTATACTAAAAGAACTGGTTGCATTGAAGCATCATATTACCTTATTGAATTTAGTATTGGTGTTTTGGAATATAACCACATAAATTGTTCAACATATATTGCAGTCTATAAAAAGATGACTACATGGTTTGTATTTTAGAGTTTCCACATTGCTAATTTTCACACATCCACTTCACTTGTCTTCAAAAAACATTTCATAGTCTTGATTTATGCATGATGATATTTTGTGTGCAATATATCATGGTGGTGGCTTGAAAATCTACAATTTACATGTTTTAATGTTACTTTATTTTTGTTTGGGATTTTAGTTTACCAGTAATGCCTTGAAGCTTGTAATCTATTATGTATAAGTTATCCAATGCACGTGGCGGCATTGACCTTTTTGAGGTCCACACCCACTCTCACTTTTTCTTTTTTCTTGGGTACTATCATGATGGGTGAGACCCATTCAGTGTGCTCTATTTTTTTGTAGATGAATTTAGCATCTATGAGTTGATTGATCTCTTCACAGACCATCTTGGAGTACTTAGGATTCATACGGTAGACTCTTTGTTTTACTAGCCTTGTCCCTTCCACCATGGGGATGGTGTGTTTGACCACTTTAGGAGATACACCTTTGATATCACTGGGAATTCAGTGAGGTGAGTAGGTCAATAAGGTTTTTGTTTTCTTTTACAGAGAGGTCTTTCCTAATATAGATAGGTTTTAGATTTTCCCCTAGACCTACCAGGTTGATCTCCTTAACCTCGATCGATCAATCATAAGACATTACAGGCTTTCCATCATGGATTCTTTGGGCCTTCTCATATTGTACAAAGTGGTCACCCATCTTGTAGGCTTTGAAGTGTTCAAGATCTTGTTCGGTCTATTCTGCCTTAGTGCTTTCCTCATCCATTCTTTTTTTAGCATCACGCTTGGCTTGCACCCAACTTTTTGTATTGTGTCCTATGAGTGGAGTGACAGAGCTTTGGGGGTTTTGAAGTGAGTTAGGGACTCTTCCCCTTCAATGGGGAACATTTCGAGCTCCTTTTGCTAGACAAATTAGTGTCTGATTTTCTTGGGCGATCATTCCTAAGATCCTTAAAATAAGTAGCAACAAGATGCACCTAATGTAGAACTGTTATTTGTTCTGGTTCATCCTCTAGAGGGAGATTCTCAAAGAGTACTTAGCGGTTAAGGCCTCTATTTAGCTAATGGGTTTCATCAATTGGTTTTATGTTAGGCATTGAGGAACTCCCTATAGCCTGAATCACGTAAGGTTCCTTTTCAAATTGATCTTGATATTCCTTGACTAGCTCTTAAGCAGCCTTAAGCCTACCTTTCTCCTCAAGTGGGTTTGGATATTCAACCAACTTCGTGGGTAGATGATCGGGGTTTATCTACTCCCTTGTTTGAGAGATGGATGGTAGCATCTTCTCTTCATTGGATGAGGAAGATGACACATTTGTAGTCATACCCTCGTCAAATCCACTTTTTATAGTGACACGACTATCTCCCTTCTTGCCAATCTTTGTGGCCCTTTTCTTTTGAGTGCCCTTACTTGCTTGCTTTAGATTAAGAACCTCTTTAGAAGACAAGATCCTTAGTTGTCCTGGGTCCCCTGCTTTTGCAAAGTAGATGCTTCAGCGGGACAGCAACATGAGTAGCAACTCTCCTCCTACTTTGTATCCATGTGACTGCATTGAGAGGCAATATGTGGATGAAACCATCGTACACACTCAACAAGTTAATGATGGCGATCGGTTTAGCTTCATTTCCTTTTCCAAGTACACCCATTCTTAATGTGGGCAATCCTTATACATGTGGTCTGTCCCCCACAACCTATGCATAAGGGACTTAAGTTGGGGGTACTCTCACGAGTACTTACCATCCCTTTCTTGATTGAACCTTTCAAGGTCAATTGGTGCATGAGGGTCACTCAAGGTAACAGAGGTTGCAGTGGAAGGATTGGAGATGGCAAGGGTATGTAGGGAACCATAAGGATACTTCGCTGTGGTGGGCCACAGCGAGGTATCCTCACTTCATGGCCAGGTTGAGGTGCACTGTGATGTGCAACCGCCTCCTTATATTCTCCTGACAGAGTTAGCTGCACAACTTTAATGCTTTTTGAATACCCGTTACTCTCATTTATGAATTATATTTAGAGAAATTCTCAAACTGAAAGTGAATGGGCGTGGATGAGTAGGGTACGACCGTACCTTTGTGAAGGTATGGACGTTCACTTTTTAGAAATGCAACCAAGAATGAGTTGCCCCTGGTTTTCTCCTGGTTTTTCCCCTTAGTGATGGATTTTTGAGGTTTTCTTTTTATATGTAGGTTAGGCTAGTCCTAAGCTACCTAATAATGCAAGAAATTCTTAGTTTAACCTAATATCCTAGAATTAATGGTGTAATTAAGCTAACATGCAGTTTGTCTATCTACTTGGAGAAAAAACCAAAAATCGATGGAATCAATGGGAAAATTAGGGCACTTACTTGTTGATTCCACCTTCAATGCAGCCTCCGAAGCTCCTATTGCTCCCAATGCTCCATTTCAACTCCATTGTTTCGAGAAAAATAAAAAGAACATAAATCAACAAGAAACTCATACCAAACTCCTATAACTAGCGGATTTGCATTCCATCCGAGCAAGATAAGTCTCTAGCTTAGGAAGAAATTGTAAAGGACACTAAACTAAGTGCCATTCCCTAGCAGCAGAGCAGCAGTGCCAAAGATATTCACCTAAATGAGCATTCTCCTTACATGAGAGAAGAAGGAGTGAAGAGAGAAGAGACAGGATGAAAGGGTTAGTTTAGGAACATGCACTTAGCCAAACCTATTCAAGGTTAACTCCTCGATGTGTGAAGCTACTCTACGGGCTCACTCCACCACCACTTATGTCACCTAGGCGGAGCTTCCACTTGCTAGGTAGAGAGCAATGAGAGAAGGATCTATAGAAAGCCTGACTCCTATCTCAATTCCTTCATATGTGCAAGGAGGAAGGGAGAGAGAAGGTAGAGAAGAAGAGAATAGAGAGAAGATAGAGAGTGCCACCTACAATCACACACTCACAATCAAGTAAGGAAGCATGCACCAACACACAACCACATAAGAGAGAAAGAGAGAAGAAGAAGAAGACTCAAATGTGATAATGGGATTGTGTCCTTTTCATACTTCATTAAGTCTCTTATATACATGAGCTCCTTTTTACAATGGCGAGTCGCCCATTAAGAATTGGGGGCCCAAAACTGGTTTTCTAGCTCTATGTACACCTAGGTTTTGTAGCTCATGGACTGGCATTACACATGTCGTAAGCTCAGTCATACCATATCTTTTTTCATGAAGTGCTTAGGACGGTTTTACATAAAAATGAATTACATGAAGTGTAACCATGCTTCGATAAAAAATGGTAGGAGTAATGCTAACCATTGTGGTTATCACAATCGATTCATCTCATGAACTTATAGTCGGTCAAAATTAGGGGTGAAGAGGAGCACAACGAAGTGCCATGGATTTTGAAGACAATTTCAAGGAAACTCATTCACGAGAATTTCATGAAGACACCTCTAAAGCTTCCTTTAAAACCACAAGCACAAAATGTGAAGGGAAAGGGAAGGAATCCTCTTCAAGACAACTATGGTAGAGCAGTAACAACTAATGACCCAACAATGGAGAGTAAGTCAAGGCCACCAGACCAGGTCAGTCACAACCCCATCTTTATCCCAAGAGAGAATGGTTCCCAATTTACCGAGAAAACCACAATAGTACAACAGAGTGTAAACATTTGAGACCTAGACCAACTCTCTATATCAAGTAAGGAAGCATGCACCAACACACAACCACATAAGAGAGAAAGAGAGAAGAAGAAGAAGACTCAAATGTGATAATGGGATTGTGTCCTTTTCATACTTCATTAAGTCTCTTATATACATGAGCTCCTTTTTACAATGTGGCGAGTCGCCCATTAAGAATTGGGGGCCCAAAACTGGTTTTCTAGCTCTATGTACACCTAGGTTTTGTAGCTCATGGACTGGCATTACACATGTCGTAAGCTCAGTCATACCATATCTTTTTTCATGAAGTGCTTAGGACGGTTTTACATAAAAATGAATTACATGAAGTGTAACCATGCTTTGATAAAAAATGGTAGGAGTAATGCTAACCATTGTGGTTATCACAATCGATTCATCTCATGAACTTATAGTCGGTCAAAACTAGGGGTGAAGAGGAGCACAACAAAAATGAATTACATGAAGTGTAACCATGCTTTGATAAAAAATGGTAGGAGTAATGCTAACCATTGTGGTTATCACAATCGATTCATCTCATGAACTTATAGTCGGTCAAAATTAGGGGTGAAGAGGAGCACAACGATTGGAAAACATAATGGTGTTCAAGATTTATTGAAAAAGTATGTGAATCTTTATCTTACCTTCCATTCATTGTGTGGCACATCGTAGCCATTAGGAACTCAATGGAGTCTTTTTGGGCCCTTTAATTTGCCATGAGGTTATGGAAACGTTTAACTTTTTGACAAATAGGAGCCCGCCATGTAAGCAAAAACCAATGGTTTGTGAGAGAGGTGTAAGAGTGGTCAAAGGGTGCACTTTTTTTCCCAAAAAGGGGAGGGGGCAATTTTACAATTTTCGGACCTCCATAACTTCTACATACAAGCTCCGATTTGAGCGAAGATTATAGATCCGTGATCTACGCATCAAGAGCTTTCCATAGATATGTTACATGATATGGTTTTATTCGCTAGATTTTAAATTCCATTTTCCCCCCAAAATTCAAATTCGAATAAAGTAGCCGTTTTGAAGCTTCTAATTAGAAAATGTTTCTTCTTAAGAGAAAAGGTTTGACTCCCTTAAACTGCCAAATAAAAGGGCCCAAGAAGACTCCATTGAGTGTTGGAATTAGGGTTGCAGGAATGCACACACAACTTCAAGAAGATGAGGAAACTTGAGCACAACACAGTAGTGTATTATGAGTGCCTAAAATGAAAAGATTACAAGCCCTAGAAGATAATGGGCGTATATACAATGCACGGGGGAAAAACCCTCCTAGTGAGGGAAAAAGTGCCCCGGCGGTCCTAAGTGTGTTCACACACATCACTACTATAATATGGTAACAAATCCCCCCTGGAGTGATGCGGTGAACAAGAGCTAGCACTCATGTATAGGGAAGTGTCTAGCTATGTGGACGAATCCACAAAAGGGAGTAAGCCCAAAGCTTTGCGAAAAGCTTCGAACTTCTCACGAGGCAGAGCCTTTGTGAAAAGGTCTGCAAGGTTATCCTGTGTTGGCACATAAGCCAAACTGATCTCTCCTGCAGAGAGTCTCTCCCTGACATAATGGTAGTGCACCTCAATGTGCTTCGTACGAGCATGGAACACTGGGTTCCGCGCAACTGCCAATGCGCTCTGACTGTCAGTGAAGATGGTGGTGGCAGATGGCTGCCCAACACCCAAATCAGCCATAAGGCGTCTGAGCCACACACACTCAACCGTAGCTGTGAAAGCTGCCCTGTACTCAGCTTCACAACTAGAAGTGGCCACAGTAGGCTGCTTCTTGCTCAACCATGATATGCATGAGCTTCCAAGCATGAAGCAAAAACCACTCGTGGACACGCGTGTGTCATAACAACCAGCCCAGTCAGAATCTGAAAAAACATGTAAATCTGGCGGCAATGATCCCCCCTTGGGATAAAACAACCCAAGATGCCGAGTACCACTCAAATAGCGAAAGATACGCTTCACTGCCTGCCAATGCTTAATGCCTGGGCTATGCATAAATCTGCTCACCTGTGAGACTGCAAACTGAATGTCTGGCCTCGTAATGCATACATAAATGAGGCAACCAACAGCTGTCTGATAGAGTGTGACATCAAAGTGATCTCCAGCATCATGAAGACTCAACTTCAAACCTGTCTCCATTGGAGTAGCAATAGGCTTGCAGTCTTCAAGGCCAAATCTCCGCAACAATGTTTCAATATACTTTGTCTGACACAAAGCAATACCTCCATCACACTGCTTAAATTGTATCCCCAAATAATGATGCAAATGCCCCAAATCTGACATCTCAAAAGAGGCATTCAATTCAGCCTTAAAATCAGCAATATGACTCTCATTTGGTCCTGTGAGCAGCATGTCATCGACATAGAGAGCAATGATTAGATGTACACCATCCACACGTTTAACATACAAAGTGCTTTCTGTTGGACTATTCTGAAACCCATGTGCAGTCAAATATGCATGTATTTTTTCATACCAAGCTCGTGGAGCTTGCTTTAAACCATATAAAGCCTTTTTTAACCTGCACACTTTGTTTTCCTGCCCTCTTTGAACAAAACCACGAGGCTGCGATACATACACCTCCTCATGCAAATCTCCATTTAAGAACGCAGTCTTTATGTCCAGCTGATGTACATTCCAACCATTATGAGCTGCTAATGCACAGATGCTACGAACAGTGGTCATACGACATGTGGGAGCAAAAGTCTCATCAAAATCAATGCCCTTCTCTTGAGCATAACCTTTTGCAACAAGCCTAGCCTTATGGCGATCCACTGTGCCATCAGGCTTACGCTTCAATTTGTAAACCCACTTAGTGCCAATGGCCTTCTTGCCATGGGGCAAGTCACATAAAGACCATGTACTATTCTTCATAATAGCATCGTATTCTGCTTGCATAGCAGCCATCCAATTTTCTGAACTTTGTGCCTCATCAAATGAAACAGGCTCACTTTCATCGCACATACTAGAAACAGCCAATGCATAACAATCTGACGCATAAGAGGCACCATGAGAGCCAGAACGAGTGCGACTAGACAAAGGGGCATCCAACTTGCTGTCACGCAAAGTCTGCACCAGCCATCTAGGCATGTTCCTAGAGCCCTCAATCTCTTGTCTCTCATCCTCAAGTGCATCATGCACATCTGCATCAGATATAGGCTGATCTGTGCCATCATTTAAAACCTGCATAGGCTGAAAAACTGCCTCATGAGGTATTGCACTTGACTGTGCACCACTGAAAAGAGGCAACAATGTATCATAGACATCACGTGAGCTGATATCTGTCTCCTTAGTACATGAAACCAAGGGCTGAACTGCATCTTCCACAAATACAACATCACGGCTAACCAAAATGCGCTTTGTCTGTGGATGATACAAACGATAGCCTTTGCTCTCAGCACTATATCCAACAAAAATACATTTGACAGCTTTGTCATCCAATTTTCTGCGATGTTGCACAGGCACTAATGCATATGCCAGGCAACCAAAAACACGTAAATGGCCAACAGATGGCTTGCGGCTATGCCAAGCCTCATATGGAGTGACAACCTGTAATGCTTTGGTGGGACACCTGTTTAGTACATAAGTGGCACACATGACAGCCTCAAGCCAAAAACCATGTGGTAGACTTTGACTCTTAACCATACATCTTGCCATTTCCATGAGAGACCTGTTTTTTCTCTCAGCCACACCATTTTGCTGTGGTGTATACGGCACTGTACATTGGTGTTTTATCCCACGCTCAGCCAGAAATGCATTAAATTCTGAAGACATATACTCCCCCCCTCGATCTGAACGGAGGGTGCCCATCTTACTTTCTGACACATTTTCAGCCATAACCAAAAACTGTTTGAAGCACAAAAACACTTCGGACTTTGCCTTCAAAGGATATACCCATGCATGCCTGGTAAAATCATCAATGAAAGTCACGAAGTAAAGGTAGTTTCCAAATGATGGAGTTTGCATGGGACCACAAACATCACTGTGAACAAGCTGCAATCTGCGTTCAGCTCTCACTGATCCATCTTTGGGAAAGGAAGCACGCTGCATTTTACCCAATATGCAGCCCTCACAAACATGCTTGACAGGTGCCTCAAGCTTAGGCAAAGAAGACACCATTTCAGATTTCTGCAGGCGCAGCAAACTTGCAAAATTCAGATGACCAAAACGTGCATGCCACAGTTTTGCATTTGAAATAGCCTGCGTATCCATAATAGCACATGCTGAATCCTCTACACATTTGCCATCCATATTGAGCTTATACAGCCCTCGACATAGTGAACCAGATGCTACAATGATGTCACCACAAGAGAGATCATGAACAGTACATCTGTCATCCACAAATTTTACAACCAAACCTGTTTTGGCAAATGCGGAGACTGACAGCAGATTCTTTTTGATCCCTGGCACATACAATGCATCAAAAAGTGTAAAGGTGTTGCCATTTGCAACATTCAGCACAATCTGTCCAACTCCTTCAACGGGATAAGAGGAGTTATTGGCACAAGTGACAGTATTCCCTGTGGGAGCAGACTCAAGGAAAGTGAATAAACTGCGCTGCGAGGTGATATGCTTAGTGGCACCACTGTCAAAGTACCATACATCTGAATCTACTGCAGACATACATGTGTCATGCAAAGATGGGTCATAACTGCACTGCGCATTGAATGCCCATTCTGTATCTAGCACAACATTAGCAGATTCATTGTTAGAAGGAGAGGCATCTGCAACAACAGCCATACCAGCCTCTTTCTTCTTAGCCTCTTTCGCAGCCAGCTTAGGACACGCTTTGATGACATGATCATTTCCCTTACAGTACTTGCAAAATGTCTTCTGTTTGTCACCCTTCTTCTCATCTTTGTCTTCCTTCTTTGGTTGCGCAGCATTTGCAGATTTCTGCTTACTAGAAGAAAAGCCAGCTTTACCTTTCCCGCTTCTCTGACTAGCAACGAAAGCTTGATCTGCGACACGCATAATATTCATGTTTTGCCTTGACTGGTCTTCTTGCAGCAAAACAGAAACTAACTCCTCAAATGATAAGGCATTGGGATTGCCTTTCATCATCAAGCGAAGAGTGGAAGCAAAACCCTGATAAGAATCTGGTAGACCATTCAAAACAGTCTGCACAAGTGAACTGTCTGACAGGATTTCATCTGCAGAAATGAGCTGCTCTTTGAAATCCTTGATCTTTGTCAAAAAGCTATCCATAGAATCACCTTCGTTCATATGCTCACTCTCCAACTGTTTTCGGAGATAAGCAACACGAGCCTCATTTCTTGCCTGATACAATGTGGCAAGTACATCCCAAGCATCCTTAGAAGTCCTGCAGGAGCGAATATGTGGGATAATGGTACGTTTGACAGACAGCGCAATCAAGGCATGAGCCTGCGCATCTCTACCATCCCAACGAATCTGCTCTGCTGAAAGTGGTGGTTCTCGAACAGCTGCTACAGCACTTGTGCCTGCACCATCATCAACAGTACCTGTTTCTGATGTATTTGCAGCATTCCCAGCCACAATAGGACGTGCATCAATACCCTGCACAATGTTCCATAACCCCTTTGCTACCAATACATGTCGCATCATATATGCCCACAATGGATAGTTGGTGCCATCCAACTTATCCTCAGCAGCCAACATGCGGAATACATCATTGTTGTCAGCCATGGCCAATGACTGTACTACTAGATGTAAATGCTGTCTGTAAGAGGTAAACCTGTATAAAATTGACCTGTGCTATGTAGCACAGCCCAAAACAGACGAATGGGCACCTGTCCTGCAGATTTTAATCTTGACAGAAAATCTGCACAGTAGGACGATTTTGCCTGCGCAGTACTTGGAATGCAAAAACGGAGGGCGAAATGACTTCAGATCAAAATTCTGAAACGACCAAGCCCTACGGGCTTACCCACGGCATATACTAACCTGCAGACGCTCGTGAAACCTCGTCGCAATCGGAGGAGATGAAGCGGCAGGTGCCGGTGATGCTGCCCGGGAGGAGGAAGCCTGCTCTGATACCAATTGTTGGAATTAGGGTTGCAGGAATGCACACACAACTTCAAGAAGATGAGGAAACTTGAGCACAACACAGTAGTGTATTATGAGTGCCTAAAATGAAAAGATTACAAGCCCTAGAAGATAATGGGCGTATATACAATGCACGGGGGAAAAAACCTCCTAGTGAGGGAAAAAGTGCCCCGGCGGTCCTAAGTGTGTTCACACACATCACTACTATAATATGGTAACATTGAGTTCCTAATGGCTCTTGCCATATTCAATGTTGCAAAAAACATGGACTATTGTAAAAGATTAGACAAGCTTGTTAATGCTATAGCTTCATACTGAATTGTAAAAGCTTAGACAAGCTTGTTAATGCTATAGCTTCATACTTCAATGGAAGTGCAAAGAGGCTGGAAGGTCTTCAAGCTATGCAAGAAGAACTAGATTTTCCTATTATTCATTTTGAGCATACCTTTGATATTAGATGGATTAGTTGGTACATGGCTATAATTAGAGTTTGTAAGTCGCTAGATGCGATAGCTTTTATAACTAAGAGAGATGCATTGCATATTCATAATGAAATATCTAGCTTTGAGTGTGTTTATTGCTTGCATTTAAGCTATGCAAGAAGAACTAGATTATCCTATTATTCATTTTGAGCATACCTTTGATATTAGATGGATTAGTTGGTACATGGCTATAATTAGAGTTTGTAAGTCACTAGATGCGATAGCTTTTATAACTAAGAGAGATGCATTGCATATTCATAATGAAATATCTAGCTTTGAGTGTGTTTATTGCTTGCATTTAACGGCATACATATTGAGAGGGCTAACCACTTTAAGTTAGATGTTCCAGAAGAAAATTGTTGAAGTGATGAGACAATTGAAAGTCTTGTTTTAGAAATGAGACAGAATCAATTAAGCATTTTACGTTGATTGTCCTTAGCCTGACACGAATGCATTATCTCAAATGTTGATGGCTTTGATACTCTCCCTGATGATGGTCCTGATAAGGGGTGCTTGTATGGCTTGAGAAATACTTTACATGGAAATATGTTGTATGGGCATTCTCTTACACGGGATATTTCACGTGAAGATTTGAATAGAGTTATATAGTTTCCAGTTGCTTTTTCTAATTCTATCATTTCTAACTTGAAATCTAGATTTGCTAATAATTTTGTTTTAAGTTGAATGAAGATTCTTGTCCAAGTGCAGAATCCAATCCTAGAAAGGGCTTTGAAAACTTATGGTGCATCTTACTTGTTTTTATGGTTCAAGATGTTGATGCATTGATAGATGCATTGATAGATGCTGATGAATTCAAGAGGGAGTTTAGAAATTTCAAGTGTCAAACTTCACGAGATTGGGTGCACTACACTTTACCTTAGGTAACTTCTACACTTGATAGTTAATGACATGAGGGATGCTTATCCAAGTGTACTTACTACTATTTGTCAAATTGTTCTTGTTCAATGTTGTAACATAGCTATATGTGATAGAGGATTTAGTGCTCTAACAGTTATAAAGAGTAAGTTACGCAATCGTCTAGAAATCCAAACCTTAGATACACTGATGAAATTATTTGTAGAAGGTCTCCCAAAGCTGAGTGAGTTCTATAGAGTATATTGATAGTATTGAGCTTTGGACCAAAATGGCACATCACCATTTGTATACTGCACAAGGAATTTGCTCACTAATTTTGCAGTAGATTTTCTCTATTCTTTTAGAGTAGATGTGCTTTGTTTTTCATGCTTCAAATTTTCTTCAAATATTAAATATGCAAGTCTAAGGAAGGGTTTTTAAAACCAAGATTTGGAAAAAATTTACATAAATCTACTTACATAAGGGGGTTTTAAATGTCATTTTGGAAAAAAAAACTCATAAGTTTATAAAAAAGGGGGTCGTTTTATTAAGTCAAGAATTCACAAAAAAGGGTGTGCTTTTAATACCCTTTGAATGCACATTATATGTAGATCTTCCTAAAAGTACATCCCCCCCAATAAATATCACTAACTAAGGGGTGGTTGGTCAGGGAAGCCTCTTGGAGGTCTAGCCATTTTGGTTAGTTTGGGGTTAAATTCCCCATAGGCTCACATGCGGGTTTATTTCACTTTGGAAGTGTGTTATCATTAAGGATGATAAGCAGCATGTGAGCTTACATGCCACATGGTCATGTAAGTTCAAATCTCTCTCTCTGATCTTTCTTATGTGTACTTATTTAAACCCTAATTGAAAGGAATAAGTCATTTTGATTCATAGAAAAAATATTATTTGCTTGCTAACAATTTAGGAAGAAGGAAACTTGACCATTTCGGGTAAGAGATAAAAGGATCCAACTTTCTCAAATTTTCAAGTGCCCCCTCCTATTGTAATGATGAGGATCTATGTATGGTTGAGGGGGAAAAAATTTTCGAATCTTGTGTTTATGCTCTCTTGGTTGTGCCAATATGTAGCCAATTGCAAAGGCCGAGGTGTCAATGTGCATGTGTAAGAAAATATCTAAGTTGGGAGATCTTAGGATTGGTGCACTTGTTGCTAAGGTTTTCTTGAGAGTGTCATAGGCTCTTTGACACTCATTTGTCCATTCAAAGATGATAAGTATCCTACACAAGGGTCTAGCTACTGCAGCATTATATAAGATTATGAATCTTCTATAGTAACTGACTTGCCAATTATAAAATCTTCAGCATTATATAAGATTATGAATCTTCTATAGTAACTGACATGTGCCATGAATTGCTGGGGACACCCTTGAAATTTGTGGGGGGGGTGGGAGATCAAGGATAAATCTCACCTTTCTATCATCTATTAAAATGCTATGTTTGGAAATAATATGGCCATGTCTTGCCCAAAACTAGCATTAAAGTAAATTAAGGGATATTCAATACAATCTGCATTTCCTAAGTACCTTTTTCAGCATACCTTACATTGTCATATTTTAACTAACAACATCACACATTACACACATGCATAATCATCCAAGATCTTAATAGGTTCAACATGCATGTGTGTGTATGTATGATTTAGAGAGAGAGAGAGAGAGAGAGAGAGAGAGAAGAAACTTTTACCAAACTTGTAAGAAAATTTCACTTCTCTGAGTTCATTGACAACTACCTCTTGTAGTATCTACATAAGTAATGCAAAGACATCAATTCATCTACCCACATTAACATATCCAACATCGTTTTAAATTGGCAATACCTACTCTTGTGCAAGAGAATGTGTGTATGTGAGATATATATATATATATATATATATATATATATAGAGAGAGAGAGAGAGAGAGAGATCTCAAAGACATTAAATCATCTCTCTCTCTCTCTCTCTCTCTCTCTCTCTCTCTCTCTCTCTCTCTCTCTCTCTCTCTCACACACACACACACACACACACACACACATAGACATGCATGCATACACATATGCATGTGTGTGAGAGTTAGTAGTTGTGAGCTAGTCGCTAAGGTTTGAGCGATTGTTTCCACACATGCGTGAGAGTTAGCAGTTGTGTGCTAGTCGCTAAGGCTTGAGCGTTTCTTTCCACATGTGTATGAGAGTTAGTGGTTTGTCCCTCTAAAAATTATTCGAATTTCCCAGCTCAATTAATGAATGGATTTTCCTCTAAGAATTTCACACATTTTTTAGGTTATCTCTTCTTCTATCTTCTTGTGTTTGAAGGTTATCTCTTCTTTCATTTGCATTTGCACTTGTGTTTGCTTCAATGGTAACCACATATCGTAGGTGCCCCTGCTCCTCTGCTAGAGCTATTACAGTATACAACATTTTTAATAGGTAGATTCCTATCACCATCTCTATTGGTAGTTGGGTTATGTAAAGATGAGGAAGAGAAAAAATGCAATGAATGAGCTCATCGATACAAAGTCAGAGTTGAAGATTTCAAGCTATCTGACATAGGTGTGAGCATTAAGGAAGCCCTTATACAACATGCCTACATGTACTTAGAACTATGCTTGCAACATTTGCCTAATGGCATGTCACCCCATAGACCAAACTATAAGTGAATGTTTTTCTGGAAGGGTTTTACATTATATTTATGTAATGTTTTTCATTTTTATACTTATGCTTATCTTGTATTTCTCTATACAAATATGTATCCTTCAAACGTGGTAGACTGGCAGCCTACAAACAATATATTGGGAATCTTTGATTCGTTTTAATGCTTCTATTGGTGAGCAGCTATACAAAGAAGCTCAAACTGGTCTTTTACACAGCACATCATAACATTATAAGTTATGGATCTTTGAAAGCATTACCACTACCTTCATTTGAAAGTCTAGAATGGCTAATACCCACTTCAGAAACAAGTGAGTTCTTTAGATTGAAGATATACAAAGACTTACAAAGATGTATGAGACCAAATGTAGAAAATCACCATGTGAAAGTCATTATCTTTATGCCAATGCATATTTTTGTTAACTTCTTTTATGAGACGAGGAGCTCAGAAAAACATTGTCAATGTTTATCTGTAAATGAGAGAAATGTTTGGATTTCTTAGATCAAAACTGGGATGTGAAATAATTAAATGGGGTTGCTTGCAAAACCCAACATAATTAAATGGGGTTGCTTGCAAAATCCAACATAAGTCTATTATCTATAAATTTATGATTGGCTCTCAAAATTTTATTTTAACCTCCGTTATGTCAATGGAAATCTTGTAGCAATTGATCAAGAATTGGAGGATGACATTAAAAATCCATTGATCTTATTAGAGGTATGGTTTGAACATGAGCTCTTCACAATACTCAATATTAGGTCAAACGTCTCCCTGTGCGTTAAGTGAGAACAAACTAGGCAGATAAGGAGGACCTACAAGTGCCTGATGATTATGTGTTTGAATGCAACGACCATAAGGTATCCCAATAACTCTAACTTGGAAAAAGTTTTGATTTCAACAATATGCCATAATTATTATTATTTACATACAACTATCATTTCTGGAAATAGGTGCCAAGGAGAAAAAAAAGGAGCGTTTTATGTAAAGACATTACTAGGAAGCAAGTTTTCTTGGTGCAACCGTCTATGTCATAACAGAATCATTACAACATGGAGATACATATGTGGCAGACATCTTAGAGACATTCAAAAAGAGTCTCTTGTATTCTTGATGGTAAATAGTTACAAAAGATCAATGCCTTGTCTACTTCAATCATGAAACCATTTTGTATTTCTGAGAGAAATAGGAGAAAATATTTTTACATTGTTAAATATTTTGCATTTTGACATTGGATCATAGCTTTGTTTAAAAAATTAGGAGTATGCTATCTCGCTTGGGAAGTGGGAAGGAAAGCTTGCTATTCTTGGGGAGGGGAAGCTTGCTCTTCTCAGGGCAGTAAAGCTTGATGTCCTTGGGAAGAAGAAGCTTGCGTTTGTTGGGGAGGAGGGGAAGATTGGGTTTGTTACATTTCTTCCGTTTGTTGTGTTTCTTCCATTTGTTGTGTTTCTTCCATTTGTTGTGTTTCTGTGGTTTGCGTAGTTTTTTCTTCAGATCCTTCAGCATCCAATATATCAATTACTACCCTGTTAGTAGGTGGTTGCCGATTTGGTGATAGCCGTGGATGTGGTTGTGGTGGAGGTGGGAAGAGAACAATTGGGACATGAGGAGGTTGATCCTGAATATTGTTTATAAAGTTCTCAATCATCTCAGCCTTAAACAAGCACAAATCCAAATCTATGTAGCCTGACAATGACAGATTCTACACGAAAGTGATAAATCAAATACGTACCATCATTTCCAAGAAGAAGAAATGAATAAGGAAGGAAACTAAAATAAATCGGATTCTACACAAATGAAGAAGGAAGGAAACTAAGATATCATTTCCAAAAAAGGTGTGTGCTTACCATTCTTGAGGGCAATTCAAAATAGAGTGTAGCAACAACATTGCGTTATAGCACACTCTCCACCCACAGTTATGGTCATCAGATTGCTTAGGGATTTTGTATTTCACAAATGATGTCCCTTCCAACAATTTGGGATCCTGGGTGATGACCTTGAGACTTCTTTTAAACTTTCTAATTGATCTAATCACATCACATCTATGACCTTCACTTTTCCCCTCAAAGGAAGGATTTCAAGAATGTCATTCATCTTTGTGTCAGAAAGAAGCACAGGCTCAAGAGTCTTGCCATATCAAAATCTAACAAGCCAAAGGGAGTTAATGTCCCCTCAGCATCACTGTGACTTTGTGCAGCACATGGGAAGCAAGGACATACCTATCCTGAAAGAATTCAAAATCTAACAAGCCGAAGGGAGTTAATATCCCTCGGCATCACTGTGACTCTATGCACATGGGAAACAAGGACATAACTATCGTGAAAGTCCACAATCTCCTATAGGCAACCTATGGCAGAAGCCTTCCAATGCATATTGATACTTAATCTATTGTCACAAATGGATGTAACGAGGCGTTCAAAAGGGAGCCTTGGGATGGTGCTTGCGGCATGTGTCTCTGCACATTTTTCGCCCTTTTTAGCTCAAAGAGGACGGATCTAGGCTGCTTGTGCCTCCGTTTCCTCATTCTTGAGAGTGCGAACATACTCTTCCAAGGACTAGCCTTCTTAGCTTTTGAAGCTTTTTTCCCTACTTTAGGATTGTTGTTTGATGAGTGCCTTACGATCTATTTTAGATGAGCCATCTAAAAATCAAAATAAGCATTTATGTTACAAGTCCTCTCAGAAAATATCAAAAAAAGAAAGTGACGCTGGGACATCAGACACAATCTTGATCCCCTCCATGCATTATAGTGATATCTCATGCATATCTCTTGATTCCACAAAATGACTAATCAAAAACTTAAATAAATTAACAAATAATCAAGAAAGCATAATGCATGCACAAACTTGAATGACCCACTATATTTCTTGTGTGAGACAAGCTTAGATGGCTACTAGAAAATGCTAGGACGTAGAGTGGCTTACAAGGTAGAGGCAAGTGATGAGCACTCAATTTTCTCCATGCACTTGCAACTTGCAACATTGCAACTTATCAACTTTGTAACTTATGATGTTCATTGTCTGATGTCTCTCTCCTATGTATTTTCGCATTGTCTAATGTCTCTCTCCTATGTTTTTCTTTCACATTATGCAACTTTATCATGGTATCAGTCACTTAGGTGACCATCGGCTCTTCAAGGCGCGGCAGTGAGTCTCCTCATCTATATGAAGTTCTACGTTTTTTAGAGCAAGAAGGTGTTGTGTTTTCAGTTTGGTGTTGTGTTTTGTGCATCTTACTGTTGCATTTTTTATCTGGCTACTGAGTTTTCATCCTGAAGACTGTGTTTTCACATTGGTGTGGCTGCGTTTTTCTTCCAGAGGGTGCTGTGCCTCTCAGCTTTGGTAGTGGAGTTTCCCTATTTGGGGCTATGTTTTCTTCTCTTACAGCTATCTTCCCCATCAGTCTAGTGTTGTTTGGTGGTGCATGGATTGTGTTCAGCCCTGGGTAGTAGTGGAGGTTCTCTTGCTGGTTGTGTGCTTCAGCCTTGTCTTTGCTTAAGAGGGGGCTATCAATCTTGTGCTTTCGAGGTATTGGCATTTGGAGCAAAGCTTTAGACAGTAGTTGGTGGTCCTCTTCTTGTGTGTGGAGCGTCACAGACTTGTGACATCTTCAGCTTGTCTCTTCTTTGATGGATCTCCCTCCTTTGTGGGTGTTTTCAGGCAAGTTTTAGTGGACTTTTTGCTACTGTTGTCCAACCCCTCATACCTCATTCCATTGGAGGTGTTGGAGATTGGTTATGGAGTGTTTAGATCATCAGTGGCATAAAGGCTTTCTTGTAGAGGTGTGCTATTGCCGTGGATATGGGTATACTCTTACAGGAGGCATCTATCCTTGTTTCTCAAGAGCAAGTAAGGTTCCCTCATAGTGGACAGGATTAGACACTTGCCAACAGAAAGAACGGTGTCACTGCTACTCTTCTAGAAAGCAGGTTCATTTGGCCAAGGATTCCAAGACCAAAGGTATAGCCCATGCTAGGACCAAGTTTTCAAAGACAGGAAATGATCATATACAGGATGATGACTCTAATACTTCTAGTGTCCTCAAGGTTGCAAAAGCCAGGGAGGGCCTGGATGGTCAACTTCTATAGTTATACAGATAGTTCTCCGCCATGTGCTTCTAGCTAGAGGAGGCTTGTGGGTGGGAGAGGGGGCTGTTAAAGTAGATCCATTTCTGGTGCATGGGATCCATGATTTGGAGTTCCAAGAATTAAAAATATCTGGCGAGACAAGTTCACTTTGGAGTTATGGATTGGTTGTGTTCCACATCTATTGCTTGGTGTAGCAAAGATTATGGACTGGATAAGTTCCAAGTTAATTGTTCGAGGTTTTTTGGGATGTGATGTGTTCCTCATCCAATGTTGGGGGATAATGGGCATGGTGTGTCCAACAGCTCATCATTTTATTCTTGGCGTTCACTGCTGCACACTTTTGTGGGAATTTTGGAGCCAAGAAAAGTTCCTACTGTTCAAGGTGGCATGTTGGGGGATAATGGGTGCAGTGTGTCCAACAGATCATCATTTTATTCTTGGAGTTCACTGCACACATGTGGGAATTTCGGAGCCAAGCATAGTTCCTTGCTATTCAGGGTGGCATTTTTGTTTTGGGAAGTCGGGTTGGTAGGTGCTCTTTTTGAGGTGTATCTGATACTACACAATACTGGAGTGTCCATGTTGCATCTTCATCAGCTTATCTTCTTCATACTTTTTACGCACACTATGAGCTGCAGAGGGGGTGTTAGAAATTGTGCATCTTAGTGTATTTGGGGAATGCATATTATGAGGTTTTAGCCATTTATATCCTTTCTCTCGGCGGCTAGCTCTCCTAAGGGCAGTCGGCCAACTTCCCAACATCACTATAAAAGGGGCCCTCCCATATTCACTTGTCTATCATCTAACCTATTGACAAGCACATGTTCTACACCATTTGCTGTGGCTAGTATTGCCACTGTAAAAGCCTCTTGCTATATAACATGATGTTCATTGTCTGATGTCTCTCTCTCTCTCCTTTTCTCTCCCTGTCTCCTATGTTTTGCTTCCGCATTGTGCAACTTTATCAACTAGGCCTTATGCTTGTCTGCACCGCCAACCTAGGTAACCTAGCAAGGCATTATATCATAGAACGCAAGTCCATAAAACAATATGGTACTTAAGATGAACCTAAGGGGGGAATAAGATCATATCAATGTCGTAGAGCAATATATGGCAATAAGACCATATCAAGGCAATGCAATGTGAACCATGCAATATGAACCATGGCCATAGCATATTAGACAGAGGGAAAACCATGTCAAAAAAAAAGCCCCAACAGAAAATGCGACATTGCCTTTTCTCCAATTGGTTTGCTGGGGCTTTTTTGTCATTGTTTTCCCTCTTTCTATTATGATGTGGCCAGGGTCACATTACATTCCATTTGTCATAAGCCTTGAACATAAGGGAAGGCCAAAGTTCTATGAGGCCTTGAGTGGCATGAGGGCAATGAGGCCATGAATTTCTTTTAAGCCTTTAACATGAGGCTATACACTTAAACATGAGGCTATACACTTAAACATGAGGCCACATCATAGAACATGATACCATTAGGGCACACACTTAAACATAAGGCTATGCACTTACACATGAGAACATGCACTTAAACATGAGGCAAGGCCACATCATAGAACATGATACCATGAGGGCATGAAGCATTTAAGGAGCCCATGGGGGAAAATGAACCAAGTCCATGAGCACAAGAAAAACAAGGCAAAACAAAGGCCAAAAAAAAGCCCCAACAAGCCACTAGTGGGCAACCATGACATCGCATTCCACTGGATTATTGTGGCTTTTTTGGACTTGTTCTTCTCCCTCTTTCTCAAATTTTGTGGCCATGAAGGTCAACCTTGAAGGCCATGAAGCCCGTGCTACCCTTGAAGGCCATAAATCCCATGCCAGTGCAGCTCGCTTGCAAAACATTGATACATATGTATGCCAAGTGTGCCTCTCTCTTGTTGTATAGCACATGAAGTGTTTGGTAGCCTGCACATATGAGGCCATTAGTTCTCATATGAGCCCATTAGTGCTCATATGAGGCCAAGACTTGTACTTAACATAAGTGAGAAAGAGGGCCAAGTAGGGCAAACTACTTAGCCTTTTGTCTCATGCTCTAAAGCCTTATGCTTCACAATGGTAGAACTTACCATAGAAAGGAATTGACATGCTTAACCTTACATGGTTAACTTCTAGTTAACCTCCTATAACCATGAAATTTATGCCATAAAGTCTTTCCTTGCACAAAGCCTTAGGGCAAGAGGAAGAGGGCCAAGTAGGGAAAAAATAAATCCCCAAATGCCCACTAAAGCAAACAGGACATCATGTTTGCTTTAATGGGCTACTGGGGCTTTTTTTTAGCCTCCTTGGCCTTCTTTCTATTGCCCTAAGGCCTTGTGCAAGGAAAATCTTGGGCATGAAGCTTAACAAAGCCATTCTCGTGTACTTGGGCATGAAGCTTAACAAACCCATGCTTGTGTGCTTGGGCTTTAAGTTTAACATGGAGGTTGGGCTTGAAGCTTAGCATGCCATCACTTCACCGTGCCAAAGCTTCAAGCTGCTGCGTGCTTAGGTGCGTTAAACTTAACATGGATCTTGGGCTTGGCCTTAGCACACCATCACTTCACCACCAAAGCTTCACCCCATAACACACGGAGAGGGAAAAATCTTCATTACCAAGCCTTCACTGCCCGCCGCCATAGCCATGAAGGGCAAGAAACAAAAAAGATGAAGGGAAAACCACTCATCTATGTGGGAGGCCAAAATGAGAGCCAACATGAACTCATTTGCTTCATTCCTCAATCACTCTTCTCTCAAATCAAATGAAATGTGAATTTAAAACGTGATGGAATAATTAGTTTTTAAGTTCTTTTACTCAATTCACACTTTAAGAGAATCCTTAGGCAGGCTGATCATAATTTACGACACGCCATGATTCAGATTCAATTTTGCACTTAAGCTAGGTTTGTCTTTAAAACAAGGTTGATAAGTATTTAAAGGAAACAAAATAAAGAACTTCATAACAATGCTATTGTACAATTTCACACAAAACTACATTTTGAATTAATAATTTACTCAAATTTACCTTGTGAAGTAAACTTTGAGTTTGAAAAGTGCTTAAATAGCTAAAATGTATAAACAATAAAATATTGAATCTTGAGTTTTTTTTTCATTTACATAAAGGCAAGCCTTGTGTCTTTACTTTTTACACATTTATTGCATATTAATAATAAATAACTAGAAGGGGAACCTACACTTATCACATCATGCAATTTGACTTAATCGAAGCCCTTACTTTCCAATGCTGTACAACCTTCAAGGATATCCTTTAGAAGAAGATACTTAAGATATTCATAGATGACCTTTATATGCACTCAAAGTGCAAGAATTCAAAGTGGAAAGAGCATCGTACTTATCTTAGGCAAGTTTTGTAGAGGTGCACACTCTAGCGCCTCTCCAAAGTGCACTCAAAGTGCAAGCATTCAAAGTGGAAAGAGTATCTTACTTATCTTAGGCAAGCTACACGCATTCTAGTGCATCACATTAAACCCACTCAAACTCTAGATTTGGGAAAGCATGGTGTCATCCTTTCTTGTTAGAAAATCATTTGCTCGATTCTCCACCCTCGTGTTGTTAATGTGGGTGTGATGGATGTGCTCTATTTTTGTAAGGCCCCCTATATAAGAAGTAGCCCTTAGATGAGCACCCAAACATCCAGCAGTTCCCAAGCGTAGACATTCGGGATGGTGCAGCCAAATGGTCAGGAGACAACTTATGTAGGCTTGGCACTCTAGCAAAAGTAGGATGCATGCTTGTGTGGGTTGTGTGACCACTGTAGTAAGTCTTGGGGACGTCAAATTGAGATACAATATTCTTGGGTTATGGGGCTTGTTTGAGGGTCCAGATGATCTCAAATGGCCGTGGGTGGGAGCTGCACAAAGTCTCTATGGGACTTTATTGTAGTCTAATATGATGATATGGTCAATTGGTCATTTTGGACCAATTCATGGATTGGTCGACATGGTTAACCTACGTCCATGCCGACCCTAATCAACCTACATCCATGTTGACCCTGGGTACTATATATAGACTAGTTTGGTAGCTTTAGTTCATCATTGAGTTCATTGTGTTGCTCAAGCACTCTTGTAAGCAATACATCATCGAGAGTGTGTTTAGATTACCATCTTACCTAGAGCACATCGGCGGTGGGTGGACAACCATTAGTTTGTAATGAAAGTTTACAAATAGTAATATTGTTTACTCTCCACTTTTTTCCAATGTCCTTAAGTGCTAGACATCAAGAGAAATTTGCTATTTATTACGGCCATAGATAAATGCAACTTGAAGGTTCTCTTCTATAAGGTTAGTGTGCAGCCATCATAGATGCCGTTATCAATGTCGTTGGGAGAGGAATTCGATGCAACGTTGTCAACTTTTTCAGCCCAAGCCGATATCGAGATAAAAAAGCTATGGTGGCATGAGAGATTTGGGAGCCAAAGCTTTGTAGTCAAATAGATGCAAAGGACTACCTGATTGTGGCACATCTTTATCATTTTCTAAGATGTCTGATGTGTGTGAAACTTGTATGATGGCAAGCATCATCATAAGCATGCATTTTCACAAGAAAGTAAGAATCATGCTGCAAAGGCTCCTCTAGAGCTTGCACATACAAATCTGTGGTAAAATGCTAAACCACTGTATTGGGTGGTTCTTCCTACTTCTTATTATTGGGGTCGATTAATTTACTAGGAAGATGTGGGTGTATTTTCTTTGGGATAGGACTAAAGCTTTTAGAAAATTCAAATATAGCATAGCTTGGTAGTGAATGTGACATGAAAGAGGCTAAAGAGATCAAGAAGGAGAATTCACATCAAGTGATTTTAATTCCTACTACAAAAAGCACAGGATAAAGAGAGATTTGACACTTGCTCATACTCCACAAACATAAGGGTATTACATAGCAAAAAATTCGTACACTTGTGGAGATAGCATGGAGTATACTCAAAGGCAAAGGAATGCATATTTTTTGGGGTTGAGGTAGTTAACATTGCAATACATATCCTTAATAGGAGTTACACAAAGGCAATGATGGGCATGACACCTCAAGAAGCTTATTCAGGAACCCTTAGTTGTATATTTCAAGACACTTGGATGGGACTATTGTTTTGTGCATGTTCCAAACTTATCTAGAACCAAGTGGGAACATGAAGTCTTTCTTCTTGGGGTATAGTAGTATGAAGTCAAGATTATATAACCCAATGGCAAAGAAGATAAATGTTAGCCATGATGTGGTATTCAAGGAACATCCTCATTAGGTGGAGGATAATGCTCCATCCACACTATCCTTAACCAACCACCAATGATAGTACCAAATCCGTAAGCGGCAGATTTGTTAGATGATAAAGAAGAGGAGCATACAACACCACAAAAGGGACCATATCCTAAATGGGTGAAGAAACTCTACTAGTAATAAAAAGATCCAACAACACATGTTCATAGATCCAAGAGAATAGAGAGGAGCAGAAGAGGGCCTCTAGTCCCTTCAAAGGTGAAGAAACAAACCTGGGTGAATCATTTGTGACATCAATTGAATTCATGGAATTTTTAGTTACAATGATAGAAGCAAGATGGCACTTTCCTCCTTAAAGATAACTGGTGTAGGCCGCATCAGGTGGAAGAACTAATACTACAAATCCTAATGGGCTTGATCCCAATCAATTGAAGTGGGATAATGTTAAGTTATATCGTTGCCAAAGGTTCTCTCCCCTAGGATGTCATGAAGGCAAGATGAATGAGTTCTTGGAGTTGACTTAGGAAGGTAGGTCAAGCCTTTGCCAATGTTCTCCTCTTTGCCTCGGTAATGGATGAAGCAACTCTTTTGAACAGATTTGTTTGCCAAAAATTGGATGAGCCTCGTGATAGCTTGGCAAAGAATGTAAAGACAACATTAATTTCTAAAGTTGTAGCTATGACAAAGGAGTTTGCAAGAGCCTTTCCAGCCAAGACTACCCAAAAGCCCTTACCATCTACTACAAAAACGTATTTTTCTTCTAGCAACATTTCCAAGGAATCGAGGTTAAAGTGCTATCCAGCCACTAATGGAAGTTAGATCTAGGTGTCTAGGAGGGAATTCTATTCTACCAATGTCTAAAGCATTTCTTCAAAAAGATAGACTCTTTAGGGATCATAAGTACTTTCAATGTTAGCAGACAGAACAAGGATTTTGCAAATCCACCAAGGCCTTTTGTACAATCAAAATTCACTATACCCAATCTGTACAATCAAAATTCACTGGTTCAAAGTAATCAAGGTCCCTCTTCAAATCAGCAGAACCCAATATGTACAATCAAAATTCACTGGTTCAAAGTAATCAAGGTCCCTCTTCAAATCAGCAGAACCCAAAGGGAAGATTTTCTTCTCTATCAATTGCTTGCTGCCGTAAGAGCAGTTGCCGTAAGAGCAGTCACAATCCTGTATCGAGAGGGCAAGGAAAGATGAAAAATTTATGCGGCCATAGAACACCACGACCAAAACAAGCACTTTTTAATAATTCAAGCTCTGATAGATTATACCAGGGTAGCTAATTTCATCCTTTTAAACAATTTTGGTAGCACTCATTCTTTCATATCATCGTCGGGATGTTTGAGAAAGTTAGTCTTAAGTCGAAATTTGTGTAAACCAATGCAAGTAGAGCTAGCTAATGGTAAATCCTTTTCACTTGTCATCATGAAACTGACTCCATTGAGTTCCTCACATAGAAACACCACCAAATGGAAATTTAAGGTTTTATTTTTGGGAAATTATGATGGGATCCTTGGTATGGATTGGCTCACCAAATATTAGTTTGACATTTACTGTCCCAAGGGAACCATTTCTTTTCTTGACCTAACAAAGGTCCTAGGGATCAGGATCCTTGGGACTCCCTCACTGCAACAGCTAGTAAAAGCTTTTAACCTACTAAAAGGGCTCAAAAAGAGACAATCCATTTATGTAGCAAAGCTGAACCCAATGACCCAAGAGACAAAATGCTTAGAACCAGAGTGGCTAAACAAGTATGCAAATATGTTCCTAGAAGAGCTCACAGAAATGTCTCCAAGGAAGTAGAGCTAAGCGTGTATATAAAATGGCAGTCCCTGAAGCCATTGAACTCAAAGAACAATTAAGGCAATTGTTAGAACAAAAAATTGAACAACCCAATGTTTCACCATTTGGTGCACATGTTCTCTTCTAGAAAAATAAAGATGGGACGCTTAGACTGTGTATTAACTATACAGGATTGAATTAGTTAACCATAAATAATAAAAATGGGATGCTAAGGTTGTGTATTGACTATAGAGGATTGAATCAATTAACCATAAAAAATAAGTACCCCATTCCCAGGATCGATGGAACTATGGTGTTGTGCAAATTTTAACATAGATTGATTAAAAGTCGAGATACTACCATAGTAGGATTAAGGAACAAGATATTCTGAAGACAAATTTTAATACACAATATGGGCATAATGAGTTCATAGTAATGCCATTTGGGCTTACAAATGCCCCTGCCACTTTCAATCATCTCATGTAGGAGGTCTTGAGAGAACGATTGGATGATTGTGTTTTAGTCTTCTTTGATGACATCCTGGTATACTCAAGAACCACATGTGATCATGAGAGGCATGTATGGAAGGTACTAGAGGTTCCAAGAAAGCATAAACTCTTTGCCAAAAGCAGCAAGTGTACCTTAGATAGAGTGGAATATTTGGGTTTTATTATCACAAAAGATGGGATAATTGTCGATCCAAAGAAACCCAGGCTATGATTTAACTGGCCTAAGCCCAAGATAGTAAAAGAAGTCAATGGATTCTTCGGGCTAACATGATGGTATAGAATCTTTATACCTCAATATGCCCAGATACATACCCTGCTAAGGAAGAATTCCCCTTTTCAATGGTCTCCCAAGTGTCAGAGTGCTTTTGACAAACTAAAAGTTTCCCCAGCCTTGATCCAAGAAGTCCATGTGGTAGTATATGAGTCTAGAGAACTTAGACCTCATGAATAAGAATTATGATATTCATGACCTAGAGCTGCTGGCCGTCGAATACACCCTGAAAATGTGGAGACACTACCTCTTAGAAAAAATATTCACCCTAATGACCAATCACAATCTTTACTCAAGAAAATCTCAATGATCTCTAAAGGAGATGGATGGAGACTTTGAAATAAAGTACTGGCCCACAAAAGGAAAATGTGGTAGCAGTAGCAGACACCCTTAGCATAAAATTCTCCTTGCTTGCAATATTGTTAGCATAGACTCACTAACATGGGGGAAAACACATGCTCCTACACACATAGCCATGGAGTACACATGTACACATGAGCATGGAGTAAGAGACATGGATCAAGAACAAGATAAAATATACAAGCAAAACATCATAGTGTATTCCATTTCATCATCCAACCATGTCCAATTTGCATAGAAGAGGGGCTTTATATAGCCATCCAACCATGTGACCCTTAGGATACCCATGTGACTATTGAGCTCTCATAGCCTCCACAAGATCCTAACTCCCCACTAGCCCTCTTGTACACTAACCACTTCTTGATATGACATCTTTTAATGACCAAATCCCATGACTTATTAGCCTAAGCAAATTCTAATAATGCTAGGGGATGTTCACACCCAAGCTAATGCCAAAATGCTAGGGGGTGTTCACACTAGTCAACACCCCTCTTCCCCTTTGCTTAATTAGGGGTATAATATCTCCTATCAATGCCAAGTACATCATGAAAATCTATGAATAAGTGGCTGCTAGAAGGTATAATGCAAGCTATCTCAAGTCATACAATATAATCATGTAGAACCACATAAAACTGATGTGGTAGACCAAGAAGATGGTGGAAAAATGATTTCCACCAATCCGATGATGAAGAATCCATAAGCATATGCCGAGATGAAGAATCTTGTCCATGGGCACTCAAGTGTGCTACCATCTATGTCGATGAAGCTTCATCTGCTCTGCAGAAGTCCGTCTCTCGGAGAGTCTGAGAAGTTTGCCTCCTCTGCTCCAAGTGTCCACAAGGTGATTCCTCCATTGGGTCTTTAAATTACAACACCCAACTACGTTCTAGAAATCATTACATCATTTTCTTATGCTTTTAACATTTTCATTTTGTTTTACACCTCACTCTGAGACTCTCCTCTCCAAACCTCATGCCTTCTCTCTCTCGGACTTACAGGCACCACAGTAGGGACCTTATTGAGACTCTCCCCTAGACCTCATGCCTATTTCTCTTAGACTTATAGGAGATACAGTAGGGACCTCACTAAGCCTCTCCTTCAGGATGCCTTCTCTCTCGGACTTATGAGAATCACAGTAGGAGACACAGTAGGGACACAGTAGGGACCTCACTAAGCCTCTCCTTCAGGATGCCTTCTCTCTTGGACTTATGAGAATCACGATAGGGACCTTATTGAGCCTCTCCTCTAGCCCTCATGCCTCATTCTTGGACTTATAAGAAACACGGTAGTAGGGACCTCACTGGGCCTTTCCTCCACACCTAATGCCTTCTCTCAGACTTACAGGCGTCACAATAGGGACCTCATCGTGCCTCTCCTCCGGCCTCCATGCCTTATTCTTTTTAACGTTTTTCTTCATATAATATTTCAAGGCAACGTACAACATTTGATGTATTTGCAATTGGCAAATAACTCACCATCTATGTCCATTAGGTTGTCCACCTCGAGTTTCCCACAAAGGTGTAGGATGCATTCCATGTACTCCATGCTAGGCATAGATGAGCTGGATCATCAAAGCCAACATGCCATATACCATATGTGTGCTCATGAAATCCTTTAGTCTTTTAATTGCCTTCTTGACTTTCTTAGTGTGATTTAGATTTGTGCAAGGCATGCAAGATTCCTTGAACTCATTCTCCAATGATAGGACAACATGACTTCAGGTGGTGACAGTGCTTACACAAATAAAATTGACAATCTTTTTCATGACACAACTCACACTTTCTCCCCATTTTTAGTGTTTGATTTGATCAAAGCCCCCGCAACAACTAGTGCACCACACCAGCACAAGACCAAGTGTGCTCCCAACAAGTAGAGATTTGTGTAATACCAAGTGTGATCCCAAAACAAGTAGAGCTTTCACACACAAGGCTACTTAATCTTAACTTTTAGTGTTCATTTTGTTTTAAAAAAACCTCTTGCTTGTGTATTTCCCATGCCCGGACACTTACACATGCTTAAAATCTCTCGGGTGGAGTTTAAAAACTCTTTTAATGGTTCTTGGAATGCCCAGACACGTGACCCAGAAAATGAAGACATGGAGTTTAAAAACTCTCTTTTGGGCTTTTGGGTTTGCCAAACAAGTGCACGGGAGTTTTAAAAAACTTTGCTTAAGGTTTTATGATGGCCAAGAAAGATGATTTGTTGGGACGAAATCCCACTCTCGTTACTTTAGTGTTGCTCTTGCACATAGGGACTTGAACAAGAACCATAGGATAGCCTGCATCTCCATCTTCCACAATGCCACAGTCTCTAGTGATTCTACCTTAGGCAAGGGCTTGATCCTCTTCAACTGGATCCACATGGACAACGATGTGCTATTACCATTTCTAGGGTTGGGCACAATTTCCATCCATAGGCTCATCTATTAGGTGGTTCTTCAATGATCTTTTTGGGGTTCTATATTTTTGCAACCCCTACATCACATGTCTAGAATCCTCCAGTTGCAAGCCATGGAATTGTTGTAAAGTGTAGCATGCAATGCATCAACATAAAGGAAAGTCACATATTACAAAATTGTCATTTGTGCATGCATATGAAATCAAAGCCCATGACTATTGAAGCCTTCAAGTTAACACTATATGTGAAGGCACTTTGCAGCTACAAAATTTGACCAAATTCCCCATCAAAAAATAAGGGAACCTGGCTATACATCCAAGAGCATTGTGACTAAAACAATTAGAGTTAACTGACCGGGTATGAGTTCCTCATAAAAATTGCAACATTAGAGAGTTCGGTAATAAAATGTTTGTGTTCTGTGGCACAAAAGCTTTGATTGAAGTGAAATACCTATTGACCAAAGCCACCAATCCATCTGCACAGTCAAAATTTGTACAAGAAAAGGTTGTCCTGCCTTGATTTTCCCAATAGTCCAACTTCCACACTAGTCGTTTAAAGTACCCTTACCTACCTCCCTATCTTTGCACTCAAAAACTCTCCCAAGTTTTTGACTGTTGTTATGGTGCAAGCTCGTATCTCGACTTCCTCTTCAGTACCAGGTGGCAACTCCTTGAAGCTATCCACTTTGTTGGCTAAGGAGCCCCAAAGCTCTTGCCTTTAAAAGAGCACCCCAAATGTGTGCAACAAATATTCGCCCTTTATAGACACAATGATCACGAAACCTAGGAAAGTGACTTGCAATCATAAACATAAGTGTAATTATAGAGCAGCCAAGATTGGCTGATTTGCCCACCAAAGCTTCACTTCAGCTCCGCACCAACCTCTCTAAGCAAGCGAGCATGCTTACCTTCAAATGAAAGCTCTCTAGACTAATCGCGCAAGTCTATTCCTATAATAATTTCAAGGCGAAAAATAGAGAAAGATGAAGAACATGACGAAGAAAAAATAGCAAACTTGGCTATAGTCCACTCTGTTTAAAATACAAGTGAATAGGGTGTGTGTGGGAACAAGCCCTTGGATAGAGGCTGTAAAAGAGGAGATGTAATTGTGAAAGAACCTGTGAAAAGGTGAGAAGAATCTACTGGGAGAGAATACATGGTAGCATGAGAGAATTTGGGAGTGTGGAGTTATTCTAGGAGATATTCAGGGAAAAGAGAAGAGGTGGAGAGAATCAGGTAAGAGGTGGAGATATTCTGGAGTGAATCATGGAGAAATCAATGGGATTTGATGCTTGATGTTAACTCTATAAATTGAGGCATAGTCCTAATGAGAATTTGCTGGTTTTTGAGTATCCATGCCTACATTAATCTATTTCTTAATTATCCACTAATTACATCTTAATCATTTGCTAATTACTTTGTTAATGATGTTGATTCTAGTGTATGATCCACCATAGCTCATCATTATGCTCAAATTTCAACATGGTATCAGAGCCATGCCTAGAATCAATTAGGTTTATGAGCCCATTAGTTAATTAATCCAAACTAGTAGATAATTAGCAAAAAATCAATTTTTTAGTTAGTTTTTCACTTCCCCCTTCACCCCCAGCCAGTGGAGGATCTCTAGCACCTTACACACATAGAATTAGGGCATAAGCTTCTAACACAAGCTAGCCAACATCCTTGGCTACAAGCCCATCGAAACGGTGCAGCAAACCGCCAAAGGAATCAGGAGAATTCGCGATTTTTGCCGGTGCCTTTTTTCTGAGATGTTTTTGACATTGCAACTTCCACAGATCAAAGCTCTCTAATTCCTCTTAGCCCAAGGGGTAATCAAGCATGCTCTACAAGTTGGTGAAGATAGAATTGAGTTTCATCAAGTCTACATTGAGATCCAAGCTCTTCATCAAATCTACAGGTGACTTTGGTAAAACAAAGATTAAGCTTTCAATATTTGGTCAAATCTTGTGTTTCTTGGCTTAATCCTCTACTAGACTCATTGCTATTGATGCCTTTGAAAGCATTTGAGCTCATTTGAAGTGGAAGGCATCAGATCTAGACTCCCTGCATACTCTGTTTTTTGCACATAAAACAGAGCATTAATTTGCTAATCAGTGATTAATCAGTGCTAATCACTATATTTTGGTGCAATTGAGGGTTCAAATTAACCATTAGGTATTTGATGCAGATCCCTATAGCTTCAGATTGCAAATCGGAGTTGGTTTGATACTCCAACCATCCCGTACAAATTGGTTACCCTTGTGTTGATTTAGTGTAATTTTTGGTGATTTTATGCCGATAAAATTGTTGTAATCATCTATTAAACACCAGATTGAGTTGTAAAAGGGTAGACACTGCCCTTGAATCTTGAAATTGGATCAAGAGGTAAGACCCCCTTCACATCACCATGAGTTCAGCATAGGAAATAGCCAAATTTAATGGGGAACAGTTTTATACATGGCAGACAAAAACCATGTATTTGCTGATGAGGAAAAATCTGTGGGGATTAGTTGAAGGGAGAGATGAATGCTCAGAGAGAGGGGAAAATAAGTGGAAGAGCAGGAATGAAAAAGCATTAGGACTTATTGCACTCAGTTTAAATGATGAAATCATTCATCATATCACAGGGATACAGTGGGCAAAAGATGCATGGGATGAACTCAATAAATTATTTGGTACACAAGCAAAAAATTCAAAGATAAATCTGTTAATGCAATTCTACAAATTGGACATAAAGGAAAGTGAACCTTTAATCACACACTTGAACAAATATAAAAGCATTAAGCAACAGCTGGCAGCTATTGGCAAAAAGGTAGAAGATGATGAAGCATTAGCTGTACTTCTGAAGAGTGTGGATAAAGGAGATTATGAAAACATTGTAGCAACATTAAAGAATGTACCTAAATTGAAGATACACGAGATAGAAGCAGCTCTACTAGAGCAAGAGAGCAAAGGCAAAGAGAAGAAAGGGCTCGACTCAACAGCAGGAGAGGAAAAAGCATTCTTCACCCGAGAGAGGACGAGGACGAGGAAGAGGCAGAGTAGGAGGGAGGACGAGGACGAGGACGAGGACGAGGACGAGGACGAGGAAGAGGCAGAGTAGGAGGAGGAGGAGGAGGATTCTCTCGAGGACGAGGATGAGGAAGAGGCAGAGTAGGAGGGAGGACCTTCACTTGCCATGAATGTGGAAAGCCAGGACACATGGCGAGCGACTGCTATAGCAAACCCAGTGAAGAAGGAACGACATCGGCAAACTTCATGGAGGCTCCAAAGGAAGTGGAGTCGAATCATCTTTTCTGAGAGAGAGAGAGAGAGAGAGAGAGAAAGACCAACCCAATGTAGCCTGTCCCAATAAAGTAAAACCACCTCTGAGCCACCGATGATGTAGGCCACGTGGTAGATGTATGTGTGAGCACTTTAGTCAAGGTCGCGCGCACTTATAGTAGCCTTGGACACATAGAGAGAGTGTGTGTCAAGGACTATGGAGTTTAGGGACTTGAGGCACTGATCACAGGCTATCAGGTAAGAGGGAAACTTGATACAGGGTCCAGGTGTGCTAGGATTATTCACTTGAGGGGAGGTGTTGAAAATACAAGTGAATAAGGTGTGTGTGGGAACAAGCCCTTGGATAGAGGCTGTAAAAGAGGAGATGTAATTGTGAAAGAACCTCTGAAAAGGTGAGAAGAATCTACTGGGAGAGAATAAAGGGTAGCGTGAGAGAATTTAGGAGTGTGGAGTTATTTTGGGAGATATTCAGGAAAAAGAGAAGAGGTGGAGAGAATCAGGCAAGAGGTGGAGATATTCTGGGAGTGAATCATGGAGAAATCAATGGGATTTGATGCTTGATGTAAACTCTATAAATTGAGGCATAGCCCTAATGAGAATTTGCTGGTTTTTGAGTATCCATGCCTACATTAATCTATTTCTTAATTATCCACTAAGTACATCTTAATCATTTGCTAATTACTTTGTTAATGATGTTGATTCTAGTGTATGATCCACCATAGCTCATCATTATGCTCAAATTTCAACACACTCATAGTTATTCATTGCATAGACAAGTCCCACATACATGAAAACGTAAGGAATCTCCATAGCTACTTGAGCAAAGGCTTATGGGAGTGCAAAGTATATTCTTGCCCCTCTTTCACCGATAAAAGAATAGTTCACTCAATTCCAACAACAGTTTTGGCTGTGCTTGAATTACTGAATCCAAGCAACAGTGTTGCCACATACGAGGATGGCCATTTCATGAGCAAGAAGGAATGAGCGAGAGCCCATTTTGAGCGGTGGGGCATTGATTTACAATGAACATGAAGACACATGTTGTATTTTTTTAATAAATATATCAATGTTGGATCATCCAACCACCACAAACTTAATTTTATATGAAGGGAAAAAAAATCTTGACCATAGAAGGAAACCTCAAATGGTGAATCGTAACTTCTATTGAAGAAAAAGGTCTGAAGACAACAAGAAATCTAAAACCACGAAACCCAAAAAAAATAGTAAATGATATGCATATTCTCCTCCCAAGACCAAAAAATAGGTGACCACCAACTTTTGCCATGCATTTGTAGCATCCTAAAATTTGTCAATGTATATTCGGACGTCCGACAATGCCCTATGGCTCTGCAACATTTGCATGCTAGCAACGACCAGACAATGCTTGAAACAGCTCCACTTTTGTCAAAGCCTGCTGATGCATAAACTTATGAACAACCGCATCAAGACTCAGCACCTGTAAAAAAACATAATACATATGTTTGCAAGGGAGGTACATCTCATGCTTTGCTTCCCTCTTTTGGAAATCCAGACAAGAGCAGCTTGGATACTTAAACACATTCACTCCAGCAGCACGCGACCCCTCTGTGCTCACATAAAACATGTGCAATTCATTACAGACAACAATTTCTTCTCGAACCATGCACGCTGAGATCAAACAACCTTTTTGTACATTCGCTTGGAATTCCTTAGTAAGCCTCTTATGCCAACGAACAACCTTACCGGCCCGATAGTACTTAGGCCTACAAGAGCTTGCATGTATTGCCTGACCGTACTATCAAATTTGGATTTTGTGGGATGGTGCTATCCGTCTCCAATAGAAACCCTACTTTGTCCAGATTGGCCACCTCCTCTGCTGCTGTGTAAGGTTTGTACCTTTTGCAACTGGTGGCCAAACACCTGGAGTGGGTCCCGGTGGTGGTGCAATCACCCACTTGGTGTCCAGGTGCCTGCCATGTGTATTCACATTAGCACAGAACCATAAAAATCCCTCCTCCCGAATGCCACCCAAGGAACCATCATGTCCCAGGTAAGTACATCGTCCCCAAAATCATGGTGCAGGCACACCACCTTGATGTCAATTAATAAAGGCCCACCACCCTATGGATTCATAACCACAGCACTGCTTTATTGTTAAAATCCCATAGATCTCTCTAGTTAATCACTATGTATAAACCAGGCATATATCATCCACCCGACCACCCCCGAGCCCCAGGGTGCACAGATACAATGAAGTACCACATAACTCACCTTGGTGTCCTATACCACCAAGAGATATGACTTCATTCCAATAGTACATAGCTCTAGCATGAAATGAAAAGAGAGTAAATACAATGCTCTACACAAGAGAACATCCCCTGAGAGTGCCCCATGCCCCTATTATATAGGAGGGCCCTCAAGTGACTCTTGACTCTCCATTTCCATGTGTGACCCTTGGTTGCCTGACCCTAACCTCAACCCAAGGTAAGACCTAACCCTTGCCCCACTAGAGCATGTTCCCATGTTCAAATGCCTAGGGTGGGTTAGCCTCCTAGTATATGCACATATAATGTACACATAACATACTTCCCCTCTCTCAAAGAATTGCACTCTTGCAATGATGAAAAGAAGGAAAATTGCAGTGAACGTTCTCGACTCCCAAGTCAAATCCTCAATTTCCCTGTCTTTCCACTTAATTTTAACCTCAGGGATTAAGCGACTACAAAGTTTCCTTTCCCTCAATGCAAGTACATTTTCAGGTTCATGTGAAACATAAGACAAATCTTTGACTTCAACGAGTTCTTGAGAAGTAACTGTGTTATCCTCACCTCCCAGCTTCTCTTTCAGCCTATTGACATATGAAAGACTAGATGAACTCTGGCATGTGGAGGTAGTTTTAATTCATACGCAATCGTGCTAATCCAACGTATAACTCGGAATGGACCACAATATCTAGGAGATAATTTTGAGCACTTTCTTGTTGACAAAGTCTGAGAAGCTTTAGGAACTTTCAAATAAGCCAACGCTCCTGGCTCAAAAGACCAAGGTGAGCATCCCCTATCAGTATAAAACCGTGTTGTATCCTGAGCACTTGTGATAGAATCTTGAGCTTGGGTCAGCATTTCTTGCATATCACGCAAGAAATCCCTTGATGCATCAAGCTCAATGTCCTTAAGACCAACATCAACAGGTGCCTTGGGTTGATACCCATACATAAGCTATAACCAGTAATCGTATGCTTAGAACTGTTATAGGCAAATTCCACCATTGGAAAATATTTTTCCCAACTCGATGGTTTTCCAGACACATATGCACGAATCATATCCTCTACAATCTAATTCACAGGCTCTATTTGCCCAAAACCATCAGACTGTGGGTGATCAGAGGAACTCATACTCAAAGTAGTTTCCTTGTGTTGTAAACCATTCAAAATAAACCATTCGGAATAAAGTAGGAAGACATGGCAATATAACGGTAGGAAGTAGGGATCCATCGGTGGCCCGACGTACCCACAGGGAATTGTTGATGTCCCGAGTTACACATATCAATATAGGGAGTCAACGTCTCGATGAGTCACATATGTACATCCGTAAACCATCAGGTGGTCTATATAAATCACCTAAAGGATGAAACTAGAGAAAGAAATGCCAACAAAGGAAGAATCTAAAATTCCTTTATCCAAAACCACAACAAGATAAACTCGTTGAACTCTAAAGAAAGAGATTTCAACAAGTGAAAATTCCGATGAGATTGCACCCATCAAAACATGCAGGATATAGATAAAAGAAGTTTATCTAAAGAACGCCTACACTACAACTTCAAGTGAGTGAAGTCAAAAAATGAGATTGTCTTTGAATGTTGGGGTCAACATGCTAAGTGATATAACCAAGGCAACAATCCTGAGCCCAAATTATTCGATAATATATGTGAGGGATCACTCTAGCATCCCATACCACCATGATACCACCCATACATACCTTACCAATTTGGAACTCCCTAGTATGCCGTCTAGGAAATATGAATAAAATCCTGTATAAACAGAATGAGATGGCCTTATCCCAGGCTTTCACATACTAAAACCTGTCTCTATATACCTGAGACCACATTAAGGAATAACTCTTTCCAAGTACATCCATTAGAAAACAATTTGAATTATTAGCGCCTTTCTAATGATAAATATCCATTAAACACAATAAAGTTGGGGTAGAAAAATAACAATTCACCTAGATACATAAGCAACTAGGTATCTAAGTTAGAATATGTACAAGAGTACAAGGAACATACTCCAAGATTACGTGCAAAAATGAAGGCAAGCGCTACCTCTTCAAAGCACATGATATTATCCAAAAGATTAAAAGATCCTTATAAAACCATGGATAGAAGCATAGGAATGCCATAAAAACCATAGTTAATCATAAAAATCAATGCATGCCATCTAATGGTCATTGATCATGCCAAAGGAAGCATTAAAATCGGTGGCCAACTCATTGATCTGGAATATATGAACGTGGTGTCATTCAAGCAAAACTCCAAAGTAAGTAAGTGAAACCGGATATTCCAAAAATTTGAAATAACCTTTGCCTAATTTTCCATGAATTTTCGAGAATGTTTTGAAATTTTTAATGCGCCCCGAACGCATTAGAATACAAGGTCAAAAAATTCAAAACCCGAAAGGTCATCCCGGAATACGAAAAGCCAAGGGTTACTGGAAAATGAAAAGATAAAAAATATCGAAATTTGAAAGGTCTGTTGGAATTAGGGTTGCAGAAAAGCACACAAAGCTTGGAGAAGAAGAAGCAAGAATGCACACAACACACAGTGTATTAGATTGTGTCAATGTACAAAGATTATTTAGCCCTAGAATAATGGGCGTATGTACAAGCCGAGGGAAAAAAACCTCCTAAAGAGGGAAAAAGTGCGTCGGCGGTCCTAAGTGTGTTCACACACATCACTGTCTATACATATGGCAACAAATCCCCCTGGGAGTGATGGTGTGAACGAGACCTGGCACTCATGTATAGGGAAGTGCCATGCCCGAACTAGATCAATCCACAAAGGGGAGCAAGCCCAAAGCTTTGCGGAAAGAGCCAAACTTCTCATCACGAGGAAGCGCCTTTGTGAAAAGATCGGCGAGGTTGTCCTGTGTTGACACATATGCCAAGCTGATCTCTCCTGCTCTGAGAGTCTCTCCCTGACATAGTAATAATGCACCTCAATGTGCTTTGTGCGAGCATGAAAAACTGGGTTTCTCGCAACTGCCAATGCGCTCTGGCTGTCAGTGTAGATAGAGGTGGCAGACTCCTGTCCAACACCCAAGTCAACCATAAGCCGTTTGAGCCACACACACTCAACCGTAGCTATGAAAGCTGCCCTGTACTCAGCTTCACAACTAGAAGTGGCCACAGTAGGTTGCTTCTTGCTCAACCAAGATATGCATGAGCTACCGAGAGCATGAAAATAAAACCACTTGTGGACACTCTTGTGTCATAGCAACCAACCCAATCTGAGTCCGAAAAAGCATGTAAATTTGGCGACAACAATCCCCCCTTGGGATAAAACAACCTAAGATGTATGGTGCCACTCAAGATGCGAAAGATGCGTTTAACTGCCTTCCAATGCTGAGACCCTAGGCTATGCATAAACCTACTCACCTGTTGTGAGACTGCAAACTGAACGTTCGGCCTCGTAGTGCATACATAAATGAGGCAACCAATGGCTGTCTGATAGAGTGTGACATCAAAGTGATCTCCAGCATCATGAAGACTCAACTTCAAACCTGTCTCCATTGGAGTAGCAATAGGCTTATAGTCTTCAAGGCCAAATCTCCGCAACAATGTCTCAATATACTTTGTCTGACACAAAGCAATACCTCCATCACACTATTTAAATTGTATCCCCAAATAATGATGCAAATGCCCCAAATCTGACATCTCAAAAGAGGCATTCAAATCAGTCTTAAAATCAGCAACAATATGACTCTCATTTGGTCCTGTAAGCACCATGTCATCGACATAGAGAGCAATGATTAGATGTACATCATCCACATGTTTAACATACAAAGTGCTTTCTATTGGACTATTTTGAAAACCATGTGCAGTCAAATATACATGTATCTTTTCATACCAAGCTCGTGGAGCTTGCTTTAAACCATACAAAGCCTTTTTCAACCTGCACACTTTGTTTTCCTGCCCTGTTTGAACAAAACCACGAGGCTGATACATACACCTCCTCATGCAAATCTCCATTCAAGAATGCAGTCTTTATGTCCGACTGATATACATTCCAACCATTATGAGCTACCAATGTACAAATGCTACGAATGGTAGTCATACGACAAGTGGGAGCAAAGATCTCATCAAAATCAATGCCCTTTTCTTGAGCATAACCCTTTGCAACAAGTCTAGCCTTATAGCGATCAACACTGCCATCTGGCTTTCATTTCAACTTAAAAACCCACTTACATCCAATGGCCTTTTTACCAATAGGCAAATCACACAAAGACCATGTACCATTCCTCATTATAGCATCATATTCACTTTGCATTATAGCCAACCAATTTTTTGATTTTTGTGCCTCATCAAACGAAAGAGGTTCTTCCTCTTCACACATACTAGACACAACCAAAGCATAACAATCTGATGCATAAGAGGCATGCTGAAAACCTGAACGAGTACGACTAGAAATACATCCTATAAATCTGCATCAGAAATAGGCTGATCTATGATGTCGTTTGAAATCTGCATAGGCTGAAGATTTGCCTCATTAGGACTTATATTTGAATTCCCACCTATAAACAGAGGCAACAACGTATCAAATACATCCCGTGAGCTCACACCTCCAAGTTTTCTTGGAGTGTAGAGTACGAACATGCCTCATACAAAGGGCTGCTTGCCTCTCTACGCACGTTTTTGGCTCCTCTTATAATAATGGAGCCTTCTCTCTATCATCTATGACCTTATGTTCAAAGAAATCATTTACCGTGTCTTCCATGCCTTCACAACTCGGTAAGAAGCATTATTGGCACATGTGACAGTATTCCTATTAGGGACAGCAGCCTCAAGACAAGTGAACATATCACGATGCGAGGTAATGTGCTTTGTAGCACCACTGTCAAAATACCATACATCAGAGTCAACAGAAACTGCCAAATATGCATCATGTACAGATGGGTCATACTAGCAATACATGCTAAACGCCCATTCTATATCCTGCACAACATTTGCAGAATCTACATTTGTAGAAGCATCCGCTATTGTGGTTGCATTTGACTCTTTCTTCTTTGTCTCTTTAGCCTTTAGCTTAGGGCAATTCTTAATGACATGATCAGTTGCCTTACAATAGTTGCACTTGATCTTTTTCTTGCCTTCATCAAGAGCCTTCTCAGACCTATTGTTGCTACCTGTGGAAGGAGAAAAAGTTGCAGACCTACTAATAGGAGAAGAAACAGTGGAAGGGGCTGCCTTACCAACTTCTCTGTTGGGCAGCAACAAATGCCTGATCAACTGCACGCTGCCTAGCCCTATTTTGCCTGGACTGCGCTTCTTGAAAGAGCTTGTTGACTAAAGTATCATACTTGACAACATCAGGTCTATCCTCAGTAAAACAAGTCTCCACATGGAAGCAAAAGTCTGATATGACTCAGGTAAAGCATCAAGAATAGTCTGCACAAGAGAATGATCAGGAATAATCTCACCTGTAGAAATCAACTGTTCCTTGAGATCTTTAATCCCAGCAAGAAGAACATTCATGTCATCATCTTCCTGCATAATCTTTGATTCTAGCTCTTTACGCAGGTAAGAGATTTTTGCCTCGTTATTACGACCTGCATACAAACCAGCTAGAATATCCCAAGCTTGTTCTGCTATTTTAGCTGAACGAATATGTGGAGTGATGTTACGTTTGACAAAAAGTGCAATCAAGGCATGAGCCTGTGCATCTTTACCATCCCAACAAGCTTGTTCAGCAGTGGGTAAAATAGCAGCAACAATAGAGCTGCTAGAACCTGTAACATCCTCAACAGATCCTACATCCACAAATACTGGACGTACATCCATACCCTCCACAATGTTCCACACTCCTTTTGCAACCAAAACATGTTGCATCATGTATCCCCAAAGTGGGTAGTTGCTATCTCCATCCAATTTGTCATCAGCAGACATGCGAAATACATCATTGCTGTTATCAGCCATGGCCACTAACTGAAACTGATGCAAAAGCTACCTGTAATAATGAAGCAAAGACTGAACAGAAAACAACTCGTGCTATGTAGCACAGTCCACAATAGAATACATATGCCTGTTTTGCAGAAAATTGCACTATCAAAATTTCTCAATCGGAGAACATGAGTCGGAGGGTGCTAGCGGCGTAGCCCTGGGAGCCGATGCCTGCTCTGATACTACCAATTGTTGGAATTAGGGTTGCAAAAAAGCACACAAAGCTTGGAGAAGAAGAATCAAGAATGCACACAACACACAGTGTATTGGATTGTGTCAATGTACAAAGATTGTTTAGCCCTAGAATAATGGGCGTATGTACAAGCCGGGGGAAAAAACCTCCTAAAGAGGGAAAAAATGCCTCGGCGGTCCTAAGTGTGTTCACACACATCACTGCCTATATATATGGCAACAAGGTCAAAAAAAAATTGGACCCCAAAGGCCAAAGGTAACAAGAGGATCTTTTTTTTAATCTTGGAAAAGAACTTTTTTAATTCTCTTTTTTTATTTAAAAGCTTATAAAGGCTTTTTTTATTATTATGTAACGTGGGGGGCTGTGTCTTGGCGGCCTGCAGAAAAAAACCCCCCCCCCCTCTTCCGGTAGCGCGTGATTGAGAGGGAAAGGAGAGGAGACATAGAGCTCACTCCCCCACTTCATCCTCCATCTCCACTCTCTCTTCCTTCAATCCTTCTTCTCCACTCTCCATTCTCTATGTGATTAAAGTCTTAATCCTAATTTTTTACTAATCATGATTTTAATATTAATCAAATCTATCCCACATAAGAGGTGTTCACAACAACGAGGGAGAAGAACATGAAGGAAAACTCGGATTTGAGAAATGGAAAAAATGCCATGCACATGGGACAAAACCCGATGCATCGACATGCTGCCCCTACTACATTTCAGCATAAAATCGATAGACATTTGATAGTATGCCCGCGGGAAACCCGTAAAAATGCATTAAAAATGCTTTTTTACCATAAAATGATCATTAAATAATTAGAAAAAATTCCTAAAAATTGTAGACATTTAGGGATTCTATTCTATCAAAAAATATCCACAATAGCATGTGTGGTATTTTGGTAAAAATTTTATAAAATACTTATTTCAATCATAAAAATAGAGAAAAATAGCATTTCCATTCACAGAATTTTCCCACAACGTCGATACGTCCATTGAAATTGAGAAGCATGCGTGCCGACCACCATATTGATGTTCCACATGCATATGTTACCAAAACCAACCAAAAAATAATATTTTTTACTTAGTAAATGTTAAAATTTACTTTTAAAAAATGCTAAAATTTTCGTATAATGAGAGAAAAAACATCAAAAATTAACTAGAGACCACTCTGATACCACTGTTGAAATCCCATAGATCTCTCTAGTTAATCACTATGCATAAACATGCATAAACCACACATATACTCATCCACCAATCGCGACCACCACCCCCGAGCCGAAGGGTGCACACATAAATACAATGAAGTACCACATACCTTACCTTGGTGTCCCATACCACCAAGAGATATGACTTCATTCCAGCAGCACATAGCTCTAGCATGAAATGACAAGAGAGTAGATACAATGCTCTACACAAGAGAACATCCCTTGAGAGTGCCCCATTTCCCTATTATATAGGAGGGCCCTCAAGTGACTCTTGACTCTCAATTTCCATGTGTGACCTTTGGTTGCCTGACCCTAACCTCAACCCATGGTTATGGTCCACTAGAGCATGTCCCCATGTTCACATGCCTAGGGTGGGTTAGCCTCCTAGTATATGCACATAACATTTGTGTCTTGCAGAAATCCAAAGCATGTAACTTTAGACTTAGGTTCTGTCCGGCTTATCCCCCACTAGAGCATGTCCCCATGCTCCCATGTTGAGCTTCCTCTTGCGCGGGGCAAGGTTTCCCACTCGGGGCCTCGCCCTCGAATGTCCGGACACGAGACTAATCTAGTGGTCGTTTCGAAACCGAAATCGAGAAAATTTTCCTTGCCCGAAAAACGGGGACGATTCCACCTTTTTGATTTTCTTAAACGAATTTTCTAATGAGGTCAAGAGACTAAACTATCCTTCACCTGATTAAACCAGATAGAAGAAAAACTATCACCACTGACTTAGTTTGAAGAAATCAACGCTTTTTTCCTAACCGAAATCAGGCACAGTCGTTGATCTAATCATTTGAGGAAATCAATGCTTTTTTCCTAACCGAAGTCAGGCACACAGCCATTGATCTACTCATTTTAGAAATTCTTCAAGTTTTTATTTAACTACTAGAATTCTAAGCGTATTCCTATTATTTTAATTTAATTATTCTACTAGAATTCTAAGCGTATTCCTATTATTTTAATTATTAAAACTCCACTGATTCCAGCCTAACCCCATTCGGCCCATGGGTTAGCCACCACCCAACCACTGGAATCAGTAGAACCAGACAATTACTCACCCACCCATAACTGAATGTCTTTCTTAACTTTTGCTTTCGAATACAGATACGCACACACTCCTCTTTAAAACTTTAACATATAAAATAATCCATTGGCAAATAGTTATTGGTTACAGATGTCATAACTCAAAAATTCCATACAGTCCCTTGTTTCTCAAAAAAACAGTATCACTCTGGACGCTCCGTTGAGACCAACTGGTTAGCAAAAACGAGATCCAGTAACAGATTACAATAATCATTTTGTCCATTACATATCTTCCACGACATACGCATGGGTGTCATAGGCATCGCGAGCCCATGCATCTCCTGGTCAGAACCCTCTAGGATCCTCCTTAGGTATCCTGGCACTTCACTCAGGGACCGCTTTGTCGACCCTCGCCCATCGTACTAGAAGCGCACCATTTTTCAACCATGCCGAGGCTGGTCAAGACCTGGACAAGCTTTGCCACGTGAGCCGTCCTTTGAACACTCCCCGCCAGCTGTTGCAACCGAACTTCCCTTAGAAAAGCATATACCAAGTGCTCCCTCCAGCATTCTGGGGTAAGACAGTCCCTTAAGAAAACAGGGTTTCTAAGCAAGTTTTCAGTTTGATTTTCTTTTGAATACAAGGAGTATTTCTTGAATCAGTATCCCCAAAACTTCTTGATCGGAATTCAGAATTTCATACCAGAATTCCTCGAATTCTATAACCTTGATCCACATATCAATTCGAAGGGCCTCAAACTTAGTTTCAGATTTGGCGAGAGTTTTGAGTGTATTTTTCTAAACTGGTCACATTTTCTTTCCTCGAAAAAACTGACAAAAGAGTTTGGTCTTGGTCTTGGTCTGATTCAAGATTCAAGTCAGATAAGATTTTTCTTGAACTATCTTTCTCGAAAAGGTTTGGTAATTCAGTTACTATTTTACTGAATTTCTTTCTTTGAATATTCACTTAACTCATTTCTTAATTAGTTACAAATTCCAATGAGGAATAAATGCATAAAAATCAATTTTTATAAGAATAACGCTTATATAATTAAAAAAGTTCCTTTATGCATCTCTCTATGTATAGAAATCAAATTTAATAAGAATCACACTTTTGTAATTAAAAAAATTCCTTTATGCATCTTTCTATGCATAGAAATCAATTTTAATAAGAATAATACTTTTGTAATAAAAAAATTTCCTTTATGCATCTTTCTATGCATAGAAATCAAATTTAATAAGAATAACACTTTTGTAATAAAAAAAATTCTTTTATGCATCTTTCTATGCATGGAAATCGATTTTAATAAGAATAACACTTTTAAAATAAAAAAATTTCCTTTATGCATCTTTCTATGCATAGAAATCAATTTTAATAAGAATAACACTTTTGTAATAAAAAAATCCTTTATGCATCTTTCTATGCATAAAAATTAATTTTAATAAGAATAACACTTGTAATTAAAAAAATCCTTTATGCATCTAGAAATCAATTTTAATAAAAAGAATAACAGTTTTGTAATTAAAAAAATTCCTTTATGCATCTTTCTGTGCATAGAAATCAATTTTAATAAGAATAATACTTTTGTAATAAAAAATTTTCCTTTATTTATCTTTCTATGCCTAGAAATCAATTTTAATAAGAATAACACTTTTGTAATAAAAAAATTCCTTTATGCATCTTTCTATGCATAGAAATCAATTTTAATAAGAATAACACTTTTATAATAAAAAAATTCCTTTATGCATCTTTCTATGGATAGAAATCAAATTTAATAATTAATATCAGTGATATCCATGCATATTCATAGGTGAATATGTACATGGAGTAATTAGAATATTTCTTTTAGATGCAAAAATGGTGGAAATTACTCTTTTGGAATAACATAAAAATAAACTTTCTTTTTCATAAAATTCTGGAAAATTTTGCCATAACCTCCTTTGTATGGCTGACCATTTCTCATTTTTATCTTTCTTCACTTAATTAACCCAATTTAGAATTATAAAACTCTAATCTACATAATTTTCTAAATTCAAGAGGGTAAACAATAAGAAGAGTTTAATTAATCACGTAGTTAATCTTTCTAGGATTAAGAAAGGTTAGAATAATGTAAAGAAGAGAAGGGGGTGGCCTTTTCATCAAAGGCATAGCATCTGAATTTAATTCAATCATTTGCAAAACATAAAAATCATTTGAATTTAATTCAATCATTTGTAAAACATAAAAATCAAGAAAACTATAGATTTTTCATTAAAATTCGTAAACAAAGTAAGAAAATTAGCCTACATGGAGCTCGTAAGCTCTCCTTTGCTTGAGGGATTGAGGGTTCTACTCTTGTTTGAAGCAATAGTGGCCACCAATTCACTTTGGATATATATATTTATATCTATTACATGCATCTGTAAGACGGCGAGTAGATGGCAGTGTGAAGGCGGCCAAACACCAGATATATATATATATATATATATATATATATATATATATATATATATACGATTGAAGCGCAGCAAGCGTTGTCTGCACGGAGCACTGCATCGACAGTGTGAAGGCGGCCAAACACCAGATATATATATAAACATTTATATATATATACGATTGAAGCGTAGCAAGCGTTGTCTGCACGGAGCGCTGCATCGACAGTGTGAAGGCGGCCAAACACCAGATATATATATATATATATATATATACGATTGAAGCGCAGCAAGCGTTCTCTGCACGGAGCGCTGCATCGAAGGGGGCTGAGCGCTGCAGGAGAAGCAGAAGTCGACGAGAGACCTGCGCAGTAGCTGTAGAAGGCACAGTGGACGGCGTGGCTGGTTTGAGAAGCAACGGCGTGTGGGCAGCCGGCTGAAAGCTGGGGTGCCTGAGAGCGAAGAGGTGGAACGTGGAAGCGAAGGAGAAAGGAAGGCGGCTGGAGGTGGTGAAGGCGCTGCGTCTGCAGTGGGCGCAGCCTGCAAAGCAAAGGCCGGTGTGGAGCTGCAGCTAAGGTAGACGGTCGACTGTGGAAGCGAAGAAGTAGATGGCTGACTAGGGGAAGTGGAAGCAACAGTGTGAAGCGAAGGAGACTGAAGCGCCAGTAGGCGCAAGCGATGCGTGTAGACCTGCGGGGTGAAGACGAGCGTGGAGGGCGTCTGACAATCGGAGGAGAGCTGGCAGCATTGAAAACGGGTGACTGTGCGCGCCGGCGACGAATCCGAGAGTCGGCGAGGCGGCGGATAAGGTAGGTGCATTTTTAATTTTTTTTTATTTTTTTATTTTTATTAATTTTTCATGTTTTTTATATTTTTAAATAAAAATAATAATAATAAATATAAAAAAACAACAAAAAAATATTTTTTTTTAAAAGAGAAAAAGAGATAGAAAAAAAAGAAAGAAAAAAGAAGAAGAAAGAAAAAAAAACCATAAAACAATAATTTTATTTTTTTATTTTTTATTTTTTTTTAAAAAAAGAAAAAAAAGAAAAAAACAATTTTTATTTTTGTATTTGAATCCATTGTTCATTTTTTAAATTTCTGTAAAGTCTTGCATAATTAAAGTAGCTTTTTATTTGTATTTTTTAGAATTTTGTAATTGCATGCATAATTAGTAGATTTATATTTTTTGTAATTGGCAAGAAATTTATTAGTTTTTTAAAAAAACAAACAAACAAACAAACAAACAAAAAAAACAACAACAAAAGGAGAAAAAAACAAAAGAAAACAAAAGAAAATTAAAAAAAATTCTATAAATTGGAGTCTATTTTTTGCATATTCTGTAATTCTTCATTTTTTTTAAAATTTTTTGCATAATTAGTGTAACCTGCATTTTTAAATTTTTGTAACTTTGTGCATAATTAGTATTTTTTAGTGTGATTCGTAATTTTTGTGTAAATTTAAAAAAAAGTAAAAACATAAAATCATAAAATCATTATAAAAAAATCATTTAAAAAAATAATAATAATAAAATAGGATAGATAGTTACGCCCCACATACTCATTTTAGTTGCATTTAGTGATTAGGTAGGTTAAAATATATATATATATATATATATACATACATATATATATATATATATATATATATATATATATATATTAAAAACAAAAAAACAAAAACAAAAACAAAAACAAAACAAAACAAAAACACATAAAAAACCAAAAAAAATTTGACCTTATGCACTTGCGGTCGGGACGTCTTATAGATTCTGCCATAGGGCCTAGGGCACCTTCTAGAGTACCTACGCAAGACAGTGGGGCCCAATCGGTAGGCAATTTGGCAGATATTGCTGAAACCCTTTCTGAATCCCAATCCGATACCCTTTCCTCCAGAACAACTAGTTCATTGTCCATGGACAATCTAGGGCCGACAAATAGTCATCCCGTAGCCCCAAATAGGACACCCGCAAGATCCTTTAATCCATTTGAAGCCGACACCATGGGGTTAACACTCAATGTAAGACTCCAATATGTCTACACAAATGCTCAAGGAGCTGAGATCTTTAGGGATCCACAACAACGGTATCTTGTTAAGATCGCAGACATTTTCTCAGAACTTGACAGAGCACCTCTAGTCAATGACCAGGGTAACATGTACATGGGTGGAGATGGTGTTCGCTACGAAGTCACCTACCATCCAGAAAATGTAGACAAATTAGGGGAGCTCTCTAAAACCGAGTTCTTAGACTTATCAAAACTTTCCAGAGCAAGGGAGTCTAGAGATGATTGGCTCATTGAGCCGGACATGCCTGGACCATCCAATGCCCAGTCCTCAAAGCCATCCATAGATGATTTACTTCTTGTAGATCTAAATTTGGAAAGGGATAGGAAAGGCAAGAGTAAAATGGATCAAGGGGCTGAGAACCAATGGGAGTTTATACGACAAATTCCAGTGACAAAGGTCTTACAGGATGACCCACTTCAAGAGGTCTATAAGGACTCGCCGTTAGAGGGATATTATGCCACAACTAAATTGCCGGAGCTAGATCTTCCTCTAGCACTAGTAGTGGTAGTTGAGAAGCTTGCAGGACACATGAACAGAATAATTGATAAATGGGCCAATGAATACCGAACCTTAGATTGGAAAGAGATTCGGGAACTCACGTGGAAAGGACAACCATTATTCATGGAAGTGTTCTCAACAAATACAGCCAAACCGGGAAAGACAGCCTTTCTTGGAGAAACTATTGCTCCTCCCCTACGAGAGTTCACTAGAGAGGGACCTTCAACATCCAAGTGGACCACTGCTAGTAGCCCAACTCTAGCACCAAGATATCGTCCTACACCAAATGTGCGACCACCGGTCACACCACAACAACATCTTTCTCACTATAACAATCGAAGGGTAGGGGACCCAACTCGGCCTCCCATTAATGCACCTCTTGAAATGCGGGTGACAAGATCTTTGGAGGGGTTTGGTGAGGTTGGTAATAGGGTACCCACACCAATTTTGGATACATGTGGACCATCTTTCCAAAGAGAGGAACAATTCCCACTGAGAGTGAGAGGCCGTAGGCCCTATGATGAGTATTCAAGACAAGTAAGGCCATCAACTCTTCAGAAACTGGTAAAGAAGTATGAAGGGTCGGGAGATCCATACGACCATGTAGCAGCATTTAGGCAAGCAGTTCGAGCTGAGCAAGTGGCTGATAAGCATACTCAAATTGAAGGATTTGGACTCACCCTTGAGGGAAAAGCCCTTGCTTGGTTTCAAGCACTAGAGGCTTCAGACAAATCTTCTTTACGAGTTTTGGAAGAGAGATTCATTGCTGCTTTTTCCTTGATGGGAATTCAACATGACACGGTAGCACTCATCTACTCTTTCAAGCAAGGCGAGAATGAGAGTGTTAGAGACTGTGTAAATAGAATGAAGCAGTACATTAATCGTTGCCCAGAAGATGAGAAGCCCGCCCAAAGTCGATTAATTTCTCTCTTCTTAAAAGGACTCAAAAATTCGACACTGCATACACATCTCTATGCGAAGAAGCATACAAATTTCAATGAGTGTTGCCATGATGCTATGGATTTCATCGATAACTTCAAATTCCAAGATGGTTCTGGCCCAGAGGTGAAACCTAGAGATCAGTGGGGTGATGACCAAAGTTCAGGGTCTAGCGCGCTAGTAAATCCAGACCAGATAGCTAACCTAGTACTACGGAGATTGGGACAGACCTATCGTCCACCCATGTAGCCACAACAACAACAGCAGAGAATGAGGAGTGTACTTCCTACAGGTCCTCATCTTTGTGGAGCATGTGGCGGTAACCATAAAACAGAGGAATGTAATACCTTTTCTCCTCTAGTCACAAACCAACCCACAAAAAAGTGGTGCCAAGCCTGTGCTTGGAACTTTACCCATACCACACAGGAATGTACTCGCATTGCGAGAATGAGACAAGAACGTGAGCAGCCAAGGAGTGGAGTGGCTCCACAAATGTATCAACAGTATACTAATTTTGAACGTAAGCCACCGATGGCACAAGAGCAAGCACGACCTGTTCTTGGTGCTCAACCTCCTGCTCCTGGGACTGCTCCTGTGAGGGTTGTTGACTACAACAATTCAAATATGTGTAGAGACTTGGTAAACCCAGGCTATGTGGAAGAGGAATATGTATCATATTCATCCAAAGAAAATATCTTTGAAAGTCCCACATACCCAAGCCTAGCACTGGAGGCTCAACCAGGGGAACAAAACTCTTTAATGTTGCTAGGCGGCTACCAACCTAGGACTCCATGCCCCTCAGGTCAATGGCATCCAAGGAAAGTAGAGGCCAAACCAATGGGCCCCTGTTATGAGTGCGGAGAACCCCATTGGGCTCGTGATTGTCCACATCGCTCAAGGCAAGCATCTCGATCCAATACAACAGTACAACAGTTTCCACCAATTGAAAGATATTGTCTAGGGTGTTGTGTAGAACACTTCCCAAAGGATTGTTTGCTGAAACCACATGAGGAAGGCACCTCTCAACCAAAGGTCTCACTCAACCTTGTAGGGGAAGTTCCATCACCACCTTCATCTGAGAATGAGGATGCGTGCCACTTAGAGTCTTGACTAGATCACAGACACGAAATGCCGAAATACAAACTGATGAGACACCTCGAACTAGGGATGCAAAGACAAATCTAGTGGACAAGACCCTACAGTCCAATAGAAAAAAAACCACTCGGAGGAAGAAGAACCGAAACAAGCAAACTAAAAGTGTATCCACTAGTTCTCAAGAAGCCTCTAAACAAAACATGAGGGATAAAACTTTTACATCCCAAGAAGTGCATGAGGAGCATCAACCTCAACCTGGGCCTAGTACTAAACAAAATGAGGCTAGTACGACTGAGGATAGTTCTGGGGGTTCTATTTTTGTGGATAAAGTGAATGAGACTCTAGATGCCATCATTGATGCTCATAGAAGTCGCATTGCAGCTTTATCTGAGCTACCCAAGAAGCTTCAGGAATACCCAAACCCTCATGAGGAGAAGATCAATCTAGCTGTACATCAGCAACTCATTAGGGAAGCTCAGTCCTTGAGGGACCACCACCACCTATTCCTCGGCGGGGCCCAACCTCTCTTAAGCCAACATTAGAAACCATACCAGAAGTGTCATCAAGTCGGGAAATGAAAAGTGAGCTCATTTCACAAGCTCATAGCGAAAGGTCTGCACCAATTGACACCCAATTGAAAGGAGGTAATCTGCCACCACCTAGCCTTGCCTTCCCATGCATGATGAAGTTATTGATGCTAATGAGGACATGGCAAATGAGATGTGGGCCGCAGTTCATGAGAAAGTTAATGAGAACATGTCTTCTATTAGTTCGCCTCCATTCTCTGAGGTGGATTTTACCAGGGGCACGGAAAACAACTTTAGACGCCCAAGCATCCAGGAGGAAGTTCAAACAATCGTTTCTTCTAGAAGTAAGCATACAATGAAAACCTTACCGTCATATCTGGGAGAATATGAGAACTGTTCTCAAACCTTGAGGATACCCTCCATGCATAAAAGGTTGAAAAAGGAGAGGGATATGAGTATGGTGCAAGCTATTTTGTCAGCACCAGTGGCTTGTACCTTACCTTTGCTTGATTTGATAAAAATTCGACCTGAGTTGTGGAATGATATTGCCACATGTTTGTCAGAGCAGGTATTGCTACAAAAGGGTCACCATGAGTGTACTATACACCCTGAGACAAAACATGTTATGCCAGTTCCTATCAACAAAGTAGGAAAATTTGTGAGGACGATCAGGGAAATGCTACCCTCCCATTAGAAGTGCGAAAAGTAGCTTCAACTGCAATACTTGATAGTGGTGCAGGAGTGGGCAAGATGAGCGGGAACAACGTGAGAGACTACAAAAAGAAAAGGAGGAGTCTAAGAGTGAAAACTCTCGACCACCACCTCACTTCTCAGGAAAGAATGGATATCTATACTATGTCCAAGCACAAGATAGTATCAAAGACCAAGTAAAATGATCAGATGGATTCCAAGCAGGGGAAAAGCTAACAACTTCTAGCAAAAATCGTAAAAAAACGAAGAGACAAAAACCAAAACTCAAGTCTAAAACCGATTCAAAAGAGAGTGTCGGAAGTGCAAAGATAACGGTTGAACAAAAAAATCCGATGCAAGATGGCACAGGAGAGCTCAAAACCGCATGGTCTTCAATGAGTGAAGACTCAAGTGGACAAGAACAAGGTCTAAATGTTCCTCCCAATTTCACACAGTACACTCTTCAAGATATCGGAAGATTGTTCTTCAACAGCCCATGCGACAAAAACCAAGCATGCCAGGGGTTTCATACGATGGTCCAGAAGATGCAAAAAAGATTGATATTGCTAAGCCAGGAGAAGAGCCTCGCTATGTGTAATGAAAATTTTGCACGGAAGATAAAGGAAGAAATAGACAAGCTCTTAGAGGACAAATTTATCTATGAGATTGAACACACTGAATGGGTCTCCCCTATTGTAGTGGTGCCCAAGAAAAATGGAAAACTTCGAGTATATGTAAACCTCAAGAAGGTAAATGCAGCTACTGTGCGTGATCATTACCCACTTCCAATCACGGATCATGTTCTGGAACGAGTTGCAGGGAAAAAGGCATATAGTTTCTTGGATGGATTCTCCGGGTACAATCAAGTGTCAATTGATCCAAAAGATCAACACAAGACAACCTTTGCTACTGAAGATGGCATCTTTGCCTATCGTATTATGCCATTTGGTCTAACAAATGCACCAGCAACCTTTTAGAGGTTAATGAGTCATGTATTCAAGGAGTACCTTAGGCAATTTCTTGAGATCTTCATGGATGATTTATGTGTTCACTCACAAGAGCGTGATGATCATATAGAACACCTGAGACTTGTGTTTCAAAAGTATCAACTTTATCGTATATGCTTGAATCCTGACAAGTGCAAATTCATGGTAAGACAAGGGAAAATTTTGGGCCATATTGTTTCTCGCAATGGGATTTCAACAGATATGGATAAAATTGATGTCATTGTCTCATTACCTTGGCCTATCAACCCTAAAGGGGTACAAACATTCATGGGACATTGTGGCTATTACCGTAGATTCATCTACATGTACGCTGTCCTAGCCAGACCATTATATGCTCTTCTTGTAAAGTTTAATTGGATTGATGAGTGTGAGGAATCCTTTGAAAAGTTGAAGCAAGCATTAGTGACTGCACCCATCTTACGGGCACCAGATTGGAACCAAATCTTTCATGTCCATATTGATGCTTCAAACTTTGCAATTGGATGTATTTTGGCTCAATCGGGAGAACATAATAAGGATTTCCCAATCTCATATGCTAGTCGACAGTTGAACAATGCTGAGAAGAATTACACCACAACAGAAAGAGAAGGATTGTCCATGATATATGCAGTGAAAAAGTTTCGCCATTACCTTTTGGCAAACAAATTCATATTTTTTGTGGACCATCAAGCATTGCTATATTTGGTGAATAAACCTTGTGCAACTGGAAGGATTGTGAGGTGGTTTATCATCCTTCTTGAGTTTGATTTTGAAGTTGCAGTTCGAAAAGGAACAACTCATCTAAGGGCAGATCATTTGTCTCGAATCACCTCTGGCGAAGCTCCTGTGGGTGTGGATGATGATATGTTAGATTCAACACTTTTCCTTGTAGAGACAGCTCCTAGATGGTCTGAATCCATTTTAGAAATTTTGACAAGTGGGCAGATACAACTAGCGGGTCCTACTGTGGACCTATGGCGACCATTCACGTTAATCTCAAGGAGATTATATTGTCAGGGTAATGATGGAGTGTTGCGGCTTATACCTAACCCCGACCAATATGAGGAGATCTTGGAATGGGCACATGCAGGTATCGATGGAATCCATGCATCAGCTACTACTTGTGTGCGACGTATATCTCAGGATGGACAATGGTGGCCTACCATGCATGCAGATGCTGAAACATTTGTTCGTAACTGTGCTTCATGTAAAATTCAGAAGCCAATTCATAATGTCACATTATTCCAAATTTCAACTACACCAAGTTGGAGTAAGTATATTGTGGACTATCTTCAGCATGGTCATACGGATCAAAAAATTCCTAAACATCGAAAGCATGCTATTAAAATTGAAGCAGCAAACTATATGCTGATAGAGGGCCAACTCTACAAGAGGGGCAAGGATGGCAACTTACGCATGTGTGTATGTGAAGCTGACTATCTGAAAATCTTAACTCATGCACATGCAGGTGTTGGGGATGGACACTTTTCTGGCAATACCACAACTAAGTTGATTAGGTGGTCTGGGCTTTGGTGGCCAACCTTACAAATGGATGCCGAAGAATATGTGAAACGTTGTGATGATTGTCAAAGGACCAAACCTCAAATCACAAAGGACAATATGCCATTGCGGCCTATGTTAAGCACACGTGCTTTTGCAAAATGGGGTATTGATTTTGTCGGTCCCATTAAACCTCCAGCTCGTCACACGCATGCAGAATATATTATAGTCGTAACTAACTATTTGACCAAATGGGTTGAGGCAAAGGCAACAGTCAAAAATGATGCCAGAACCACAGCCAAGTTCTTGTATGAGTACGTGTTTACATGCTATGGCTTACCTATTGAGATCGTTAGTGATCAAGGTGTGCACTTTGTAAATGAAGTCATAGAATTTTTGCTTCAAGAATTTATGGTAATTCATAAGCGTTCTGCACCCTATCATCCCCAGACCAATGGACAAGCTGAGAGTACTAACAAGATTCTCTGCACAGCACTCACAAAGATTGTTGAGGGACATAGGACTGATTGGGAGCAAAAGTTGCACTCAATTCTTTGGGCATATAGGACAGCCTATAAAACATTTGTGGGCACAACCCCATTTGAACTTGCTTTTGGGCTAGACGCAATTCTTCCCATTGAATTTCTTGTACCTACTCTACGAGTAGCTAAACAATTGGATTGGACTGGTCATGAGCTTTCACAACGCGTTGACGAATTGGAAAAGCTTGATGAGACCCGCTTATTGGCGGTAATGGGGATGTATGCCGAGAAGAGGAGACAGAAGAAATGGTATGATAGAAATGTAACAACTGGCCGATTCAAAAAAGGAGACCTTGTGCTCTTGTACACACTTAAGAAGCATAAGAGAAAGCTCAAGAAACGTGGCCTAGGACCGTTTGTGATTAATAAGCTTACTCCAAGTGGTGCAGTGCGTTTAGAGACACTAGACGGTGAGCAAATGCCTAACTTCATTAATGGAAGTCGTCTCAAGAAATACAATGAACCATTAACTGAAGCCATGCTTCAACAGATGCATGCTGCACAAACACGGAAAGAAGCACTTGACCTACTTAAACATCAGGCTCAAGAGGAGGCTAAAGCTAGAGTTGCAAAAGCCAAGGAGCGTCGCAAAGCTTCTATGTTGGCCATACAGTTGGCTACTGATGAGCCATATGTCGATCCATTTAATATTCAAGTGTGCCTTCATCTTCATGAGACTACCTACTTTGTCTCTGCCTTAATTGACTCTGGTGGTGCAGATTATAATGTTCTCTCATTTGGATAGCCTTGGGTCAACCACCACTTGTGCAAATTCCTGTGGACCTACGAAGCTTCTCAGGAGAAGATAACCCTATAGAGGGAAAATGTGTCATTATGATGACCATTCAGGATCACCAGATGTCAGTACCCTTTTATGTGGCACGTAAGTCCAAGGCAGTAGTAGAGGTTGTTCTCGGTAGATCGTGGTTAAGTGCTACCAATTGCTCATTAGATTGGAAGAATAGACAATACAAGTTGCAAATTGATTCTGATTGCATCTTGGGATCTGCTACTCCACGAGCTTTATCGTGTCAAAGGGGTAATGTTTCTACCTTACCCAACCCACAATCAAAATCTGCTCTTGAAGCTCCAAAACAAATGATGTGGATAATTGATGAGTACTCAAGTGAGGGCCATGGCTGGCATGTTCCAACTACTCTAGTTGCTGCTCAAAGAAGGCCAGGCAAGAAGGAATTATCAATTTGGCTACCCAAAGATGCGTACAAACTTGTACCATCGAGTCCAGTTGCTAAGCCTCTTAAGAAGCACATCATTTCCAAGCCTAAATCTCGGATTGTTACTCGATGGGTCCCAAAACATGTTCTTAAAGCACAAGGCTATTATGAGGGTGCAACAGCAATTTGGCTTCCAAAATGCCATGCTTTGCTAGGGGTAAAAGAGTGTTTCAGAAAGATTCCAAAAGCCACCCTTGATTTTCCATATCAGTGGGTGCAAAAGAAATCAACACAAACTCTTCAAGAAAGGAAAGGTGGCTGTGATAGCACCTACAAATCTACTTGTGTTGATCTTCCTAAAACTTGTATTGAAACACCGGTTGTCCCGATTTCTCCTTGTTACCATCAACTTGTGTACCTAAGACAAGTCCAAATGAGTCTCATTTGAGCATAGATTCTAGCATTTCAATGCCTAAATCCTCTTATCTTGCTCAAATTCCAAGACAATTGCTAAAATCCCCACCTAAGAAGGACATACCAAAAACTAAAGATAAGGCATTAACCCTACAATTGAAGCTCTTTGGTAAATCAATGTTTGAATAATGTAGTTCCTTATGCCTTTAGAAGATGTGTTCTCTTTGAGATAATCTTGTTTTTTATTAGAATTGTAATGATGGATATGAGTGTTCTAAATTTCATTGTTCTACGTCCAGATAACTCCTGATGGATATTTGGCGAGATACATGTCCACCATGCATTGACCCTGATAGTACTCGACCTGATCATCGCGGGGGTTATAGTGCTCCTCCATTTCAAACACATTCTAGGTACTTCTATGCTCCCTTAGGTGAAAATTGCTGTGGGCATCACTTTGTCACGTTATTCTATCAACAGCATCACCCATTTCCACATTGTCAAGAGTGTGCACGGCTCGTATTAGGAGAAGCTTCACATATTTGTTGGATATGCCGCTCTTACTTTAGACGATATGGCAAGGGCTTAATGAAGCAAATTGTGGGAATTACACCCCAACGCCATAATCTTCTTAATGTGAGAATACCAGAGAGAGGACCAAATCAACGTAGATTACCTGAGGAGGTTCAAGCACAACAATGGCGGGATACAAGCTTAAATGACTTGCAACCACCGATCTTGCAAGCCCTCCTTCCCCAAGCCTCAACATGTCAATATTGGATCAATATGAGTACCTATATTGCGCAGTTCCAAAATCGAAACTGTCTGATTAACCTTCCCATAGAACCAATGCCATATTTTAATGAGGAAGCACTCCTTCCTCTACCACCTTCTCCAGAGGCCGGTTTTTGTGAGGGGTTGTCCCTGCATCCTGAGGAAATTGATACTATCTTTCCAGCAGACGAGGACACGGATCCACCACCAGCGCAAGGGTAAGCTCAGTGACTCCACAATAAGATCGACAAGCCAGGGCACTTTTATCCCACTGGGTTTTTTCCCTCGGCTATATTCGGTGATTAGCACCAATAGCAAATTTTATTCTTTTCTTTTCTTTTCTTGTTTGTTAATAAAAATTTTGTAGAGATCTCCGCTAAAAAAAGAGCATCAAACACGCCCCAATAGTCCACCTACCGTGCACACAAATTAGGAAGGGGGGAGACATGCTACGCCTACAAAGATCAAGGAGGAGCAATCTGCACAAAATCAGCAATGCATCAATGCAAACGAACAACATCAACAGGGCACTACAATAGGTGTATTCAAATCTTAATCTTTATTTCTTTATGTGCTCTTATCTTACGAATATATGGTTTGCATGTTCACACAATGTTGGCTGCTTTAAGTTTTTGATTAGTTGTTAAAATATGGTGAGTGAATTCTAGACTCTTAGAAGACTTAGTAAAAGATATTTCTATCTAAAGACAGTGTAGGATATATACCAATGGAATATGCCAAGTTCTTATGTTTTCAAGGTATATTAGTTATCCCTAGTGGTAGGAGTAATACAAATTTATAAAAAATTATACCCAAAAAAATATATATACAAAGTGAATTGAGACATGACGTGTCTACAGCCATGAGGAATGCTTGGTAGGACCGGGGGTTGTCTCACACCTTGGGGCCGATGCCTTGGTTTCCATGGGGTAAACACTGACGTCTAAAAGCTTCAGAAAAAGACCTTCGAGGAATCTATCGCCTTGATAGATGTTGGTAGGACTCTGGGGTACACTATGGGCCCTCGAGACCGATGCCCTCATCTTCATGGGGTACTCCTTAGGTCATAAAAGAAAGAAAAAGAGTCTGTCGCCTTTGAGATACTTAGCGGTCTTTAGATTCTCTTGGCGGAGGTCTCTTGGCCATTGCTTGGGTCTCTTTGGGATGGAACCTTAATCTTTATCACCTTCTACACACACATCCAAAAAAAAAAAAAAAAAAAAAAAAAGAGAGTTCTAATCACCTTTGCTCATATTTAGGAGTAGGTTTGCCACTTAGGAATAACTTACATACTTGTAGGACATTGAGACTGCGGTCATAACCGGCGGTGTACAAAGCACACTTGCCTTTGCATAGCATTATCTACCACTTAAGTCTCACTTTGACTAGTCTTTACTCACCTATTTTAGTACTCATTAAAACTTTAATCAGCCTTGCACTTGTATGCTCACGTGTGAAATTATCATTGCTGGTTTTTCTTTTCTTTTCTTTTTTTCAATAAAAGACTTTACTTGTATCCATTGTTTTTTTTGTTGCAGCTCTTGCTACTACCGCGCTCGAGGACGTGCGCAAAATAGGAAGGGGGGAGTGTTGCATGACAAATGAAGATCAATACAAGGATGCAACAAAAAAGACACTTAGGGCTCTTGAAAAGAGTTCCAAGTTGTAGATGAATGTGGGAGAGGGCTTGACAATAATCCCACATGGGAACTTTTGGGAGTTCTAGAGTTTTTGTATAAAAGGTGGCCCATTTGAGAGCTAGAGAGGACTCTTTGGTCATTTGGTTGAGAGGCTCATAGAGAGAGCTTGCTCCATAGCTCCTTCTCAAGTGCTCTCCCAAGGCTCTCCATCTCCATTCATGCTTCAATCTTGTACTCTCTATTCTCTACATTTTCAATGATATGAGGTTATGGTCTACACACTTGCTAATCTAGATTTCTTAATGATGTTTTGATGCTAAAATCTGATTTGTAGAGTGCGTGTGATGAAGCTTGTGCATGAAATGATGTGTAGTTGAGGCTTGTGTGATAGCTCTTTGCATGTTAGGTTCTTTGCATAAGTTGCATTTTTGTGCTTAAGTGTAGCCTCATCTTGATGCTTTGATTATGTTAGATTGATTGCTTGAGTGATGAAGAAGGATTGAGTAGGACTAGAAGTCATTAGTGTGTGGTTAACTCATCTTCTCCCATTCGGGATAGCCTCTATGCACTAACCGGGTTGCATTCACGGATTGACAAAGTGTGTGGGATGGAGTGTAGCCTCCGCTATGCTATGATGTCCCAAACATTAATGTTCCATCCTTCTTTTTCTAAAAGAGAACTGGTGCTCCCCAAGGTGAAACACTGGGTCTTACAAACCCTTGTTCTAACAGCTGCCTAAGCTGTTCCTTGAGTTCAATGGCTTCAAGGACTGGCATTTTGTACGTGCACTGGGCTACTGGCTGAGCTCCGAGGGTCAGTTCTATCTCATGATCTACTTCCCGAATCAGAGGCATCTCAGTTAGCTCTGCTAGGAATAAATCATCATACTCATTAAACCATTTTGGTTCTTTAGCCTTTAACTTTGTGTCTACCGAATTCATTTTGACAACATAAATGAGCTGCTTCTTTCTAAGTCCTTTTAGTAACCTAGAAGCTTTTACTAATTGCAGATCTGGGGATCTAGAAATTCCAGTTCCTTGAACTTTATTCCCATGAAGGTCACGGAAGGAAATGGTTCCATTGTGACCGTGAATGTCAGCTTGATTTTTGTGGAGCCAATCCACTCCAAGGATTCCGTCGAAAACTCCCAAAGGTAAGACTCTGAACTGGCAGTCAGTTACATTCCCATCTAGATTAAACTGAATACGATCATGGTGAGTGAAAAGAATCTTCCCACTGGCCAATTCAACTTACATAGGTTTTCTTGATTCATGTTCTAAGACTAGCTTACGTAAGCATCCTGGGGAAATAAATGAATGAGAACTGCCTGAATCAATCAAAAGCTTAAATAGCTTACCCTTATACTCAGCTAGAGCATGGATGATAGAGAATTGATGATTTGGCCCTTGGTTTTCAATCATCACGGCATAAATCTGACCTCTCTCCTCTTCCACTACTTCTGTTATCGTAACTGCTCTGGCTACTGCAGATTGGGGCGGAACTCTTTCACTTTGGTTACCCCAGTTCCGGGAGGGAGTTCTGAGATTACTCTAAACAGAGGCAGATGGTTAAGCTGGATTGCCCTGATTTTGGCGAGATGAAGGACCTTGATTTGATTGATACGAAGGGGCTGGTCTCTGCACTTTGGGTCCTTGACTTCCCTATCCTCTTGACATGGCAGGAGTCGACGGGCGGTCTTTAACCTTGACAACCAAAACACCTGTTCTCACTTCTAAACTCATCCCTCTAAATCCTTGAAAGAGGTGGGGCTCCTGAGAAAGTGTTCTGAAGGAAGGGTCTTCCTTCACTTCTGAATTTCCCAGCATCTTGATTCTGATTAGGGCCTTGATGGCTCTTTGGGGGTGGAAAGCTTGAAGCACTTCCCGGGGTTTGGAACCTTTTAAAGTTTGAGGGTGTCAGCTTTGGTGGGACCTTAACAACAAATGCTTTGGCAAAGTCCTTTGCCATTCTGACAGCTTCTTGTTGGAATTAGGGTTGTAGGAAAGCACACAAAGCTTGGAGAAGAAGAAGCAAGAATGCACACAACACAAAGTGTATTAGATTGTGTCAATGTACAAAAGATAAGTTAGCCCTAGAATGATGGGCGTATATACAAGCCAGGGGAAAAAAACCTCCTAAAGAGGAAAAAAGTGCGCCGGCGGCCCTAAGTGTGTTCACACACATCACTGCCTATATATATGGCAACAAATCCCCCCTGGGAGTGATGGTGTGAACGAGAGCTGGCACTCATATATAGGGGAGTGCCATGCCCGAAGTAGATCAATCCACAAAGGGGAGCAAGCCCAAAGCTTTGCGGAAAGCTTCGAACTTCTCACGAGGAAGCACCTTTGTGAAAAGATCGGCGAGGTTGTCCTGTGTTGGCACATAGGCCAAGCTGATCTCTCCTGCTGAGAGTCTCTCCCTGACATAGTGATAATGCACCTCAATGTGCTTTGTGCGAGCATGAAAAACTGGGTTTCTCGCAGCTGCCAATGCGCTCTGACTGTCAGTGAAGATAGAGGTGGCAGACTCCTGTCCAACACCCAAGTCAGCCATAAGCCGTCTGAGCCACACACACTCAACCGTAGCTGTGAAAGCTGCCCTGTACTCAGCTTCACAACTAGAAGTGGCCACAGTAGGTTGCTTCTTGCTCAACCAAGATATGCATGAGCTACCGAGCATGAAACAAAAACCACTTGTGGACACTCTTGTGTCATAGCAACCAGCCCAATCTGAGTCCGAAAAAGCATGTAAATCTGGCGGCAACGATCCCCCCTTGGGATAAAACAACCCAAGATGTATGGTGCCACTCAAGTAGCGAAAGATGCGTTTAACTACCTTCCAATGCTGAGACCCTGGGCTATGCATAAACCTGCTCACCTGTGAGACTGCAAACTGAATGTCCGGCCTCATAATGCATACATAAATGAGGTACCCAACAGTTGTCTAATAGAGTGTGACATCAAAGTGATCTCCAGCATCATGAAGACTCAACTTCAAACCTGTCTCCATTGGAGTAGCAATAGGCTTACAGTCTTCAAGGCCAAATCTCTACAACAATGTCTCAATATACTTTGTCTGACACAAAGCAATACCTCCATCACACTGCTTAAATTGTATCCCCAAATAATGATGCAAATGCCCCAAATCTGACATCTCAAAAGAGGCATTCAAATCAGCCTTAAAATCAGCAATATGACTCTCATTTGGTCCTGTGAGCAGCATGTCATCGACATAGAGAGCAATGATTAGATGTACACCATCCACACGTTTAACGTACAAAGTGCTTTCTGTTGGACTATTCTGAAACCCATGTGCACTCAAATATGCATGTATCTTTTCATACCAAGCCCATGGAGCTTGCTTTAAACCATATAAAGCTTTTTTCAACCTGCACACTTTGTTTTCCTACCCTCTTTGAACAAAACCACAAGGCTGCGATACATACACCTCCTCATGCAAATCTCCATTCAAGAACGCAGTCTTTATGTCTAGCTGATGTACATTCCAACCATTATGAGCTGCCAATGCACAAATGCTACGAATTGTAGTCATACGACAAGTGGGAGCAAAGGTCTCATCAAAATCAATGCCCTTTTCTTGAGCATAACCCTTTGCAACAAGTCTAGCCTTATAACGATCAACATTGCCATCTGGCTTTCGTTTTAATTTAAAAACCCACTTACATCCAATGGCCTTTTTACCAATAGGCAAATCACACAAAGACCATGTACCATTCTTCATTATAGCATCATATTCACTTTGCATTGCAGCCAACCAATTTTCTTAATTTTGTGCCTCATCAAATGAAAGAGGTTCTTCCTCTTCACACATACTAGACACAGCCAAAGCATAACAATCTGATGTATAAGAGAGGCATGCTGAAAATGTGAACGAGTACGACTAGTCATAGGTGCATCAATCTTACTATCACGCAAGGTTTGCACCAACCATTTTGGCATACCTCTAGCCTGCTCATTTTCAGCCCTATCCTCATGAATTACATCCTGTAAATCTGCATCAGAAATAGGCTGATCTATGATGTCGTTTGAAATCTGCATAGGCTGAATATTTGCCTCATTAGGACTTACATTTGAATTCCCACCTGTAAAGAGAGGCAACAATGTATCAAATACATCCCGTGAGCTCACACCTGTCTCTTTGGTACATGATAACAAAGTTTGCACAGCATATTCCACAAAAACAACATCTCAACTAATCAAGATACGCTTTGACTGTGGATGATACAATCTATAACCCTTGCTCTCAGCACTGTAACCAACAAAAATGCATTTGACAGCCTTATCATCCAATTTTCTGTGTTGTTGCACAGGCACTAAAGCATAGGCCAAGCAACCAAAGACACGCAAGTGACCAATAGGAGGCTTCCTGCCATGCCAAGCTTCGATTGGAGTAATAGACTACAAGGCCTTAGTGGGACACCTGTTGAGTACATATGCAGCACACATGACAGCCTCAAGCCAAAACGCATGTGGCAAAGGTTGGCTCTTGACCATACATCGTGCCATCTCCATAAGTGACCTGTTCTTCCTCTCAGCAACACCATTTTGCTGAGGGGTATACGGCACTGTACATTGGTGTTTTATCCCACGACTAGCCAAAAATGCATCAAACTCTTTAGACATGTACTCCCCCCCTCGATCAGAACGGAGGGTGCCCACAGTACAATTGGATACATTTTCAACCATAAGAAAAAACTGTTTGAAGCACAAAAACACTTCGGACTTTGGCTTCAGTGGATATACCCATGCATGCCTTGAGTAATCATCAATGAAAGTCACGAAGTACAAGTGTTTACCAAATGACGGAGTTTGCATAGGCCCACATACATCACTATGTACAAGTTGCAATTTGCGAGTGGCCCGCACAGAACCATCCTTTGGAAACGCAGAACGCTGCATTTTGCCCAAAATACAGCCTTCACAAACATGTTTCAATGGTGCCTCAAGAGGGGGCAATGAAGCAACCTTATCAAATTTCTGCAAACGCAGCAAACTAGCAAAGTTCAGATGACCAAAACGAGCATGCCATAGTTTTGCATCTGAAACTGCCTTTTCATCAGAAACTGCATTTGCTGAATCTTCCACACACTTGTCATAAGAATTGAGCCTATACAGCCCACGAAACAAGGTGCCAAATACAATAATCGTATCACCAGAAGTCAAATCATGAACAGTACATCTGTCATCCACAAATTTGACTACAAGTCCAAGTCTAGCAAGCGCAGAGAGACAGACAATAGATTCTTCTTTATCCCTGGCACATACAAAGCATCTGAAAGTGTGAAAGCGCTGCCATTTGCAGCAGTAAGCATAATTTTACCAATGCCCTTCACTGGGTAAGAAGCATTATTGGCACATGTGACAGTATTCCCATTAGGGACAGCAGCCTCAAGACAAGTGAACATATCACGATGCGAGGTAATGTGCTTTGTAGCACCACTGTCAAAATACCATACATCAGAGTCAACAGAAACTGCCAAACATGCATCATGTACAGATGGGTCATACTGGCAATACACGCTAAACGCCCATTCTGTATCCTGCACAACATTTGCAGAATCTGCATTTGTAGAAGCATCCGCTATTGTGGCTGCATTTGACTCTTTCTTCTTTGCCTCTTTAGCCTTTAGCTTAGGGCAATTCTTAATGACATGATCATTTGCCTTACAATAGTTGCACCTTGTCTTTTTCTTGCCTTTATCAAGAGCCTTCTCAGACTTATTATTGCTACCTGTGGAAGGAGAAGAAGTTGCAGACCTACTAATAGGAGAAGAAACAGTGGAAGGGACTGCCTTACCACTTCTTCTCTGCTGTTGGGCAGCAATAAATGCTTGATCAACTACACGCTGCCTGGCCCTGTTTTGCCTGGACTGCACTTCTTGCAAGAGCTTGTTGACTAAAGTATCATACTTGACAACATCAGGTCTGTCCTCATTAAGAAGTCTCCACGTGGAAGCAAAAGTATGATATGTCTCAGGTAAAGCATCAAGAACAGTCAGCACACAAGAGAATGATCAGGAATAATCTCACTTGCAGAAATCAACTGTTCTTTGAGATCTTTAATCTTAGCAAGAAAAACATTCATGTCATCATCTTCTTGCATAATCTTCAATTCTAGCTCTTTACACAGGTAAGCGATTTTTGCCTAGTTATTACGACTTGCATACAAACCAGCTAGAATATCCCAAGCCTGTTTTGCTGTTTTAGCTAAACGAATATGTGGGGTGATGTTACGTTTGACGGAAAGTGCAATCAAGGCATGAGCCTGCGCATCTTTACCATCCCAACGAGCTTGTTCAGCAGTGGGTAAAATAACAGCAATAGTAGAGCTACTAGAACCTGCAACATCCTCAACAGATCCTACATCCACAGAACCTGGACATACATCCATACCCTGCACAATGTTCCACACTCCTTTTGCAACCAAAACATGCTGCATCATGTATGCCCAAAGTGGGTAGTTGCTGTCTCCATCCAGTTTGTCTTCTGCAGACATGCGAAATACATCATTGTTGTTATCAGCCATGGCCACTGACTGAAACTGATGCAAAAGCTACCTGTAATGAAGCAAAGACTGAACAAAAAACAACTCGTGCTATGTAGCACGGTCCACAATAGAACACGTATGCCTGTTTTGCAAAAACTGCACTGTCGAAATTTCTACAGAAAATGACGAAAATACCTGTGCAGAACTTGAAATGCAAAAACGGACCCGAAACGACCTCAGATGCAAATTCTAAGAACGCAAAGCAATATGGGCTTATTTGCAGAGTATAGGGACCTGCAAGCGCTCGTGAAAACTCACCTCAATCGGAGAACGTGAGTCGGAGGGTGCTGGCGGCGTAGCCCTGGGAGCCGATCCCTGCTCTGATACCAATTGTTGGAATTAGGGTTGCAGGAAAGCGCACAAAGCTTGGAGAAGAAGAAGCAAGAATGCACACAACACAAAGTGTATTAGATTATGTCAATGTACAAAAGATAAGTTAGCCCTAGAATGATGGGCGTATATACAAGCCGAGGGAAAAAACCTCCTAAAGAGGGGAAAAGTGCCCCGGCGGTCCTAAGTGTGTTCACACACATCACTGCCTATATATATGGCAACACTTCTGCCATTGAAACTGGTTTGGCATTTTTCACTAATGAATGAATCTGGCCATCAGCTGCTCTTCATCCAAAAGTGGAGAATATTTGAGGAGAAGGGCAAATGCCTGATGGTATTCTTCAATCGTCCGACTATCTTGCTTCAATTCCAAGAACTCATTCATTTTCGTTTCCAGGAAGCCCGGAGGACAGAACCTCTTCCTGAGGTAAGCTTTAAGATCTGACCAGGTCTGGGTATTTTGGTCGAGACGGTTTGTCTCGCAATGGTTCCTCCATGCGACCCTGGCCGTTTCCACAATTTTCAATCTGGCGAGAGCCATCTTGCTCTTCTCGTTATGATCTGATTACATCAAAATACTCTTCCATTGCCTCGATCCATTTTTCCACTACTTCTCCTAATTGTTTCCCTTCCCTTGACGACCGTACCACGTTGGGATCGGTGCGAATGTAGAGTAAACCTCTTTCCAGAGAGTGCAAAGTGTTCTTGAATTTTTGACAGAGATATCTCATTGTATCTTTGGCTGGAACATATAACAAGCTTTGTTCCCACCTCAAGACCATAGATGGTCGACCACACACCGAGCCATCTCGCAGGTAAGAAAATGGCCAGATGACTTGTATAAGTGAGCAAGAAAATGCAGAAAAACCAATATGAGCTCACAAGACAATTCTTAATTTACAAGGCAAATGACAAAACGAACAATTTATTATGAAATGTGAAATTAAAGATAATATTTATTTTTTACAAAAATACCTCTTTCTAATATTTAACAATATAATATCAATGTTTTATTTATTCATATATTCAATTTAAAGATATTAAGTTTGTTCAATATATGAACCCAAAAAATATGTATTTAAATAACTATAATAAATTAATATACTAAATATATGTGTGGAACCATATTTATTCATTTATGCTTTCAGGTTATTCATATATAATTAAATTAGAACAACACAATCGAAAAAATAATCAAATTAAAAATATAATCATACACCCAAAGCAATAATATTTAAATAGCTTTATCAAAGTGGATTTTTTGTAGTATCTCGAGCGTGATCCAATTATTACAAAGAAAACGTGGCCACAATATACAGAATCTAGCAAGCAATAACGCACAAAAACTCCCAGGAATGATTACGAGACGGCGACACAAAAGATACACAGACACTTACAGCCAATAGTTATGAGATGACATTAACCTATTGCCCAAAAGTTATGTAGAGGCCACCCAAGAGTTATGATGACCCATGCTAGTAGGATTCTCTACCAATTGTTATTTTCTCAACCTTCCTTTTTCATTAAAATCTCCTATTTCTATGAAAAAAAGGGAGGTTCTCTTTGCAAGCATTGATCCCTCTTTTTGCTTGCTTTGATTGAGCAGCTCCCTTCTTGTGTTAAATCACAAGATCTTGCATGCTCCTTGCGTGCTTGTTGCATGGACCTAGAAGCATCGTGGCCCTTTGCGTACTCCTTGCATGGATCCGAAAGCATCATGCCCCTCTATATTCAATGAAGCAAGAGGAGCTAATTCTGCAAAGTTTGCAATGAGTTTACAAGGTATGTATTGCTCTTCAATAATAAAAAAAAGGGTTGGAAGTGGCCTGCATCGGCGCGGGCCGCTCCCATTTTTTTCATGTTTTTTTTTATGTTGCATGGGTTCTACTCATCGTTGACATGGATTGTTTATGCTCCAAACTATTGGGAAGTTTCCAACATGCTTGTCTATGTAAGTTTCCAACATGCTCTGTGTAGGCCCTGGCCACACTATTGGGAAGCAGCCCCCGTCGACACGCGCTACTTCCCAATGGTGTGGCCTTGGCCCACAAAAGCATTGATGAGGTAAGTGTTACTTGAACCATGTGACCTCGATGGATTGAAAGCATGTGAGGTATGTGTCACTTGAAGCATGTGAGGTTGTATGTTTTACGATGAATGGAAGAATGCAATACTCTCTTTGAGATGGAGTGAAGATAGTTTTGTTTCATTAGACATGTGACCTCGATGGATTGAAAGCATGTGAGGTATGTGTCACTTGAAGCATGTGAGGTATGTTTTACAATGAATGGAAGAATGCAATACTCTCTTTGAGATGGAGTGAAGATAGTTTTGTTTCGATGGATTGAAAGCATGTGAGGTATGTGTCACTTGAAGCATGTGAGGTATGTTTTACGATGAATGGAAGAATGCAATACTCTCTTTGATATGGAGTGAAGATAGTTTTGCTTTGTGTGATGTGAGCATAGATGTGAGTTTGCTATGGCTATCACTTTTTGAAGCAAACAAGACTAGGAAAGCTATGTTTGCTCTTCTCAAAGGTGACCACCACGAGTACAGAATGTGATCATCGAATTTCAATGGCTATATGAATGGTGTCTTTTCATGAATTGTTGTTTCTTCTTAGTTTCATGTGTTTTTATTTGGTGAATTCAGGTGGCTCCCAAGGGAGCTCATTCTGGACAAAATCCAGAAATGTGCTCTAGAGATTTTGGTAGACTATGTGCCTATCCCAGATGGGATTCTGTTCCATCATATATTACACTACATGATTACTATGAGGAGGTGAAGATAGAGGCAAGGTGATACATGTTTCCATTGGTGAGAAAGATTGAGTGAAATCAAGAGACAAAGAGGTGCAAGCTACGAAGAAAGTGGATATGGTGCAGATGGTTGCACAGCGTCTAGTGTTCAGGTACATACAACCTAGGCAAGCTTTGAAGAAAGTGGATATGGTTGTGCAGCATCTAGTATTGAGGTACACACAACCTGGGCCGGCTCTCAAGAAAGTACATACAACCTGGGTAGACAAAGAGGTGCACGCTCTTAAGAAAGTGGATATGGCACAGATGGTTGCGCAGCGTCTAGTGTTCAGGTACATACAACCTAGGCTTTTCACTTTGGAACCCGCTTTCCATGGCTTTAAATATTGATTGTGTTTCGGTTGAGTGTTGCAAGCAACCTTTCTATGCATTGTATTTTTAACAGATATTTACACTATTTGAAGGAGAGCCTGTCTGGGCAAGGTAGGGGATCTCTTTGGCTAATATGGAAACCACCATGTACCCTCAGAATTTCCATTCCCTTAGCCGTTGGGAGTTAGATAATTTTCCATGGTGTTTGGGCATGGAGAAAGGCCACATTCAAGATTGAGAGAAAAAGGCATTCAAGACGCATTCTATGATGAGAAAGCCAGCTGTGGATGATCCCCCATTGTCAGCACAAGGCAAGTAGAGCAATTTGTGGAGATCTTAATGTGAAGAATGATTATTTTCTTCCCTAAGCTTGTTTGTGGGCTTGTAGGTGAAACAAAAAGAAAAAAGGGAGCCAGTGTTGTTGAGCTGCATGTGAAGCATATTGATGATGACTTGCCCACCCATGAGGATAGTTGGGTCATACTAGTGAGTGGGTGGCTTCCTCCTTTGGTAGGTCTAGTGATCATTGCATCATGGTGTTTTTGTGATGGTTTTCCTTTGTTTTGTGCTCTTGTGCAGAGCCTTTGTCATCATCTACATCTACTTTGAAGGTTCCCTTCTCATTCATTTTTTTGAGGGAGCACAGTGTATGCTTTGATGGTGTCCCTCCATGCATGGCTATTAATGGGGACTATATTGTGATTGTCAAGGCTTTTTCTTGTGGTCAGAGAGATCCCATGTACACCCACATCCGTGAGTTCTTCACATTAAAGAAGAACCCCATGAGTTGTGTGATAGAAGATGAGCCACACATTTCCGTCATATTTCTTAGAGCTGCTATGTCGTCCACAAGATATTGTCTTGGAGTTAGGATGTGGCACAACACCCACTCTAAAGGCATGCCTCTCTGTTCAAGGAGATCATGTGTTTCATTGGACATAGATGATGCCATCATCTCCAGCCACGTAGATCCATACTTGCGTAGCTACACGGGTGCAAGCTCTTCTTTGAGCATTTGGAGGATGAGGTTGATTCTCGTGCGGGGGTGAACCCCTATGATGGCAAGTGAGGTTTGATAGTCCCAATCTGACTTCTTTTGGTCCTTTTTGCTACATTTGGTGTGGTGATTTTCTACTAGACTGACATTCCCATTGTTCCTCTTTGCCAGTGTCTTTATCTCTATCATATAGAGTGTTCCTTGTTTACTGTATGTGGCAATGGGTGACTATTTTTATCTTGCATATTTTACTTGTCCTTGGCACATGTACTTTGGACACCGACACTTAATTTCATGTTTGAATTCACCATGTCCTTTCTATCACTCTCTATTATGTTGATGAATTGAAATGTGGCTATCAAGTATATCCTTTACATTATGGGGTTCAATGCAAGCTTTTTATTTTTGACACGTGTGCTTTTGTTATCGTTGTAGTGCATTGCCTTATTATGCGGAGGTTGAGGCTAAAAGAATGGTTTCCGGACAAAGATTATGAAAGGATGACACGAGCACGTCATCAACAATCGTGCTTTTATGTGGATGATGAGTGTGAGGAGGGTTAGATAGTGTGCTAACAACCATCCAATCCATCCTATCGAATGATGTGTTTGGTGTCTTTGATGTTATGATATTTACACTTTGAATTCTATTTGGTTTTCTTAGTTCGTAGATATGATGAGAGCAAGGAGGGTTGGATTGTGTGCTTACAACCATCCTTTCAAATGATGCGTTTGCTATCATTGATGTTATGCTATTTACACTTTGATTTCTATTTGGTTCTTTGTTTTTGTTCATGTCTCTCACATGTGCTGGTAGAATGTCAATATGAGTCAGTGCTTGAAAAACACATGCTTGTATGGTGGGAAAAGGGTTGATTGCTTTGTCTTAAGTTGACTCTATTTTTGTGCTCCAAGTATGTTGTGTGATTCGCCATTTAGGGCTATGTGTTGAATGGACAATACTAAAATGATTTTAAAATATATTGCGAAGACTAAAACAAGAACACTAAAATGAATTTGAAAAATATTACAAAGACTTAAATGAGATAGAGCACAACAGGGGTTTTTGTTGTCGCTCAATTTTGGGCCTTACTCGATTTTGCTTGCTCGGTGTATTGTATGCCTTGCTCGATTTTGCTTTCTCGGTGTATTGTATGCCGCCTTGCCCGCATACACGACACCCATGATGTTGTACAAATCTTGGATGGTTCCTATTTTGTGAGCAAGATTCTAGTTGATTATCTCGAACCTCAAAACTATAGCGGTTGTGAATATCAATTTCACAACATTGTAGTAAGGATTACGCCAATAAGACCAGTGTTGTTTCCAAGACACACCATGTACTACCCAAAAAAGCTTTGAGAATACTAGGTTACAAAGAAAGGGTCCTTAGAACCAGGAAGGTGGACACTGAGCTCCTTGACTAGTGCTTAATTATGTTGATAGAGAGTAGAATCTTTGTCGATCTATCCAAAATCAATGTTGAAGAGAGCCTCAACTGATGGTGAGCTGATATCTAGCATCCATGTTGTTGTAGGGTTGCATCCCTCCTTGATGTGGGGGACTCCTGGAATTGCCTCAAAGTATTCGACAAGTTGGTGAGAGTATTCCAAACTTGCAAAGTTGCCAACACGATGCAAGCGCCGTGGACTAATGGATAAAGCATTTGACTTCTAATTTAGAGATTGTGGGCAAGGAGAAGATTGAAGCTTCCCGTCCCACCATGATCCCCAAATGTTAGCATAGCCTTTCTAACATGGGGGAAAACACATGCTTCTACACACATAGCCATGGAGTACACATGTAAACATGAGCATGAAGTAAGAAACATGGATCAAGAACAAAATAAAAGATATAAGATTGAAGCTTCCCATCCCACCATGATCCCCAAACGTTAGCATAGCCTTTCTAACATGGGGGAAAACACATGCTTCTACACACATAGCCATGGAGTACACATTTAAACATGAGCATGAAGTAAGAGACATGGATCAAGAACAAAATAAAAGATATAAGATAAAGATACAAGCAAAACATCATAGTGTAAGTTCACTTCAAGATTTTGGACCACTTTATTTTAAAGCAGTAGGGACTTCACTCAACCTTAGCACAACCTATCATCCTGAGATAGATGGCCAAATGGAAAGGGTAACTCAAGTGATTGAAGATATACACATAGCCTAAGAGACAGATGAGTCACCTGCATTTGGTAGAATTTGCATACAATGCGTCATACCATCATAGTATTGGGATGAGTCCATTCAAGGCACTATATGGATAGGATTTTCTTACACCGTTGTCTTGGTCAGACCCAATGATCAGAGTATGTAGATCCAAAAAGGTCTAACCAAGTATTCATAGAAGGGGATATGGTATTCCTCCATGTATAAAATAAAGAATCTCTATATCCATGGGAAAGTATAAACAATTTTCCCCCATATATACTATGAACCCTATGTCATCATTAGAAAAACACAGGATCAAGAATATGAACTACTAGTCCCCCTCATCTGAAGGTCAATGTATTCCATATAAACCTGCTCAAAAAGCATGTCCCTAATCCTAGTCACATGGTAGATGATGAGAAACTCATCTCCCCGACCCAAGGGCATTTGGAATTAGAACCTGAAGCAATCTTAGATGTACCAAAAATGGCTCTCAGCAACAACAGAATCCTAAAAACATACCTTGTGAAATGGATATTCTATCCAATGGAAGATGCTACCTAGGAAAAAGAAGAAGAAATATTAAGGGATTACCCCACGCTTACAAGATGAGGGCATCTCAACTTCTCAAGTAGGGGAGCATGTAAGATTCCTCCTTGATCTTTCAACAAGTATAACTGAAACCCTTATACTAGTTAAAAGTTCTAGTGAGAAAAAGTCATCTTAGAGCCAGAGAGGGTTATGATTCAAAAAAGGTAATTGGATAGAAAGTTTCCTTATTAATCAAGGAACTTAAAAATTCAATCAAGTCATGGAATGAACGCCCTAAAAGTATAAATTTTAAAGTACAAGTCTATAACATGAGTCGCCATATAGGCGTGGGCCCTTGCATGGACCACTCGAAGTTATGTAAGCTAATTAAAATACTATCCTTATGTTTTTCAAAAAATTGGGATAGACTCGCTGCAAAAATAATTTGTTTTCCTTATTAAAAAAATTAAAGAGAGAGAGAGAGAGAGAGAGAGAGAGAGAGAGAGAGAGAGAGAGTTGCACCTGGAAATTTGTTTGTTGAATAGAAAGTTGCAAGTTGGTTCCTAGACCCTGTATATCAAACATATCTCAATTCGGAGTTCGGACGAGTGAGCTTTTTAGAAAACAAGATCGTGATGCTACCTAAAAGTAAGCCAAGAAGGAGAAAAGTCGGGAATTGGCCATCTGAGACTCGAACAGGGTCTTGTATCCTCTCAATTTTTATTATATGCATATCCTAGGAATTTCGGGGCACATTCACATTGTGAAAATCCCATCACATGCATTAATAAACAAAAATGCCCAAACCAAGTGTATGGTGCACATATATCCTGGGCCCAATCCCATGCCTAAGTGTGACCCAAAACTGACAAATCCCTATGGCGGCCTATGAAGATCTAGGATATTAGGACTATGCATTCACAAAAATCAAGGAATGGTCAAATTAAATCAAAAGCAAAGCTGGAAAAAAACCATAGTGAAAATAATTACAAAATAGCCTTTAGGGTTTAAGTCATGTGTGATTAATTGGTGCATAAAAAGGGGAGTGGCTCAAGAAGAACACTAATCCCCCCTCTAGTGTAGGTAGGTTCATGTGAAGTGTAAGGTCACATGTATATGCATTAAATAAATAGATATAAATTAAGGGGTAGAGCTCTTGTCAAACCATAGTCTTTTACACTTTTGTAAAGTATTAGCCGTGAGTTTTTTGTTGCCACAATAGACCCTTGCCACCTTGTGGAGCTTGCTAATCACTCTCCCTTCACCAAATCAAACGGTAAGGCCCTTTTGAGGTTTTTGCCCATTGGCTAAGCTATCTAAAGCTTAATCTCAAGCTAATTTTATCTTTAAAAAGCTTAATTTCTTCTTGTATTTTTCTCATATGAGGCCTCAATTAGGCCCATACCTTACATGCGTAATGATCTAGTGATTCTAAACCCTTATCCTTGTTATTTCTAAGCTTTTCAACAAGATATATTGTGATTCAAATACTTGATTAGTGCTCTAGTAATTTTGTAAATTTTTACTAATGAGATGAAAAATGCATAATCTTCATTCACTTGATTTGTTGATGATTCCTTGTGTGCTACTAGTGTTTTTTAGGCATCAAGTATCAAGGGAAAAATACTAATGCATGCATCAAGAGCCTTGATGGTGCAATTTTTAAAAAATATTTACCCCCTTGGGCTAGAAAATGTGCCGCTTTTCCTCACTTGTGGGGCGTAGATAAGATGCTGGAAGTGCACGTCATGTATGTTGTAAAGCTTGGAAGGTTTGCATATAAGTTACTTTACATATTGCACATGAGTGTGGTGAGCTAGATACAATGGGAAGCCTTCCAAAATGTACCAAAAAGCTCAATAATAAGTGAAGATTAAACCATTATTAAGCAAAAATTACATGCATAAGGCTTGGGTAGATTTGCACCACTAAGTGAAGATTAATCCATGATTAAGAAAAAATAACATGCATAAGGCTTGGGTAGATTGTTATTATGTTTAATGCATTTGATAGAGGTTAGTGAAAGTTTTTCTTCTTCAATAACATAAGTAGAAGGCTAATCTTTTGATTAAGTTAGATAAACCACTTTGATCAATCTCATACTGAAGGCAAAGCCACAACATAGAAGCAGGTCATGTGTTCTAAGATCATCTAATCACAATAGCTTTAATTATTTCTATTTCTCTTTATTTAAGTATTCAAGTTGGTGTATTTATAAACTTTTAAGATTAATTACGGTTTAAGTCAAGAGAAAAGAGGGAACTATCAAAGATAATCTTGAATCCTCATGACCTGCCAAAATGATGGAGCGATTCTAAAGTTTATCCCCTCTCTCAAAATTTGCATATTGTGCTAATCCCCTTTTTGCCAATCATTATGGTTATGGTTAATTAAGACACTAACTAATGTAAGTCAAGCATAGGATTTGATATGCATCTAACCCTTTTTCTTGATTATGATCAAGTATTAGTTGAAGTTTTCCATCATAATTAGGCAATGTCAATTTTGTACAAGAACTAGGGATTTAATGCTTATACGAATACTCATGCAAGGGTAGATCTTAGGTTTATACTAATCTTGCAAGTTTTTTTTCCCTTGAATAACTCAGTCAAGTTAATTAAGTATTTGACATGAAAGGCAATGGTATGTACCCCAAGGTTGTTTATGATAAGCAACTAACCTTTCTAAATACGAGGGATTTGATCCAAATACTAAGCTAGTGGCAAAGAATTTGTGAAGCATAATACATGGGATCTTTGAATGATTTGCACTTGCATATGTTAAGGGTTTAAGTTGAATCATTAAGCTTCTCAAATCAGCAAAATAGCCCTCTTGTTATATGCCTAATCCCAGAATCAACGAAATAGTCATCTAGTTAGCTACCTAGTCCCCTAAGAAATAAATTCTTGTAACACATGAGTAGGTTAATGAATTCCCCACTTCATCGTATAATGTACAATTAGATGGGTTTTGAGATACATGAAGCATGAGAAGTTAGTTCCAAGAATTTCATAAGTTAAATGCTTTGTTATCATGTAGTCTATAGAGAAGGACTTAAGAGTAGGTAACATGTATTAATTTTTCTTTTATGGATTATGAATTTTCCACCTCATACATGAATGCTCTCTTTCCCATTCAATTATTACTTATTTCTTGTATGTATTTTGACTTGTATGAGTGATAATGTATCTCTCTCTAGTTACAAAAGAGGCATATTACAATGATATTGAAGAAAGGTTATTTTTTAGTTAGAATAGGATTTGTGTAATATGATAGATTGAAAAGGACAAACAATATTGAAGAAGATTATTTCACCTAGAATAGGATTTGTGTAATATGACAATTAGAATAGGACAAGCAAAATGGAGAAATACACGTTACATGTTAATAATAGATAGAAAAAAGTATTCCTTTGCTTTGTGAATTGTTTTTGGATTTAAAAATTAGGATAAACAAGATTGAATATAAGTATACATATATGCTTGGACATGTATTCCCACTAAATGTAACGAGTGCATTGTATGAATTATCTAAAACAACGCTTTATCAAAAAGCTAATGTATAAGTGGATGTAGCCTTTATGAAAGTTGCAAAATCAATTTAAATTTTCATCGTAGTGTCTGATACTACAAAACACAAACTGACACATTATTGCATATTTTTTCAACTATTAAATCTATTGCAAAAAGGTTTTACCTTGTGAAAGAGAGCTTATTTGTTGATTTACATAGTGATGAACAAGAAACTGCAAACCACAAAGTGACACATTATTGCATATTTTTCCAACTATGAAACCTATTGCAAAATGGTTTTACCTTCTGAAAGAAATAGCCTAGTGAGCTTATTTGCAAATTTACATACTGAAGAAATAGAACAACTAACATTATATGTGGGAAACCTTAATTGATAACCATGTCTATATATAAAGAAAATAGTCTATCAAATTTGTGTAAAGAATTTATTGTAAAAATTCTAACTAATAATTTTAGATATAATAGTTAGCTCACAATGGAGCTAAACTCACACACACACACACAATGCTTAATGAGAAGAACACACAAGGGTGTTGAGTGTGAGAGTGAATTGCTAACTCAAAGAGGAGAGAGATGAATCTCTCTGCAAATACAAACTACAAGGACAAAGGAGAAAGTACAAAGGAGTAACAACCCTTAATGGGTGTGGTTGCTTATATACTTGCTAACTCTAAGGTGTCCATTCACACCTGGATGGCCATGGAAAAAAACCCAGTGGGACAAAAGTGCCCATGGCATCAGTACATGGCCTCCCATAAATATCTAACAATAATGACAATTACCTATATAGAATATATCTTAAGTTCAAAGATAGGATTTTAAAAAAATCATAGCTTCACAAGATATATTATAAAGACAATTTTGAAGAGAAAACTATATTTAATGGGACAACTAGACCATACAATGTTCTTTGTTACATTATTCTTTGTTGAAATTTTTTTACTCTTATTATGTCAATGTGTAAGTTAATAATTGAAAATATGTCTCTCTTTAGAAGATAAAATGCTTGAATTTCGTGCAAAGAGTCTACTCAACATGTGCACAATATTATAATCACAAGCTATCAACCGTCTCATCATGTCTAATTTGTAAAAGATTGATAAACATGGACAGTAGATGAACAAAAATATACAGTAATAATAAAGTGCTTTTTGTCCCTAAGTTAGACCTTGTTGTCCCAACAAGAGATATCAGGGTATGTGTTCTATGGGACATTATCAAAAGTATGGCAAAAACAATAAAAAAGTTTATTACTTGTGATTCTTTGCTGCTACCTTTTCAAACATACAATTTATAAAAATATATACACATTGTCACACTTGTTTCAAACAGCTTTTGAAATGGTATTGTTTTAGATATCTTTAGTTTTCGATTGATGAGACAATGATTTATAAAACCTTTTTATTTTAGCTTAGATTTGAATGATCATAAATAAAATTTTAAAGTAGCAAAACAAGAACTAAAAACCTTGATTATAACACCAATCATGGTGTTCAATGATTGGTTAGAGATTTTAAATCTTATAGGAGAAAAATAGAATTTAGTTAAGATATTTACTTGACAAGCCAACCTTGCTTCTCAAAATATATTAAAGATATAGTTATAAACAAATTTGATTTCAAACTAACTTATTTATTTATGCTAATATTCAGTACATATTGAACCCATATATAGTAGCTTATTATCGCACCTCCTATATAACAAAGATAAATAATACAATAACCAACACACTAAAACATAAAAGAAAAAAATGTTTAGATGATGAAGACTAGAATGGTGTTGACAGTTTGGATATATTTCAATTGGCCCTCCTTTAAATGTTGAATCATGTTGTATACAACTGGCTCCCCTTTGATCTGTAAAGAACTTGAGCTCTATGACTATTTAATATAATATTAAATATATAATTACTTCAAAAAAACATCAATATACTCCAGTGATCCATACAAAGATATTCAAATTATAACAAATAGTTGCTTTATGTATCTTTCATAAAACTTGTCATACACAAAACTTGGCAACATGCCTATATTACAAACTTACCCAAAAAAAAACAATGCTATATTTTGCATTTAAAGCAAAATATTTGAAGAAATTTACATTATCATTCGATATTCAAGATTTATTATCAGATTATAGATTGCAAAGTAAAAACAAATATTTTCATAACATTAAGATGGATATTCCTATTGTAATCCTAAAAGACAAACAAGCATTGATAATATGAATTACATGGAATGAAGAACTTTTGCCTCAAGAGGAATGTTTTCAACAACTCCAAAAACTTAACTACAAAAAAATTTATGACAAAAAGAAGAAGATAAAATACTCATCAAAGAGTTCGAATCTACCTTACAAGTGGAGTAGAGACTAGCAAAACACTTGTTCTCAAGTTGTTTTTATAATGTTCACTTCATTTTTACTTTACAAGTGGAGTAGAGACTAACAAAACACTTGTTCTCAAGTTGCTTTTATAATGTTTACTTCATTTTTACCAATACTCTCTAAAAGGTAATTACGATGTTAATGACCCTTTAAGTTTATTAATGGCATATACAATAAAGAAAACATTCAATAACTTTATGAATGGGATTTACAATAAAGAAAACATTCAACATAATTAAAAATACAATACGTACACTACATATATACCCATAACCAAAATACAATACTCTAAATACTTCATATACCCACAACTTATCATAAGAAAATTTAGCTTCACTAACACAAATATAATCAAGTCAAACTTGGAGTTTTTTAAATCTTCCATCAAAATCAAAAAACGTAGCAATCTATACTACATAGTAACTAAACAAAGTTTTGGTGGAGATTAAGGTGATAATGTGTAGAAAAAATATGAAGTAGGTCTTGTAAAAAACTCTAGTTTTTACATTAATGAAAAAAAATCATTATGATAGCTCCTCATCTAGAGTCATAATGCTAAACCAATTACTCAACTCTCATTAACTTGTTTTAAAAAATGCTTATAAGAAAGCAAATTAATAGTGATATGATTACATACACATACTATGTTATTTAAGCATTGCAAAACCCAAGAACAGCACCATACTTACACTGCACTAATGGAGATAGTGACACACACATAACAAACATGTGTTTAATCAAATGAATACACAAGCTGTATAATACTCAAAGCATATGACACATTTCCTAGTTTATTTCCACTAATCATAAAAATTTTAAAAGACAATAAAATTTTATCAAAACTATTCACTTAATACACAAGAAAAATGAAATGATTGTTAGAATCTGTGCAACAAACATAGACAAGAGTGATGGCTTGGCAATGGCTTTTTTAAAGCCATATTAACTTAATACACAAGAATCCAAAGTATAGATCAAATGTTCCAACTAAAAATGATTACAATACAAAAGTAACCACTTATACATACTAGGTGTTCTACCACATTGAATCCTAATACAAAAACTACAAAACAAATCCAAGGCAAAATCATAATTCACTAAAACACGATGTCCATTATAACCAACTTCAAGTAGACCCATACATGCACCAACGAACTTACCATGGAATCTTTGACATTTTCCCCTATAGTTAAAGGCCCTGAATTCATATACACCACAAAGATATTGAAATACTAACAATGTAAAATTTTCAAATTGATCAAAAAAATATCTAATAAAATGGAAAGCCTTAAAAACAATTACAAAATGGACAAGAAATATTATTCCAAGTATTAAAAACATATACCATTCAACTTTCCTTCAACACTGTTTTAACCCAAGTTCTTTCTTTTTAAGCATCAACCACAAACTCAATACAAAAAACATAATGCCATTTTCTTCACTTGAAAATTCAAGGAATAGAGACAATAACATCAAATTTTAAACCTAGTAATGATACATATACAACTATCATTTCAAAAGGGGAAAAAAAGTTCAAGAATACTAAAATTGATTTTGACTATCATATTATTAAATACATTACTTCAACAAGTAATAAAAGCAAAAGGCTAAAACAAAACAAAACATAAAACTCAAAACACCCAATATATATATATGTGTGTATCTTTAACTTACAAATCATTCAATAATTTTAAAATTGTACATTCTGACACAATATCAAGCAACGACAGAACACCATTGCAACAGCATTGTGCGACTTGTTAGTAATGGCTTGACATAGTAAAAGAACTTTTCTAAAGTCAAAGGCAAGCCTCTTGACTCTGACACAAGTATTGCTTCATCCTGAACAAATCATTGCAATGGCTATGACTATAAAAGAGGGTAAAGAGGAAGAGAAGGTAAGGAAAGGAGAGAAGAGAAGAGCCTCAACAACATCACCCAGCATATCACAAAAAAGCTGAAGATAAGAAGGAGAAGGGAAGGGAAGGAAATTAGGGAAAAGCCTGAAAGACATCACCAATCATATCACAACATCAAGCTCAAAAAGGAAAATTGAGAATATAGTTCAAAAGAGAGAGGATGCAACGATCACTTGCCCTTGGTCCATATCAGAGTAACAAGAAACATGTGCTTCCTAGCCAAAAATGCACACACATCGTCTCTCCTAACTCATCTCATGTCTCTGCTTCCATTTCCAATTTTCTAATCTCCTCTCATGATTTCTCCTGCAAAGTTTTCCTTTCAAGCTCTGACTTTCTCATCATCTCCTCCATATTATGATCCACCCCATATCACACCCCCCCCCCAACCCCCCTCTCCATATTTTGATTTCCTACTTCATACAACGATGCCCATATGCAATCTTCAAGGCTTCATTGCTTTATCATAAAAAACATGAATCTTTGAGTTTGTAATCCAACTGGCTACATATAAGGAAAGAACACATAGATTCATCAAGTGTACTTAACAGCATATGCTGCCTTGATGCTTCGAATGTCTTGAACTCATGCTTAGGGTCTTTACAGACGTATATCCTGCCCACAAGCAATGGGCAGGTGAGAGATCCTCTTTTCATGGGCGAGGAAGGGGACAGTCTGTCTGTAAAGCCCCTTAGACCATCACAGTAGAAGACATCCCACTCACAATCTTACAGCTTGCTCAAAATTACTACACATGGACAATTTTCTGAGAAAAAGTTGACCTGATTCCAAAACGTCTTCAGCTCCAAATCAGACCAGACTCACAGTCCCAATATGACCAACTTCAACTGCTGGCAGCCAGCTTCCTCATCACATAGTATGCGGTGGCAACAGTGAGTTACCATTTTAAATTTACAGAGTCTATATTATGTATACATGGGAGCAGTTAGAGATTGGCCCAGATACATATGCAGGCACAGCTGAAATACAAATTTGGTGAAAATGCTTGCAGCCGAGCCAAGGCTTAATGATGGCCTTTTATTTCCAGCCTTCCAAGAGGCAAGAACTAGAGATGGAACACACGAGATGAGCCATGCTTAGTCCACATGCAGAAAGCTACACAAATCCCCGTGCCTGCAGGAGTTATCCCTTTTGAAGAAAATGCATGTTTGTTGCTTCTTTGGGCGATTCAAAGCAAGCTCTTGCAGCCGACTCCAGAATTCTTTTCTTTCTTCGCTCCATGTTGATCTGTATATTTGATGTAGTTCATTCTCAACCCAGACCTTGAGATGCAGATGGTGGAGAGTGCGGTACGTGCCATGGTTCAGAATCATGCTGATAAAAGGAAGCTCCACATATCTAAGGGTCCTTACTGCTACACTCCACAATGCAAACAGCTCCTCATCATCCAAGTCGGACATCTTCATCACATGCCTTACGGGAGTGATGGCAAAACCAGACCTTCCTTTAGCATCCAGCCTACATATAGCACGAGGCCGATCGGACAACCCCTCCAGTATGCATTCTCCTGCCTCCATTCCAGGTTCTTGTCCAGGGAAAAGGTTAGCATTAGGACAACAAGCTATGCATTCGTCATCCGGTGACAATTCAGGTCCCTCTTTCTCATCTCCAAAAAAGACTTCAACTCTGAAGTCCCCTTCACCATCCCTGATTTTCATGTGGAAGTCCCTAAGTTGACGGTACCCTTCTACTTCCCCTGCTACATCTCTGAAAAAAGCTACTATCTCTGATTTGGGGGTAGTCTCAATGAAATCACAGAAATCTTTGGAGGGCTGCTTGGCATATCTGAGTTCCAGCTTCCGTCCGGGTTGGACATCCGTACAGATCACACGCTCGCTGATAAGGGTGGTTGGCTTGGAGAGAAGCCCAACTTGGGGTAAATATGGCTTCCTGACAGATTGGAACGCCCTAACCGAAAAGACAGCCACTCCACTGCCAGAGATAGAGAAACCTGCAATCTGTTAAGTAACCAAAGTTGAGCTTGGAATATACACACAGCGTTTCTGCACCGGCACGTGCTCCACACAATTAAAGAAATCCTAGGTTAATCAATGCCGTTCTGGGGATGAACTGTGTGACAATGAAGCTAATGGAACCCTAGGTAGCTCTTCAAAGCAATATGCTGCTCAAATGTGCAGCTCAGCTGTTTTCATGAGGGTTGCATCCTCTCTCTCTCTCTCTCTCTCTCTCTCTCTCTCTCTCTCTCTCTCTCTCTCTGCCAAACCCTAAACCTCTGCGAAATCATACAACGTTACAGAGGACTAACAGAAACCCTAACACATCACAGAAAATCCTAGAGGCCTGATACATTACAGAAATCTGAGAACATCAAATAAACCCTAGAACATCACAGACAGAAAAAGAACTGGGGAGTCACCTTCTTTGGCAAGCTGAGGGTTGGCATGCGAACACCCATCAGGCTCGGAGAGTCAGGAGAATGACTGAGTGTGGCTGATAAACCACTGCAGCTGTGCAGAAGCGCCATGAGAAACAGTGCCACTCAGGAGGCAGTCTCATCCCGCATCCATTGTAAACCCACATTGGGCTAGGTGTCCATAGAGCCAATTGCCCGCCCACATTGAAGGTTTCACACTCTAGGCCCCCTTAAGGGTGTGCACATCTGATGGTGGTTCAAATTTTAGAGATTTAGACAGACATGGGACATCATCTTGGCAACTCCAAGGATTTAAATAGCCATGGGCCAATATATCCTGTAACTACAAGGATTTAAATAGCCCTCCGACATCATCTTGGCAACCCTAAGGGCGTCTGCAAATGTAATGGTGGTAACTTGAGACATGAAACCTACATCTCTTCCCCTTAATCTAGACACAATCAATTGCACTAGGTATTAGCAAAAAAGTGAAAAATGTATGGTGGGGTAGCACGTAGCAACATCTAACCATCTCTTTTTTTTTACTACATGTAGGTGCATAAGACGTTCACGTTTTAAAGATTTTAAATAACGATGGGCCAGCGTTTTGGCAACTATAAAGCCTTAGTGATGTGGACTACATGTAGATGTATAGACATTAAAATTTTAAATATTTTAAATAGTGATGGGCCAGCATCTTGGCAACTACAAAAAAGCCTTAATCCTAGTGGTATGGACTACCTCTAGGATGAAATCATGTATTGTAAAGCCCCAAGATTCATTTGGGTAAGAGAAGTTCACCTCACAACCTCAACTTTGTCCATTTCATTTTCTAGTCTTGTTTCAAAACACAACACAACACATATCCAAGCTCCTTCGGATCCCTTAAGTCAAAATGTCCACTTAAGGTTTAAAAGATGTGCACATCCACTACTTCACACGTACATAGTAGTTCTTCACCCATACATCACATGCAAAAATGCATTTGAATTCATGTGGTCTCAACAAACCATGGCTCGAATGATTCAAAGTGCATGGGATGAAGCTAGAAATCCCAAGTCTAGCCCTAGTTATTCTTCATTAAAAGAGTTCTGCCTTGGCATGTTAATATCTAATTTATACCCATTATTAAATTTGAGGATTTAGCTGTAATTTCAAAATTCAAATATCATGGGTGGTTTTAGCGTGACAAATGGAAATTCATTTGCCTTTGAATTGCTCTCAACCCCACAATTCACACCTTGTATCACCTTAACCCTCTCATAGGCATACCATTACTAAAGTCCTATTGACTACAAGCTAGGGTGCATTCTTTTCCACAACCTTTTAAGAGGAGGGATCTCGAGCCAATGATTTTAAGAATATTATTCCACCCTCTTAAATAATTCGAGGATGCATGGATTGCTTTTATGTCATGCCAAATTATGTTAATATCATGGGTAATGAAATTATAAATATAGTACGTTTGGTACATATTGACGTTTACAAATTCTAAAAAACTTGGGTGATGGTCCATAAAATTGGCCACTCACACACTTTTGTGATCTTCTCATAATCAATGTGGACACCGTTAATGGTAAAAAAGCATCTAAAGGTACATCTATTGGAAATGCATTTGCTCAATGCTCCACCCTCGTGATGTTTCAACGGGTGATAAATGTACTCTATTTTTTTAGCCCCCTTTATGAGTAGCAATCATCGTGGTGAGCACCCGGGCACGTAGCACTTCCTAGTTTAGACATTTGGCCAAGTGTGACCAGATGGTTAGGAGACGGCTTATGTAGACTTAGCACTCTATGCTTGTGCAAGCTATGTGACCACATTAGTGAGTGTTAGACACAGTAAACCAAGGACACACTATTCTTAGGTTGGCAGGGCTTGTTTAAGGGTCCAGATGATCTCAGATGATCGTGGGAGCTATGCTAGATCCTTACAAGACCTATATATGGACTTGTTTGGCAACCTTAGCTCATCATCGACCCGAGTTCATTGTGTTCAAGCACTCTTGTAAGCAAGACATCCTCCATCCAAGGTCTGTCTAGATCGTCATCAAAGCTCCTTACCTGGAGCATATAGCTGGGTGGAATGAAGGGATGTAATGCATGAAAAATATGAGTAATCACCATGTAAACATGATGCCTAAGTGTGTTTAGTCTCTCACCAAGAGAATGGAAATAGCCTTCCACAAGCCAAGAGAGAAGCCATGAGCTCCAAGAAACATAAGTTTCCATTTCTAAAAATGATCATCAAAAGTTACAACCATGGTCCAAGTCCCCTCTTTTATACATGGACTTGTCCCATTATTAACCTATTGAATAAAGTTCCTACTTTATTACAAACCATCCCTTCCCAAAGATTTTGTCCTCAAAATCAATAACATGTACAATCTCAAAGTATGAGACTCTAATGTAATCAATGGGAAGTGGTTAAGAGTTCTCAAGTACATCCAAAGCACATATACAATGAAAATCCGGATGTATACAAGTCCACAAAGCTTCAAGCCCAAAGTGTATGAGTGGGACTGTTATGACAGCCCTTCTAGTCGATGAAGACCCTTGGAAATCCTTCATTTAGACTCCATATATTGGGCGGAAAATGATATGTACACTCAGCCATATGTAGCCCACATCATAATCTTTCATTAGGATACGCCATGAAGCTTGTTGGAGTAGAAAAATAGGCCCAATAGTAGACCTTCCCAAAGCTGTCCAGAAATTACAGCATGTATACTTCTCCTCATATTACCCAATTTGCTCAAGTAAACCATACCACTTGGTCACGGAAAGTCATCCACAAGTAAGCCATGTTGTTGGACATACTCCAATGATTGCCAAGTAGCCTCATCCATGGGTAATTGCTTCCATTTGATAAGGTATTCATCAATATTCCGATTCCTCAACTCTCTTGTCCTCTTGCCAATAACCCTCTCCGGCTCATAAATGATCTCACCTTCTTCACTCATGGGTGGAAGCTCTTCCATCTCTTGAGGCAAAGATCCCATAAACCTCTTAAGGTTAGATACATGAAACACATTATGGATCCTTGTCGAAGAAGGCAAATCCAACTTGTAGGCCAAATCACCAACCCTCTTGATAATCAAGTATGGTCCATAATACCTATGAGCCAATTTTGAGTTGGTTACACCTTTGAGAGTGTTATGCCGACTCTTGGGAAGCTTCAATAGCACATAATCACCCTCTTCAAACTCCACATTCCTTCTATGAACATCCGCATTAGCCTTCATGACATCTTGAGCCTTCTTCATATTGTCCTTGCAAAGTTGAAGAAGTTGTCTCATTCTTTCCAACTCTTCTCTTGCCAATGGATTGACCACTTTGTCTTCATGGAAGGCTATCGATGGCACATGTACTTGATATCCATAGAGAGCCTCAAATGGTGACATGCCAATACTCAAATGCTTGCTTGAATTATGGCAAAATTCAGCAAGATAAAGCCACTCATCCCAAGATGTTTGCATGTCATGACAATAGTGCCTCAAGTACACCTCAAGCCATTTGTTTGTGCACTCCGTTTGCCCATCCGTTTGAGGGTGATAGGCCGTAGATGGAGTGATTTGAGTACCCAAGCTCTCATATAATGACCTCCAAAAAGTCCCCATGAACTTGGTATCTCGATCACAAACTATGTTGAGTGGCAAGCCATGTATCTTGAATACATGTTCCAAAAATTGCTTGGCAATATGAGATGCTCCATAAGTGGTCTTTGAAGCAATGAAATGGGCTGATTTTGTAAGCCTATCAATCACCACAAATATTTGATCCCATCCATGCTTTGTCTTTGGTAGACCCGTGATGAAGTCCATAGAAATGTGAGTCCATTTACCATCCGGAATAGGTAATGGATGAAGTAAACCACTTGGGAGTTGATGGCTATCCTTATTCTTTTGATAAGAAGCACATTCCATCACAAACTTCTTCACATCTCCCCATATACCTTTCCAATAAAAACTCTTGCTCACTTTATCATAGGTTTTGAGTACACCAAGATGGCCCGAAAGTGGTGAAGAATGCATCTCATGAAGCACCTTTGGTATGTAGAATGAGGTAGGAACCAAATACACCTTACCCTTGTACCACAAGAGACCATTGTGAAGCTTGTAATGAGGAAACTCTCCACCATCACCTTGCTGTAATTTGGTATAAATATGGGCAGCACCTTCATTGATGAGGTATTCCTCTTGAATCCGCCACTACATTGTCCTTCCCGGGTGTGTAGGATATCTCAAAATCATATCCTTGAAGTGTGGCCAGCCATCTCTTTTGCTTTGGAGAAAGATTTGGTTGGGAGAGGAAAAATTTCAGCACCCTATGATCACTTCTCACCTTGAAATGAGCACCATAAAGATAGTGATGCCACTTCTTGATGGCATGAAGTATGGCTAGCATCTCTTGCTCATAAACATGAAGCCCCATCTCCTTTTCGGTAAGCTTTCTACTTTCAAATGCAATGACTCCATGCTCTTGATACAAAACTGCCCCAATTCCTCTACCACTTGCATCCGCCCTCACATAAAATGTCTTTGCAAAATCCGGACATACGAGTATAGGGGCTGAAGTGAGCAACTCCTTGAGCTCATTGAAGCTCTTGTTAGCAATGGAATCCCAAAAGAAAGCCTCCCTCTTGAGCAAGTCGGTAAGAGGTGCCGCAATGGATGCATAATGTCGCATGAATCTTCTATAGAAAGAAGATAATCCCAAAAATCCTCTCAATTGAGTTGTATTGCTTGGTGTTGGCCACTCTTTGACACATGCCACTTTCTTAGGATCAGCCCTTATGCCATTCTCACCCACCAACAAGTGTCCAAGATATTCCACTTCATTGACCATGAATGTGCATTTGCTCTCCTTTGCATAAAGCTTGTGCTTCCTCAACACTTCAAACACTTGCTTCACATGACATAGATGTTCCCCTTTGCTCTTGCTATAGATCAAGATGTCATCGAAGAACACTAGCACAAACTTGAAAAGAAGGGGAGCCAATATCCGATTCATCAATGCTTGAAAAGTGGCCGGAGCATTTGTAAGACCAAAGGGCATCACCATGAAGTGAAACAATCCCCTTTCCGTCCTAAATGCTGTCTTCTCTTCATCACCTTCCTTCATCCTTATTTGATGATATCCCGATCTCAAATCAATCTTGGTGAAGAACTTTGCCCCTTTGAGCTCATCAAGAAGATCATCAATGCGAGGTATGGGATACCTATTCTTGATTGTGACCTTGTTCAAGTCACGATAATCAATGCACATGCGAAAGGATCCATCCTTCTTCTTCACCAAGAGAACGGGAGATGCAAATGGAGATTGTGAAGGTTGAATAAGACCCATAGCAAGCAAATCTTGCACTTGCTTAGCCACTTCCTCTCTTTCTACCTTAGACAAACGGTAAGGAGGCTTGTTGACAACCTTTGCATTCGGTTCAAGTACTATGGCATGGTCAATCTCCCTCTTAGGTGGTAGACTCTTTGGCACTTGCAAAATATCTTCATACTCCTTAAGAAGAGTTGCCATTTCCTCATCTATGTGCTGTCCACTGCCTTCCATCCCCTCTTGGGTAACATGTAACACATAGATAGTGCCAAAAGCCTTAATCTCTTTCTTGAGTCGCCTTGGAGTGATCAAAGAGAGCTTCTTAGGTGCATTTGCAGCAAGTACCACTTGTTGCCCATGATGTAGAAAGCTCATGAAACCTTGTTGAAGGTTCATGTGAATGTCACCAAGTGAAGCCAACCAATCACACCCCATGATAATGTCGATGGGACCCATATCCAAAACCACCAAATCACCTTCCCAAGTGTATGAAGAGGATAAAACCACTTTTGTAGAAGGGCAAACCAAGCTAGTCTTCTCACTTTCCCCATTTGCCACTTGCACTTGGAATGTTGTAGGTGTCTTCTTTGTGTTGAGTTTGAGAGAGTTGATGGATTTAGAGTTGATGAAGCTATGAGTGCTCCCGGAATCCACAAGAATATGTGCAACCCTCCCATTGATGGTCCCCACCAACCTTAGGGTGCTTGGGTTCTTGCAACCCGCCAACAACTCTTGTGTGATAGAGCATATGCAAGCTGAAATTTCTGCATTGGTAGGCATGTCTCCGTCCACAAGGCTTTCCTTAACTCCACCTCCCGGATCAAACGGAAACTCACCATCCTCCGTGATGAAAGAATGGTCTTCAAGTGACTCCTCATGTGCTTCTTCATTGCAATCCTCCCATTCCTCAATGTCATGAGAGTCATCCTTGTTCTCTTCCTCATCCATGAGGATCATAGTGGCCACAATCTTCTTTGATTTACACACATGCCCGGGTGACCACCTCTCTTTGCACTTGAAACATAGCCCTTTGCTTCTCAACTCCTCAATCTTTGGATCATCCATTCTTTGAGTCTTCTTGAAGGGTTGAAAGGGCTTCTTCTTCATGAAGTCACTACTCTTTTTGGCATCAAATTGATGTATCCCATTCTTTGGCTGTCCACCCCCAAATGATGTAGGAGTTCTTGGATTAGAGGATGGTAATGTAGAGGTAGGACCTTTCCCAAAATTGTAAGAAGTAGTGGTTGGTTTGAGTGTGTCTTTGGTGAAGGTCATGGGCTGAGACCTCTTGTACTTTGGCTCATAGAGTTCGGCTAACCTCATAGCTTCTTTGAGAGAGCTAGGTCTTTGAGCCGACACATCCGCCTTGATGAAGTGTTCAAGCTCATGCACAAACTTTTTCATCTTCATGTCTTCACTCAAGCCTTCCACGTACATTGAAAGCTTCAAAAATCTCTTGATGTAACCTCTCACCATCATCCCCTTTTGAGAAAGCTCATACCATTCTTCATGGTATCGGTCAAGCACTAAGGGTGAAATGAAGGCCAAGTTCATCTCCGGCTTCAATCCTTCCCAAGTTGATGGCGTGTTCCCTTGTTTGACCAAGTGCCTCCACCATTGATGAGCATAATCTTCAAGATGTAAGGAGAAAAATTGTACCATATCACGCTCACTTTTTGGGTAAAGTTGGAAATAGGTGTCAAGCTTGGTAGCCCACTCCTCCAACTCTTGCGGAGATGACCCGTCACCTTTGAACTTTGATAGTGAGATTTTGTCTTTGACATCCTTGGAAGATATGTGGGATGGGTTATCATGTTGGGTAGAGGGCTTGAATCTTTGCATCTTCGAGTATGACTCCATAAATTGTGCAAAGTCTTTGTAACCCCTCTTGATGATATTCGACAATTCCATCCACTTCTCGTGAGCATCCCTTTGTCTTTGGGCAAAGGACATTTGATTCCAATCGAGTGCAATCCCCTCATCATTCACAAACACCTCATCCTCTTCCCTTGAATGCATTGCCCTAGAAGAGGTAGGACCCTTTGATGCATTGAGGTGAGACAAACCCGAATGAAAAGAAGGAGGAAACATGTCCTTGACAAGAGGTCTCCGTGCATCCGCCATGAATCCCCGAGTGGATGCTCCCAATGGATCCTCTTGTACGGCCTTCATGGAATCCTCATTCAAGATGCCCTTGCCTTTTCTTTGCTCATAGTCACCATAATTCCCATGCTTTTCTTGTGCTTGAGACTTCCCAAACTTGTCCTCCATCACACCAATCCGTGAGGATAATGTTTCAAAATGAGAATCAAGCTTGGAGTCTAAGGTCTCCAACCGTTGTACAAGCATTTGCATGAGGGTGTCATGGTTAACCGCCGCTTGTGTCCCTTGAGGAATTTGATTATGTACATTGCCCCCATTGTCTTCATTGATGAATGCATCCCTTGCATCCATATTACCTTCCATGTCCTCATCACCAATGATCATTTCTTGCACAACATCCCCACCCTTGCGTGGTCTTCCCTTCGGCATAGTGAAGAAAATGCAAGATGTTGGTAGAATGCCCAAATGATGTCGGAATTGGACAAAAGAAGGTTCTATGGGTAGGTAATGGTGTCTACTATCCTCCCAAATGAACACAGTAAGAATTAGGTGTGGGCAAGTACTCTCTGTTTTAGGGTTTGTGCGGGACAGTTGAAAGTAGTAATTTGGCTCTAAAATGCAAAATATATGTCGGAATTAGGATTTTGACGGCTCTATAGAAAGCTAACGGAAGATAGAACCTACCCCTAAAAGCATTTTGATTCAGTCAAAGTGGAAGTATATTCTGTTTGACTTTGACCAAAAAGTCAACATGACTACTTTGACCAAGATTGTGATATCCGATTAAGGGGTTCTATGGCTCATTTGAAAACTCTCAATGAGTAGAATAGAGTCGTGTAATCACTCGGACCTAATCCCAAAAACCCTAGGACTGAATTAGGGTTTTGTAAAATCCCAGAAATTCCCAAAATTCGGTCCCAAAGCTCAATCCGGCTACAAATGGTTGGTGTTTCTCCCCTTGGTAGTTGTGAATAACTCTTCAAGTGTATCCATGGGGTAAATCTCCAATCAATAAGCTTGTTTGGCTCCCTTGTTGGAAAAATTCCGCCATAGTCTCCTTTGTAATTGGAACCAAATCTCAAATGAAAATGCAACTTCTCAAATCACCATGCAATACTCTTTGTATCCCACAATGTCATGAAAGATCATATGCACTCTTTGTCCATCAAAGCATTTGCAATATCCACACAATATGACGGAAAAAGGGGCCCCATTGCCCAAATGCATCCACAAAGTCGATGGTGAGGATTGTTGAGGACGCGCGTTGAAGCTTGCCGATCTCCCGGCCAAGCTCTTCTCACCCCTTCACCGAGTTTTCCTCCAAGGTGAAGGTTGAGGCCATGTCTTCACACCGGTGTACCTAATCCCCCTTTGTACCGCTTTTCCAAGGCAATTACGGCACAAAGAGTTCAAGCCATTCTCCCCTTGGCCTCTCCAACCAATGCCAAGGTACCCTCACACATTGCTAGATTCTATAGAAACTTGAAGTGGTAGCAATGGTGAGTGTAGGTACAAAATGATGTGGATAATATCAAATGATAGAACAAGTTTGTTGGCTTACAAGTATTGAGCATGACTCATGCCCTTTTACAATTTAGAACTCACCAATAAAGCATGGACTCATGCCTCAATCCATCATCCAAAAGCTCCAACACAAACCAACAATTCACAATGCCCTCACCATGGCATTTGCATAAGCATTTGTTAATCCACAATCAAGGCATTTGCAATTGCATTCCAACAATCCCTTTCACATCATATTGACAAATGCATGCTTCCAAATGCTCTCTTATGCCCATATGTAAAACATAGCATTGGCATGGCTATGTATAGCATCCATAGTGTCCATATGGCATCAAGATGAGCATGAGGGACTCCAAAAACATTGCATAAGCTTGCTATTCCATCAATGGCATGCCAATTGAGACATAATGAAGAAAATCCCCCAAAATGTGATCTATGAATTGGCCAAGCTCATGTGGAATCAATTCCTTTCACCATTGCCATCAATAATGCATGGAGAAGCAATATTGGCATGTGAATGGTCAAGCTTTAATGGTTAATTTCTGAAAATTAGGGGAATTTGAATGTGTCCAACCCTAATCCATTCCCAAGCTCCACCAATTGCTTCAAACTTGCAAGAAATTGATCAAACCACTCACCAATGTCATCCGGAAAGCTTCAATGGTAGAAAATGTTGAAGAAGCCTCTTGTTGAAGAAAAACGTTGCCTCTTTTGCTCTGAAATTTGCAGCCAAATAACACCTCCCATGTGCTTGAACAAGGCTTGAAAATATGCTCCAAACAAGGGCTAAGAACCCTATTGAAAGGCTTCCATCTCTTGAGGTAGTAGAGCTAGGCTTCACCTATCTCTCCCTCCCACAAATTTCAGCGCAGATTTTGAGGCGGCAGCCTGCTGCAGCCCGCCGTTTGCTTCTTTGCCTCCTCCATGAGATGATTAGAATACCAAAGATGCCTATGAAATGTGTAGAAGCTTAGCAATGCAAGATATGGTTCAATGTGGCAAGGTATACTAGGGTTTCTCACAGCCATGGAAGAATGAACAAAAGCTCTCCAATCTTGAGAAAAAAATTTGCAAGAAGAGGCTCAAATGAAAGATCTCAGTGAGCTCTACAAAAACCCTAAGGTTTGGCATCAAAACGGGTAAAGGAAGAGCATCCCATGGCTATGGAAAGCTTGAGGAAGAAGGAGATGATTCCTAAACGTGATTAGCAGAAAAGTTAATTGCAATTAGTCACTTGCCCTAAGTTTTGGCCCGACTGCCCCAAATTTTTGGTCCAGAGGCCCAAAATTTGGTCCAAAAATGGCAAAATTGGCCAAAATCACTCAAAATTCAAGCAATTTCCATGAAATGCTCACCATATCCATGAGATTAAGCAAGATTAGAGAAGATTTGTCAAGAATCACTCAAGGATTACAAGAAAATGAGAAAAAAATTTAAAAGAAACTCAAATTTTCAAGCAAATTTTCCCAACAACCCATGCATGCCCATGATCAAAATCAAGAGCTCTGATACCAATTGGAATGAAGGGATGTAATGCATGAAAAATATGAGTAATCACCATGTAAACATGATGCCTAAGTGTGTTTAGTCTCTCACCAAGAGAATGGAAATAGCCTTCCACAAGCCAAGAGAGAAGCCATGAGCTCCAAGAAACATAAGTTTCCATTTCTAAAAATGATCATCAAAAGTTACAACCATGGTCCAAGTCCCCTCTTTTATACATGGACTTGTCCCATTATTAACCCTATTGAATAAAGTTCCTACTTTATTACACTGGGTGGGACACCATTAGCTTTGTAGTCAAGTTTTTGCAAGTAGCGATTTTGTTTACTCTCGACTTCTTTCTATAATTCAATGCTTTGTATTATGTTGATCCAACTTCTACTATTGTGTATTCTTACATGGTATCAGAGCATAGGCTCTAGGCAAAAGCTTGTTTTTGGCAGTTTGCTATTTAAAGGCAAATTTGGGGAGATGGCCCAAGATGTATTAAACACAACCGCTCGTATCCACCCTCCACCTTTTGGTGATGGGAAGTTGGATGGGACAAATTACACTCTTTGGAAATTTAATTCTTGATTCATATGAGTTATGGGAAATCGTAATAGGAGCTGATGCAAAGCTAGGTCCTACTCCGAATCCAGTAGATCCACTATAAACCATACCACCAAATCTTGTTTTTGCTTCGGCGTGGAGGTGAAGGAATGCAGATACACAAGGTGCCATGATTACTAACGTCATGGATTCAGCGATGACCCTGATGATTCAACCTACTGTCATAGCTTCTAAAGCATGAAAAGTTCTAAAGAACTAGGATAAGATGAGGAATCAAACAAAACCTTGAGAATCAACTTACAATAGAAAGGCATTCTCATGCAAAAGCAACGGAGAAATTCATATCTCGCATAAAGAATCTGCAAAATTAGATGGCGGCAGTGGGGATCACTAAGACCAATGAGGAGCTGGCATGCATGTGCATTAGAGTGTTACCCCAGAGGTATGTCTGGCGACCTCACTAAACATATACAGGTGGATAACCCAGAGCTAGAAACAAACAAGCTTACAAAAGCTGGGCACCGAAAACATAATAAAGCCTTGGCAGAAGCAGAACGTGAGGCTAGAAAGATCATGGCTAAAACCAAAAGTGAAAATGAGGACAAACCAGAATTGTTCTCAGTACCCGACCACTTCAATGACGGAAAGTGGTCCACCGACTACGGCAACAAGGGTGAAGGAGGATGGGCTGTCCACATCATACAATAGCCCGGCAAAAGTCAAGGAAGTGGATACTGCAGGACCAGGGAAGGAATCTCAACCGATATACATTGCTAAGGACTTGACTTTGGCTGAAGAAGATGAGCTCATCGCTCTCCTTAAGGAATTTAAGGATTGTTTCGCTTGGAATTACAAAGAGATGAAGGGGGTACCACCTGAGGTAGTACAGCATACGATTCCAATCATGGAAGAGTTGAGACCAACCAAGCAGAAACTATACTAGATGAATCCTAAGTGTGCGGCAATTGTAAAGGAGGAAATAGGCAAGCTCATTGCTATGGATTTCATCTATGAAATCGAACACACGGATTAGTTTTCACCAATCATGATAGTGCCAAAAAAGAATGGAAAACTTTGTTGATCTTAAAAAGGTCAATGCAACCACTAGAAAAAACCATTATCCACTGCCTTATACACGGAACATGTTTTGGAAAGAGTGGCTGCTATACTGGGAAAGAAGCTTACAGCTTCTTAGATGGATTCTCCGGTTACAATCAAGTGTTCATAGCACCAGAGGACCATCACAAGACAACTTTCAATACAATATGGGGCACATTTGCATACAAGGTTATGTCGTTCGGCCTCACTAATGCCCCAGCAACCTTTCAACGGTTGATGTGCACAGCCTTCAAGGACTACTTACAAAAGTGGTTGGAGGTATTCATTGACGATCTGTGTGCATGCTCTCGATGGGCAGACCATCTAGCCTGCTTGAGGAAAGTGTTCGAGTGATGTCGATTATATTGTATATCCCTAAACCCTTTGAAGTGTCAGTTTTGGGTCAAGCATGGTGTGATATTGGGACACATTATCTCAAAGAATGGTATATCCATGGATGATAGCAAGGTCAAGCTAATATTTGATCTGCCACCACCTACCAACTACAAGGGTGTGCAAAGATTTATGGGCCATGTGGGGTATTATCGTCGTCGCTTCATAATTTTCTATGCTGAAATAGCCAGACCCTTGTACAAGCTTCTCATTGTCTTTGAATGGACTGAGGAATGCCGGGAAGCATATGATCAACTGAAGCAAGCATATGATCAACTGAAGCAAGCATTGGCTAGCGCACCAATTCTATGACCCCCCAATTGGGATCTCATATTTCACGTGCATATTGATGCATCAAAATTTGCTATTGGTTGCGTACTCGCCTAGCCTGGTGAGTTCAAATTGGACTATCCAGTCTGCTTCACTAATCGTCAGCTAAATGATGCGGAGGTGAACTACACCACCACCACAGAGAGGGAAGCATTGGCCATGGTTTACACCATCAAGAAATATCAACATTACCTCTTGGCCAACAAATTCGTATTTTTTTGTGGACCATCAAGCCTTATTATACCTAGTGAATAAACCTTGCACCACAGGAAGAATCACATGATGGTTGCTATTATTGTTGGAATTCGACTTTACAGTCACGAAAGGGAACACAGCATGTGTTAGCCGATCACGTGTCAAGAATTCCAAATGGGGAACCAGCAACAACTGGTGTGAGACTGGTGTTGATGATGATCTCCCTAATGCTTGTTTGTTCAAGTTGGACATGGTACCCGAATGGAGTGAGGAAATCTCAGATTATCTAGCTTCTAGTTCCCCACAGGAAATACCTTTGAACAAAGATAAAATGCGGCAGCTTATCAAGCTTGCTGCACCTTATCAACTGATTGCGGGAGAACTATATAAACTAGGAAAAGATAATGTGCTCAGAAGATGTGTTAGAGAAGATGAGTTCATCCACCATATTGGAAGAGGCTCATTCAGGGATAGCAGGCGGGAATTTTACTAAAGAAATCATAGCTTGAAAAGTGCTTCAAGCAGAACTATGGTGGCCTACGTTATTTAGAGATGCCATAGAATTTATCAAAAGATGCAAAGAATGTCAACGTTTTGCTATTCCACAACAAAAGGACAAGATACCGCTCACCCCTATTATTGTAAGACAATCATTCAAGAAATGGGGGATAGATTTTATGGGACCTATTAGTCCAGCGGCACATCCATCCCAAGCACGTGATCGTGGCCACGGACTATTTCACAAAATGGGCAGAAGCCACAGCCTCAAAGAGAGCTGATGCACGAACAAACGGTAAAATTTTTATACGAGCAAATATTCAAGAAATGGGGGATAGATTTTATGGGACCTATTAGTCCAGCGGCACATCCATCCCAAGCCCAATACGTGATCGTGGCCACGGACTATTTCACAAAATGGGCAGAAGCCAGAGCCTCAAAGAGAGCTGATGCACGAACAAACGATAAAATTTTTATACGAGCAAATTATCTCGAGGCTCGGTTGCCCATTAGAATCAGTTAGTGATCGGCGGATCACGTTTTATTAATGAGGTGATTAATCATTTACTTGCGAGATTCTTAGTGGTTGATCGAAAATCATTACCTTATTACCCACAGGCCAATGGTCAAGCAGAGAGTACAAACAAAATTTTGTGTACTATCTTGACAAAAAACCTTAGAAGCAAGTCGAACAGAGTGGGAACATAAGCTGACAGCAACCCTATGGGCGTATCAAAAATCATATAAGGTAGCGACATGATACACTCCCTTCCGTCTAGCTTATGGTGTTGAAGCAGTTATGCCCATGGAATGTTTAGTCCTAAGCTTAAGGATTGCGGTACAAGAACGTCTGACGGAGAATGCATTAGCTAAAAAACTAATCGACTTAGAGAAGCTTGATGAGACCAGGTTGATAGCATCACATGGACTCATGGTCGAAAAACTATGCAAGAAACATTGGTTCGACCAAAACCTTAAGCAAAAAGAACTAGAAATAGGGGACCTTGTCCTCATATATGGTGTTTGAAGCACCAGGAAAAAGAAACTCAAATACCGAGGCCTGGGACCATTCCGAGTATCAGAGATCACACCTCAAGGGTCTGTTCGAATTGAGACAATTGACGGTATCCAAATGGAGGGTTATGTCAATGGAAGTAAAATAAAAAAATATTTTGGACCACTGACCCAAGAGATGCTCTTGCAAGAACATCTCTTAAAACAACAGAAACAGCTTGCAAAGGAAAAAATCCAGCAGGCTCAAGAAGAAGCTAAGGCTAGGGAGGCCAAAGCCAAACAATTACTACACAATAGACTGATACATGTCAACATGGCTTTTATGACTCTCTTGGACGAAGAGGAACTAAACATTGAGCCAACATGACTCAAGGTTGGAATTAATACAGCTAAAGGCCATGAACAAGCATTGCGTTAATAGATACGGAGTCAAGTCATAACTTGATCTCATATGAAACTTGGGTAGCATTAGATAGACCACACCTTGAACCCACTAATGCGCAAGTACGTAGTGTTCACTTGATAACCACAAAAGCTGAGGGATTTTTAAATGTTAATATTTCCATTAGAAATAATTCCTTGGTCGGGAAGGTGTTTGTCATGCCTGCAGGCTCCATGGGAGAAGAAATGATTCTAGGACGATCCTGGATATGTGCAAGTAAATGTAATATCCAATGGGAAGAAAGGATAGCATTATTAAGCACGGGTGACAAAGTCATGTCCATACCCTTATGGAGCTTGACAAACCAAGGGAAACACATCATAACCAATGAACAAATAACACCAAGTGCAGTGGCAACACCTCAGAAAATAGAACTAACATCCATCCCACGAAGCTTGCCCACACAATACCCAACATCGAAGGGTACATAGAAGAGGGTACATAGGAGTGGGTGCCCAAGATTCAACTTAAAGATCAACCAGACAAAAAGGACACCATGAATGATATGAAGAACACAAGAAGAATCTGTTAAAAAGATCAAATATCAAACCTTACTGACACAAACCGATTGGCCGCATGACCCCAAGCATCCCAAAGGACCTTAAAGGTTCCATAAGCAATGGATCTGAAAGGACTTGCTGTGTGAGCACAAGGATACTACAAAGGCAATACGGCAATATGGGTACCCAAACCCCTCTCAGTGGCCAATACCACAAGCAGTTCGAATCATAAAAAAGAGGGTGGTAAGAGCATACAACATCAACTCCCAACTCAAGAAAGAACCTCGCCAACCCTTGTGTGGAGGAAAAGACAACTCAGCCAAATGGGTTGGAAATTGCCAAAGCAACAAAAGTACCCACTCCGGTTACAGAACTGAACAAGAAACCTAAAGGTAGAAACAAAGAAGTTCAGCAACAAAAGTACCCACTCCGGTTACAGAACTGAACAAGAAACCTAAAGGTAGAAACAAAGAAGTTCAGCAAGGAGACACAAATAGAAGTCCTCCACCACAAGGCACAGTGACAACATTGTTCAGTTGGGTGGAAGGAACAATAAAAAACTCCCACATAGAGCTAAAACGTCTGCATCAACAAATGCCAAAAGTGCCCAGGTGACCCCTTGGTTCTCGTGGCAATAAAACAAAAGGGTGACCAATAGTTGCACAATGGGTACGAGGTAAGCAAGGTATCATTCACTCATCATGTGCATGTCTGACTGCTTGAGCATGAAGGAAAAAATGAGAAGGTATCGGTCTTATGCAAACGTTCACACCGTGAACAAATTCCAAAACGTTCACGCCGTGAACATACTCACAAATATTCACGCCATGAACAAATTCCAAAATGTTCACGCCGTGAACAAATTCCAAAACGTTCACGCTATGAATAAAATCACAAAGATTCGCGCCATGAAAAATTCAAAAAAATGTTCACGCTGTGAAACGGTAATTTCTCATAGGCCAATCACGCAACGCCACGTGGTATTCTTCATTAAGGCAGCCGCCCTGTCTGACGGCTACATTATAAAATCAAATTTCTTTCCTTTTTTTGTCATTTTACATCGTGTGCCTTGTATGATCGATTGTGCATCGCTTCCGAGTGCATCTCCCGAACCTGTCATCTCATTTCGACTTTTTCAACTCTCTCTTTCGAGGTGGGAGCTTGATCCTCTTCTTTTCATTTTCTTTTTGTTTCTCTTTTTGTATTTTTTTCAAAGATTCATTACATCTTGTGTATAAACACTATAATTAGTATAAACAATGACTTCGTAGCATCTTCACATGTGCATCTTTCAATGACTAACCTCATAAACAAAAAATCATAATCAACGATTCACACTACATCCTGCAGTTTCACGAAAACCCAGGTTCGTGTTTTACGAAACGTGTGATTTCACGAAAACTAGACTTTTCACGTCTGCATTTTCACGGGTAGAATTTTCACGTCTACGTTTTCACATAAGACTTTTCACGTCTTGCCTTTTCACGAACGAGCAGGCTTTTCATGTCTGCATTTTCACGGGCAAACTTTTCATGTCTACGTTTTCACGTAAGACACTTCACGTCTTGCCTTTTCACGTAAGATTTTTCATGACTAACCCTTTCACGTAAACCTTTTCAAGTCTTGCCTTTTCACGGAAACTCGACTTTTCACGTCTGCATTTTCATGGGCAAACTTTTCACGTCTGCGTTTTCACGTGAGACTTTTCACGTCTTGCCTTTTCACGGGCAAGCTTTTCACGTCTTGCCTTTTCACGGGCAAGCTTTTCACGTCTTGCCTTTTCATAGGTAGACTTTTCACGTCTACGTTTTCACATATACGTTTTCACGTAAGACTTTTCACGTCTTGCCTTTTCACAGGTAAACTTTTCACGTCTGTATTTTCACGACGGGCAGACTTTTCACGTCTACGTTTTCACGTAAGACTTTTCACGTCTTGCCTTTTCACGTAAGACTTTTCACGACTTGCCTTTTCACGTAAGAATTTTCACGACTAACCCTTTCACGTAATTCTTTTCATGTCTACCTTTTCATGGCCATACTTTTCACGGCCATACTTTTTCATGCCTGACTTTTTCACGACCTCACTCTACCCATACACCTCCACACCATTGCTCCTACACTAAAAAATAAAAGATGATATCAACCCCACCAATTGATAAACTGATCCGAGGTGTATGTAGAGATGTCAGCCTCAGAGTCAGAAGCACTTAAGACCCCGACGACTCAAGCCAGCAACGCCACTGGATCCCCAGCAAGTCATAGAAAGAGGCCAGCACAGCGCCTGAAGATAAACTTTTTGGGCCCTTATGCCCAAACCTTCCATGGGGTCATCACCAGCAAAAGCTCACATGGCCCATGGAAAGGTAGCCCTCCAATACCACAGCCCAGAATGCTTACAAATTCTGGAGGAGGCCGAGGTTAAAGTAAAGCTGGACAAAGTTGGTCTAGGTAAGATGGCGCAGATACTCCCAAAAAGTATCGACACAAAATTATGCGCAGAGTACACTAAGACCTGCGACAAGGGGACCAAAAGAGGAACCATCACCAAAGCAGATGGCACTACCGAGCAACTCCTCATCATAGAAGATCTCATATGGGATGCCCTTGCAACTTTCGTCTGCAAAATGAAGGTCCACGCACACTCCATTGACAAGATGCCTCTAGATGCCTGCTCAAGAAAAGTTCGTACAACTCAAATGGGGCCTAATATGAAAATATCCAAGATGAGGCTACGGAGAAAGCTTGCAAGGCCATGTCCTTAATGATGCAAGTAAAGCCCGTGGAAAGATATAACAAGATCAGTCTAAATAGGATTGCAAAAGCACATGAGGAGAAAGAAGACGATTGGGCACACTGTGTCCATAAGGAGATGGAGAATTACTTAAAAGCCCACCAATCAAAAATTTGTAACCCATACCTCCTCACACAGGTTCTGAATAACATAGCAAAAAGGCCTCTCAAGTAGCCCGAACCAGAGGAGCACATACAGTTGGCACTGCTACCAGACTAACCCACACTAACAGTTGAAGATATACAAGAAGGGTAGGCAATCTTGATGGAGACCAAGGAAATCATGAAGCAGATCAAGAAGGGGCGCAAGAAGAAAACAAATAAGAAGATGAGGCGAGTGCTTCCGGATGTAGCCTCTGTTGAGTCACAGAAATTAGAGGCGGAAGTGGCCAAGGAACACATACCAAGAGGCACTTCAAGAGACCACATGAGCCTCTGCAACAAATCACTCCCGCGACAAGCCCAGCACAACTAATTTTTATAGATCTGTCTCCCCTCAAAGAATCATCTCTGGCAAACATGCCAACAAAGATAGCACCCAAACAAGCAGCACCAATATACGGGCTGTGGAAAAACAAGGAGTTGAGGAGGCCACAGCTCTCGTACCAAAGGCCCCTAGTGATGCAAGCAAAAGACAAAGAACTCCAGAGCCATCCAGTCCAATCAAGAGAAGGAGGTTGGAAGATGAAGACAGACTATCTCAGCTGGCCTCCCTGTAAAACATCAACTATCAACAATTCTTGCAGGAGACCATGGAAAGACTCGATGAGCTGCTCAACCAACCACAGAAAGACTCGGCTAGAGACCAAATCATGCACAAGTGCAATGTGGGAGAAAGAACAAAAGGTTTGGCAGTGCCACCTCTTGAGACAATGCATATGCTCCACGACCGTAACACCGCCCCCGCTGGAAACAAGTAAAAGATGCATCCACAAAAGTGCAAAGATTAAAAGCCAACTTGGAAGCAACTGAAGCCACCCACAAGGATGTCATCATGAAGATCTTAAAGGCCATGGAAGAGCAGGAGAAACGGTACAACGCACTAGAGAATAATAACATGGTCCTAAGCCAAACAATAGTGCAAAGAATCGAGGAGAATGTGGACCTCAATGCCAAATTGGAACAAGCGAAGGAGCAGCTCCACAAAGAAGTCACCCACACAAAGGAGCTCAATACACTTCATGCACAACAAATACAGGAGTTCCAAGCCAATGCCAGGGCCAATGAAGAAGATTTGCAAGGCCAAATTCAGAAGCTAACAGCACAGCTAAAGGCACAGCTAAAGGCAGAGGAGGAAAGGGCAATCCATTTACAGCATGAAAGGGAACAAGCAAACAAGGCCCGTGTAGAAAAGATTAGAGCACTTAATGAAACAATAAGTGCAAGCCAGGTTGAAGCACAAAGAAAAGAGTTGGCACACCAAGAGGCAGTGATGCAGCTTACACAACAATTACGCGACACTCAGAGGCTAGCTGCCCGAAGGCTCCAATAGATTACCGAGGCTCAGGAAAGAGAAGCAACTGCTAGAAGGCAGGCCCAAGAAGATGCAACTAGAAGATTCGAAGAATTAGATCCTGCAAGGATGGTCAGAGAAACGGTAATTTCAAACCTCCTTAGCAACACTGACACTCCCCTACAAGAGTTAGAGTGTCGAATGGCGGTACAAGATAGAAGTGAGCGGCTAGAGCCAAGAGATGATCCCGCCTCCTCCTTGAGCGCGCCTCTGAGTTGGGTTAGCTACCACAGTAACTCCTCGGGCCCCTCCTCAACCTCTTACCTTGCTTTTGTCTACACTAACACTCTCTCTACTTTAGTATGACATCAATCTATCTGAAGATATAGGCCTAGGAGAACTAACATTAATTAAACACTAAAAGAGATGCTGATCCTACTATAATAATAAGAATTTTACGGGGAGACTTAGTATTAACTAATCCCCAAGACATCCTTTTCTACCCTCTACATCCTATAGTGCTAAACCTTCGTAGTTGGTGTCGCGTTCTCCAAAATTCAAAAATTCTAGACAATAGCATCAAAAAATTAAACCTGTTTGTCCCAAATGACATTCCAGAGATGCCCGCTAACTATGAGGTAGTAGCACATAGTTACCAATGGGTTATTAGTCATAGGTGGCTAGAAGTATATAACACTCACCAGCATCTAAATTTATGTGAGTCCACCCTATATCATCCTTTTGGCATTCTAAAACTCTACTCTAATATCTACAAACATTTAAAAGCCATGCTAACAAATGTCCATTAAACAAAATACTGAAAGAGATGTTGGTCCTACTATAATAATGGAAATTTTATGGGGAGACTTAGTATTAACTAATCCCCAAGACATCTTTTTCTACCCTCTACATCCTATAGTGCTAAACCTTCATAGAGTTAGTTTTACGTTCTCCAAAATTTAGAAATTATGGACAACAGTGTCGAAAAATTAAACCTGTTTGTTCCAGATGACATTCCAAAGATGCCCGCCAACTATGAGGTAGTAGCACATAGTTACTAATGGGTTATTAGTCATGGATGGCTAGAAGTATATAACATTCACTAGCATCTAAATTTATGTGAGTCCACCCTATATCATCCTTTTAGCATTCTGAAACTCTACTCTAATATCTACAAACATTTAGAAGCCATGCTAACAAATGTCCAATACAATTTTGATGCTACCCGCATAGAATATCCCACTATCAATTCCGAAGAAACTCCAGACTTACAAGAATTTATTAAGTCTCATAAGCCTAGCCACCCATGCCCTAGCATAGGTCAGGGTCAAGAAGAATCATCTTCTTCATTTTTAAAACCAACTTACCCTGTCTATTCTAATGTCGCTAGTAAGCTACTTAACCCATATCCTAACATGCCACCTACTAACACCTCACAAGCTGACTACATTTTCTCATCTTTCCATCCTCCACAGAGATATATTTTCCCACTAACCCTCTCGCCCCCACCGAGGAGATACTGGCACCTCACCCTTCTCCACCACCGCACTCTCAAGAGGTACGACATCCTATCCTCCAAGATAATATTGAAGCATTTACTGATGATACCATATTGGAATCTTTATCAGGTACAGAGCACGAGGAGTTCATTTGAGCTGGCAACCCTTTTTTGAAGCCAGAGTTAATGTTTAAAGTCCTCATGTAGATAATTCCATTTAAACCCACAAGACGAATCATGCCAGAAGCTTATTCATAAATCACTCCAAATAAACAGCACAATGTGCCATACCCTCTCCAAGCTCCATGCCCTGAATTAGAAGAACTACTTCCATTGGTTGGAGAGGGTACATTATGGGCAAATGTGGCAAGGCACACAAAGCTGGCAAACCCCCAGCTAGCTGATTTGCTCTGGAGATATAAATCGTTACATTCATGATCAGCTACTGTTTCCAAAGGTGGAGGAAAGCAAACCTTGTGCACACAAGAGGTGGCTACGCCACCATAGTCACCAATGAAGAGCACCCCAAACTAGAAGACTTTGGCCTACAACCAAACTGGTGGAAGGAATACCTGGCAATTTCAAAATACAGCCAGGTATGAGCGCTCCACCAACACTGGGATAGATCCTCTCTACATGCTAGTTAAAAGAAGATGGACACCGCTGGAATTTCAGGAAGCCAAAAGGCACGACTCACATGTTTGCTACAACTTCCCAATTTTCTTACCAAAAACATTTTCAAACATTAAGGAGCAAAGGCAACAAATTCTTACATAAATAAGAGCATGGCGTAGAATTCTAGACCCCGCAATTGTGGCTAGCGTGCGTCAAATTTTTAAAATTGGTGGTAGTGCTGAGATAGACCAACCAAAGGAGCACTATGATGGGTATGGAGCAGAACACCTAAAGTTTGACATGAACCAAGGGCCATCCGACAAGGGTAATGCTTTACTACCACAGCGGCTACAATGTCTTCTAGGCTACATGCATATCACTTTCGAAGACATGGTGGATATAGGATTCTAGAGGTCACACTCAGCATTCCAACGCACAATCAAAAAGCTCCAATCCAAACGGAACTTCTACCGACATGAGTTTGGTGACCAGGTATTTAGACCTCATCAGTATAATAGGTTCTGTTGGACAGAACCTACATTAGGAAGGGGGGGATGTTAATCCCATTTTGGATCAACAAACATGATCCTCTAATTGAGGACATTAATAAGTGTCATGAAATGGCACTATAAAAGTTGTACATTATGAGATATTGGCCACCCAAGGCCTAGTACGTAAGTTTTGGGTGCCCAAGTGTGAATAAGGGCCAAATGTATATAAGGCATGTTCTCATAATGAAAAGACACAATCCCCTTTGTGCTATAGAGAGCTCTCCCTTGTGTCTTGAGAGAGATTGAGAGAGAGAGAGAGAGAGAGAGAGAGAGAGAGAGAGCATTCTAGCATTGTCCCTCTTTTATGCTTGTGTGATTCATGCTTATGTGAGAGAGTGAGAGAGAGAGAGAGAGTGATTGCCTTATGCGATGGTGCGAGCGACTCTACGATGACAGCATGGAGGTGGAGCTTGGAGGTTGGAGCTTAACAAGCAAGCTTGGAGGTGGAGGTGGAGCTTGGAGGTTGGAGCTTAACAAGCAAGCTTGGAGGCCTCAAGGGACTCAAGTTCAAAGCATTGGTAAGTGCCCTATGACAGTTGTGATCTATTGCTCATTCTTTAGTAGTGAATGTGTTGAGTTCCCTCTTGGAGGTGTGGTAGCCCATAACAAGCTTTTATGATGTGCAAACAACCTCGGCATACATTTCCACAGGAAAGAAAGAATAGTGTAAAGGCTCCTCTAGAGCTTGTACATGGAGATCTCTATGGTAAAATGCTAAGCACTGCATTGGTGGGTGGTTTTCCCTACTTGTTGTTACTAATCAATGATTTTAGTAGGAAGATGTGGGTGTATTTTCTTCGGGATAAGGCTGAAGCTCTTAAAAAGTTCAAAGTATGACATAACTTGGTAGAGAATGAGACAGGAAAGAGGCTAAAGAAGTTCCAAACACCTCGAGGAGGGGAGAATTCACATTAAGTGAGTTAAATTCCTACCTGCAAAAAAGAGCACGAGATCAAGAGAGATTTGACAGTTGCTCATACTCCACAAAAGAATGGTATTGTAGAGCACAAGAATCGCACAATGATGGAGATTGCACAAGAATCGCAAAGTGGTGGTGGAGATGGCACGGAGTATACTCAAAGGTAAAGGAGTACATAATACTTTTTGATCAAGGCAATTAACATTATAATGCTTTTTGCATATCCTTAATAGAAGTTACACAAAGATAGTGAAGGGCATGACACCTTAAGAATCTTACTCAGGTAAGAAACCCCCAGTTGCATGTTTCACAACATTTGGTTGTGATTGGTCTATGCACGTTCTAGACTCATTTAGAACCAAGAAGAAGTCTAAGAGCAAAAAGTGAATCTTATTAGAGTATAGTATGGACTCAAAGGGTTATTTGACTATACGACCCCGAGGCAAAGAAGATCATTGTTAGCTATGATGTGGTGTTCGAGGAGAATAACCTCATCAGGTGGAGAAGAGGGATTTGTCCACACTATCCTTCAACAAAGACCTTCAATGAAGAATTATCCCCGCAGATACACCCACTAGTGAGATGGTACTAACTACACAAGAGGTGGATTCATCAAATGATGAAGAAAAGAAGCCCACAACACCTCATAAGGGGCCATATCCTAAATGGGAAAAGTAGCTCTTGGACGGAAAAGCTCCGCCGGCACAAACAATCACTCAAGAGTTGTTCACAGATCCATGAGAATAGAGGAGCTGAAGAGGGCCTTCGCTCTCACGTTGTCAATATGACCTTGATGGCTCCTTGATGGCTAAGATAATGAAAGTATAGGAGCCAACCAGCTTGGAGGAAGCATTAGCAAGAGGGGGGCCATGGAGTCAGAGTTTGACTCAATTTTAAGAAACCACCCTTAGGATCTTGTGGATTGCCTACAAAATGGAAGGTTATTGGCACACCAAAGTGAGTTTGGAAGGCCAAGTATAAGTCTGATGGTACATTGGATAAGGACAAGGTAAGGCTCATGGCGAAGGGTTTTGCACAGATTGAATGGGTTTGACTTTTAAGAGACATTTACCCCCATAGCTAGATTGGCCCCACTATTCGTATAGTACTTGACTTGGCTACTCATGGGAAGTGGCCGGTATTGCAAATGGATGTGAAGTCAACTTTTTTGAATGGCCATCTCAAGGAGGAGGTTTATGTGGTGCAACCACTCGGGTTTGAGATACTCGGTTCATAAAACAAAGTGTGTAGACTCCAAAAGGCATTGTACAGGCTAAAACATGCCCCTCAGGCATGGTACCAATAATCATTGTCCTATAGGTGGATGACCTCATTATGAAGAACCATGAAGAGAAGATCTAACAGACACATGAGATGTTAAGTTCAAAGTTTGCTATAATAAACCTTGGGCTTATGTAACTCTATTTGGGGATAGCATCTGATGGAATCTTCATTTCTCAACAAAATTATGCAAGAAAAATTCTGAAGGTATTTGGCATGGCTAAGTGTTATTACACCCATGGCTAAGTGTAAGTACACCCATGGAGGTTGATATGCGAAGCTTTCTATTGAAGATGCTACTGGTGGATATGAAGGAGTACACAAAGTTGGTAGGGAGTTTGATTTTTCTATGCAATATTTGGCCTAATATCAGCTTTGTAGTTAGTTGGTGTCCTTAGCAAGTTCTCAAATTTGCGTTGAGAGAACCATTGGAAGACAAGGATACGGGTGTTGAAATTCATCAAAGGTATCATTGGGTATGGCATCACTGACAAATCAAGCAATTCCTTAACTAGATTTTGTGATTTAGATTGGGCAGGAGATTGTGATAGCAAGAAATTTGTTCCTGATTATTGTTTTCTTATTGGGTCTAGAATTACATCTTGGATCAACAACAAGAAGCAGCATCATGCTTTGCTTCATGTGAAGTAGTCTGGTTGAGAAGGATCTTAGGAGACATGGGTGTTGCTCAAAAGGGAGCGACAGTGTTGCTGTGTAGTAGTAATCAAAGTTTCATGGCTATCTCCAAGAACCCGGTGTTTCATGTTTGCACAAAGCACATTGAGATACAATATCATTATGTATGTGAGCTAATTATGGATGAAGAGGTGGAGGTTGTCTACTGCCGCCGCCAACAACGACAGAGAATTGTGCAGACATTTTCATAAAGATTCTAGGGAGGTATTTGCTAGAGTGCCATCTTCATCAACTCAGTCTTGGACCAAAGAGGTAGTTCACTTACATGTGGACATTGAGGGGGGGTGGAAAAGCATTTTCTCAATGCTCCACCCTTGTGATGTTTCTGTGGGGTAGCTAGTATGGTTGAGCTCCCGAACACCTGGCAATTCCCAGTTTAGACACTGGTGGCCAAGTGTGGTTAGACACTCGATGGTGGTGGCCAAGTTTGGTTAGATGGTTAGGAGATGGCTTATGTAAACTGGTGGCCAAGTGTGGTTAGACACTCGATGGTGGTTAGACACTCGATGGTGGTGGCCAAGTTTGGTTAGATGGTTAGGAGATGGCTTATGTAAACTTGGCACTCTGTCAAGTAGGATGCATGCTTGTGTAGGCTATGTGACCATATTAGTGAGTGTTAGATATCAAACCAACACATTGTTCTCAGGTTACAGGGCCCATTTGAGGGTCCATATGACTCAGATGACATTGGGAGCTGCGTTATGTCCATACGAGACTTAATTGTAGTCTAATATGATCCTAGTCAAATGATGTGGTCGGTTGGTCATTTTAGCCCAAGTTATGGGTTAGCTGACATGGCCAACCTACATCCCTACTAACCCTAGGTGCTATATATATACTCATTTGGCAACCTTAATTCATCCTTGAGTTTATTGTGTTCAAGCATAATAAACTCAAGGATGAGGTGGCCAAGTTATTGGGTTAGCTGAGGTGGCCAACCTACGTCCCTACTAACCTTGGGTATACTATATATACTCATTTGACAACCTTAATTCATCCTTGAGTTTATTGTGTTCAAGCACTCTTGTAAGCAAGGCATCCTCCATCTAGAGTCTATTTAGATTGGCATCAAATCTCCTTACTCCTCAAAGCACATAGGTGAGTGGACGAGGCCATCAGTTTGTAATCAAGTTTTTGCAAGTAGTAATATTGTTTACTCTCTTCTTTCTGCAATTTAGTGCATTGTATTGTGTTGATCCTGTCGCTATTGTGTATTCTTACATCAACTCTTGGTTAAAGAATCACATTTGCTCTCTTTAGCAAATAATACTTCTTTTCTAAGAATTCTAACACAATTCTCAAATTATGAGCATGTTCCTCAAGGGTCCTCCTATACACAAGGATGGCATCCAAGAAGACTATCATAAAATTTCCTAAATATGGATAAAAGACACCACTATGGAAAGTAGGTGGAAAGTAGTCATTGATGCATATTTGTGAGTCTGAATGGTAAAAACAAGAACTCCCAATTCCCATACCTGGCTCTAAAGATATCAATATCCTAATCAGCTTCATGAAGTATCACACTCCACAAAGCCGATCAATAAGGCCATCCATCCTCAACAAAGGATATTTATTCTTAATAGTAAATTTGTTAAGACTCTGGTTTTAATCCCTTGTACTATATTTTGTATGTATCCTTCTTCTCCACATACAAGAAGAACTAGTGTTCCTCATGGTGACTTGCTAATCTTATCTTCCCCATCTAGAGGTACTCTTGAAGTTCTATAACAACACTATCCTGCTTAGATTGACTCAACATGTAAGGCTACCTAAAGATTGGTATGGATGTGCCCTGGGTATAAGTTTAATCTTATGGTCTACACCCCTCTTTGGAGGTATAAATCATGTGGCAAACACATCCAAGAATTTAGTCATAATCTCTTGAAAGAGTTTTCCTTCTAGAGAATTAGTCATAATCACTCAAAAGAGAGAATTTCCCTTCTAGAAAATCATATTCTCTCAAAAGAGTTTCCCTTCTAGAGAATTAACACTATGAACGTCAACACCCTTCTATTTGAGCATGCCTATTCATGGCACAAGGGTTCGAACTAGCCTGTTGCCTCCAATAACCAACCTCTTAAGAAGAATTAAATCATTCAATTCTCCCTTTCTTAAAGCTAAACTCATTGCTCTAGCTGCATAGCATTAATTCCATGTTGTGGAAAACAACTAACAAAAGATGGACTTTCTGAATCTAGAAATTCTTTATACTATCCCTAAATTGCACTTCATTCGTATAATAGCACAATAAAGAACATCACATTCATCATTTGTTGTTTGCGAAGGATTTACACATCTTCCAAAGCAAAACATGCAGGAGTCTCATAACGAGACACATTTAAACGATCTACATAAGAAGAAATCTTATTCAATTGGACCAAAAATATCACCATATAAATAAAACTTTTTCTCATTATGTCCAAAATTGATTACATTATGTATATGCTCAATATTTATATAAGGGCTCTTATGGATAAACCACTCTTATGCCACTCTTATGTATACAATCAATAATCACATGAGAGCTCTTATGGAAAAACCACTCTTTACCTAGCAAAACATCTATGATATCAAGGTGCATAACTAAATAAGAAAGCTCTTCCTCGTAGCCATGAATCTTCAAAGCGACACAAGAAACCTTCCTTTGCTAGCAATGGTGGGTAACACCTTGAGCAAGAACTACCATAATACTGATGGTGGTCACACTAGGATACATAATCTTTGGATAAGTGAAGCATCAATAAAATTGTAAGTATTGTCATAAAAAAAATACATGCACATGCATGTTAAATCATGTGAACCAAACACCTCCATGTTCAGATGGTAATTCTCACATTATTATTGAAAGAATAGACATCAATACTATCAATAAGTGGATATATACCTGCCTTGATTGTACCAAGTGTCCATGTGCCTATGGTTGCACAGCTTTGGCACCACCAAGAGGCATCTTGTTGTGGACACTGGAATGCATAGTGGCTCATTTTATGACATTTAAAACACACCCCTTTGATGGGCCTCATGGGTTGTAGTAGAATCTAGTCAAGGTCTCTAGGAGGTCCTGACTTTGGCTGTTTAGAAGTGGAGATGTGCCCATTGTCTCTGGGCACTGCCCACCCACTATCTGTGAGACAGTTATTTTTTCCTTTTCTCTTCTTCTTCATTCCACTTTGTTGCTTGTAAAGTCCTTCTAAGTGGCCATATCTATACCATGGATATGAGTAAAGTGTAATGCATCCTCAAAATTTGATCATGTTCCACAATCTTGAGGAAGTGCTTGTAAAAAGAATAGGTGGACATAACAATTGAGGAGGTAGAGAACTTAGTAATAAGGTCTCTAAACTCTACGATCAAGGTTCTTCTTCCCCATCTCCACTTGAATAAATCTTTGAGGCCCCATGAGTCATCATTGAGTATACATAAAGACCACAAAAGGTTATTCTCACTAGCTTAATGAAATAAAGTCCTCATTGTAGGTGGTTACAATTTCAATTAATTATACTATTATAAGTGTAGATGGTTAGCGAGATCCTCCACAATTCATCCTCATCTTTACCATCCTCTTCGAGCTCTTCGACCTCATTGGTCATGGGGCCATCGTCAGTGCTCTTTGAGCTCTTCGGCCTCGCCACAACTGTCAGTCATCATTGATTATCTTTGAGCTCTTTAACATTACCAGCTGCCCACCATCACCGATGCTCTCTAAGCTTTCCATCCTCTCTGACAATGTCAGCACCAATGCCCTTAGACTTCTCCAACTTCCAAGTTTAGTGCAACGATCGGGTGTATGCATAATGTCTATGGCCACGATCGAGTGTACTCATGACGTGTATATCCACCTTAGCTAGGCTACTCATGGCTCACACATCTCCCTCCCTTTCCCTAGGTGAGTAGAGCTCTCACTTAAGAGTTACCGCCCCCCTTCCCCAAGTGAGGGGAGATCTTTAAGATCTTTGTTAAACATAATCTTGTTGAGATATAAAGCTTAACTAGTGCTGCGGACATTGACAACCCACCTGGGTGATAGCTTTCACACTTATGCCACTAGCTGGGTTAGTGAGATTATGGGCAATATGCCGCTAGCTGGGTTGGTGAGATTATGGGTAATATGCCATGAGCTGGGTTGGTGAGATTATGGGCAATATGCCACCAATGGTTTATAAACCATGTGACAACTACTTTGGTGTACTGGAGTTATGGCATAGTTATAACGCTAGCTCGGTTGGTGAGATTATGGGCAATATGCCGCCAATGGTTTATAAGCTGTGTGACAACTACTTTGGTGTACTAGAATTATGGCATAGTTATAGCGCTAGCTCATGTAGTCGAATTCACATTATGGACCAACCTTTTTATGATACAGTAGGAGAGGACTTTCTATTATAGTATGTACTCTTATTTTACGGTTATAGAGAAGAGAAGAGAATAGAAGAAAATTTAGCATCTCTCTTGTGTGCTTATCTATTCGTTTGTGTGTGCTTGCAAGGAGCTCAAGCTCATCCTCTCCCTCACATTCTTCTCATGGTATCAAAGTGCCAGTTTGTGTGAAGAGCTCAAGAGGCAAACAAAGGACGTGGTACATAGGTAAGGGTAACTTCATCTCTTTCTCTTTGATTTGGAAGCAAATCTCTGCTTGTTACTAGGCAAGAGCAGCAAGCAGGCACAACAGTAAGGTACAGTGTCACATCTTAAGGTGCCCTTTGTAAAGGGGCATTATATTGTGCAAACTGGGTTCGTAGAACTTATGTGATTTCAAAATATGGATTCCATTTTGTCCCCGCTTTAGCTCTTCAAGTTTTTCGTAAGCACTCTGTGAAAGTGTTGTTTTTTATTGTATACACCCAATTTCTGGTTCGATGCAAAGTTGTGACAAAAAAACAGTTGCAAGATAGTGTATGCACATATTTTGAGATTTAAAAGTTAGAATGTTTATGTGACTATTCCATATACAATTACAATATAGCAAGTTTTATAATACTACCATATTGGAGAGCCGTGGTGGAGATTGTAGGTCTACTATAAGTCCAAAGCACTATTTGGTAAGTTGTTATAGGTAAAGATGTCTTTATGACAGTTTTCCACCATAAATTGTGAGTGAAAAGCTTGACAAGAATAATTCCCAAGCTTGTAAATTTGATAAAGATGTTCGGCAGCTTGTCAAGTGAGAAGCTAAATAAGAATAATTTACAAACTTGAAAATTCAGGATGATCAACTTCCTTATGGGAAAAGGATATTGGGACTTCATCACATGTGATGAAAAGAATATTGGGAGTTCATTCATGAAGGTGATGAAGAAAATCCAACCCCTACAACAAATGTGCAAATATATAAAACATGGCATGAAAGAGCGAGAAAGTTGCTATATGACTTCTTCACTAGATACACCCACCTATGACTAACTTTTTCAACCTTCACCCCTGTATGTCTCATGGAAAAACACAAGCTATATGGAAAAGAGTACTTATTAAGAAAGTACCATCTCCAAAGCAAAGTAGAGTCTTACATTCTGACTATCAATGTGTGTGTAGTTGGTTTAAGGATGTGGAAGCAATTGGAGATCTAAGGAACAACCAATATGGCAAAGGTGTGATAGAGAAGGTTATAGAAGAACATATGCATAAGATTAACCCTTTACATGTACATGTCACTTCTTACATATGGAAGAAAGAAGACATCTATGCTTAGTGGATTAATTCTCTACAATGGATATTGATATGACAAAGAAATTATATTTGGCAGGAGAAACTATAATGGATGTGGTGAATAAAACTACTTACTTTGATGTTAGGTTTGAATTTTTATTTATATGGCTAAAAGTATGACATGGTGATCTACAATGAATGATTTTTAACCTTTCAGGAAGAGGATGATCCTTTAGATGACAAGCAAACCACTATTCAAAGCAAAATGATGTAAGTTAAGAGTTCACAAATGAGCTAATTTTTGTATCAAATTTTTTAATGCTTAACATTCTTATAAGTAAAACGAGTTTTAATTTTGTTAATTTGCCTTGAATATAGCAAGTACACATGTAGTAGAGGCACTACATAGCCTTTATAAAATCATGTGTCATTGGGAGAGAGAGCACGAGAGAGGGATGTGAATATGTATACACATAAACATAATAATAAATATCCATTATTATTAATATGATTATTGCATCCTTGTATGTATATGTGTGTGCATGCGTGCTTGTGTGTGTATAATATTAATAGTAATATACAACGTAGTAATATCATTATTCTATTATATCTTATAATCGTATCATCATAATTTTTCTATTAACATATCAAAAAATAAATAATATTTCTTCACAATAATAAAATATCTTGTGTATACTAATATAATTCTTCTATATTAACTACACATTGTTATCTTATACATTGATGTAATATATAATATATCATACACTCTAATATATATCATGAAATTAATATTCTTTATTTTTTGTAAGATATACCATTATACGATGTTATGACATTTTATATTACGAGTCCTATTTTGTAATTGTGTTATATACCTATTCACCCAAATTGTGTTAGGGTATTAATTTTTCATGTCTGCTACACTCATGGGCATAAATTAATGCCCTAATAAAATTAAGCTTAGGCTTATGTTTGTCTCTTGCAAAATCTTACTTCTCATAAACCCTCATCTTGCATACGATGGCCATACCTTCTCAAGCCCAAATTTTGGAAGGAATATTGTTATACTCCCCCCGACACCTCTGTGTCAACCCTATTTACTTCCCCATTGAACGAGGGTGGGCTTGGGATCTCTTTGAAAAAAGAGCTAGAGAAGAACCCAAAGTTGCAATTCAACTTCCCATAGATACCTCCACCTCATCCACCCACCCTTCTAAATAAGGCATGGATGTTTTGCACCATGCAAAAATTCATCCAAGATAATGACCAAGTGCTTGAACCCCAACATCATAACCACCATTTGCTTCTTTCACTTTGTCATCACCCTTCTAGTGGAATTTCTAGACTGGGAAATTTTTTATGAAGAGTGTGACCTTAACTTATCATGAGGCTTTGCCAAAGGAGACCAAGAATGATCGGGAAAAGTTAATCGAAGCAATGAAGGAAAGTTTTGGAATAGTGGAGTCAACCAAATTCTTTACTATTACAATTGGACCAGTTTTTCCAAAAGGAAGGATAGTTGATTGAAGCAATTAAGGAGAGGTCTAAGACAATAGAGTCACCAAATGATTTACTATTATAGTGTTAACCTCCTTCATTGGTGCATTCACATCATCGGGAGGAAGCAAGCGTTGGAAGGTGTGCAAAGAGGAGGTAACAAGCATTTTCAATTTTCAGATTTCAAGAAGTGCAAAGTTCCAGTTTTGTGGACAAGAAAAGATTCAATTTCAAAACCGTGGGAGGGTATTTTACAGAAATTAGGGTGCTTGTGGAAATTAGGGTGCTTGTGGATTTTATTGCTTGCAATTTTGGGTAGATTTTCCATCAAATTGTCTTAAGCCTATCAATTTACTTGTCAAGGAGAGGAGGTAGGAGTTCAGCAATAGAAGAGCAAAGGGATTTTCTTGTGGATAAGGTAATGTCAATCTAGCCAAGAAGCATCAATCCATTCTAGAAAAGAAGAAGACTAGAAGGTCATGTGTAGCAAAATCTTGAAAAGAAAGAAGAGGGGAGGAGCGAGAGAGATTACCTTTTAGGAGATAAGAAGTCCAAGAAGAGAGTAAAAGAAAATAAATTAAGGCTACTAAACCTTCACGACAAGGTTGCTCTCACCTAATTCATAGGTAAGATTCAAAGCACAAGATGATAGGGGCCCTCTTATCAGCACCACATCACCTCCTATAGAGCAGCAAGAAAGAATGTGTAGAGGAGGATATGTTCTCTCAGGCATTAAACGAGTTGGTCTTGAGATTTGCAAAGAAGAAGATGATGGTTGCAAAGAAGCCTTAGCTCATGGATTCAAGAAAAAAGCAAGGCCGTATCTATAGGTCACCCCTACATGTGTTAATAAAGATGATGGAGATGCCTTTCAACCTTGCAGGTCAAATTAATAAGAAGCCGATGGTAAGAAGCTTGCAAACCAATCTATGCATAGAGTTCATTCAATACCACACCTTAATTGCTCATTGTCTCCTACACATGCTATCCATAACCAACACAAAGCCAACATCGCTTTTGCAGACGTGCATCAAAAATATTTAAGAGCTTATACTTGATAGCCTTGCTCTCTAGAGATGCACAAAAAGAAGCATAAGCAACATAGCAATGGTATTGATGATGATGCAAAGATACCTGCACACAAAAAAAACCTTAATCAACTAAGGTTTTTAAAAATGGTGTGAAGTGTCTTCTACAAGAGGCGTTCACATGCAATCTTCGTGCTAAGCTGCATTTTCTACCTTTCTTAAACCTAGTATAGAAGTGTGCTAAGGAGATGTTCATGTTGCACATACACACTATGATCAACAAAATATTGAGGCCGTAGTTAGTTTTATTTTTCAAAAATAATAGATACCAAAGTCTAGAAGCCAAGTGGATGGGTGTTTGGGAATATCATTATGGGTTTTTCCTTGGTGCCATAAAAAGGAGTTTGATTTCTTTCTTCATGGTACTAGTGGAGTTGTTTTTGGGATGAAGTGTTGGAGATTGTTTCTTCTTTCTTCATTATCTTTGATTAGGAGTGTATTTTATAGAGAATGTGAAGTGTGTTAGTAGAAGTGAGTTAGAAATGAAGTTTTAGAGTGGAATAAGAGTACGAAGATAAAATTAAGGAGATGTGAAGAGAGTGTAGGAGTGTCTTTGATTTTTATAAGGGATTCAAAATTTTACTTCATAGGGATACCCACAAAGCTAGTGTGGGAGGAATGCTAGCCTCCAATTTTGGAACAAAAAAAAAAAGCTAAAAGAATGTGACATCGATAAAATTAATTATTTTATCAACCTTTGTTGACATTTATATCTTTGTAAATTTTTATTGCAATATTTTATGACTACTTTGTAAGTGATTGGCTTTAATAGCAGGTCCACAATTTGTAAAAGCCAATGGACATTTAAATTTATCCCCAACTTTGTATTTGTATGGGAACCTTAATCAAGTAGAAAAATAAAGCCTCAATTCAGAACCTTAGGAGAAATTTGTATTTACGTAGAAACCTTAGTCAAGTAGAAAAATAAAGCCTTAATTTAGAACCTTGGGAGAAGTAAAAGATGTATGCCTTTTAAATTTGGATAAAATATCAAGAAAAGGTGGTTTGGGTGGTTAGAGAAATGCATGAATCATAAAGAGAGGTTGTGTTTCTTCTTTTCTTCCCTCTCTTCCAATTTCTTGCCTCTTGCATCTCCTCTCTCAAGCTCCATCCACAATCGTGTCTCCTTTTAGGGATGGAGAGAGTGAAGAAGATCAAGAAAGAACCATAGCTTAGTTATGTGTGTATGTAGTTTTGGACATAATCTTATGTTAATTACCTTCTTAATCTCCTTTTCAAAGCTTAAAGCTCAGATTTTAGCATATACTTTGCTGGCTTTTACACACAAATCTAGACTATAAAGAGGGTTCTTCATATGGTTGGATCGGTTTTTCTAAGAAAAAGAATAGTCATTTTTTACATTTTCAGTGAGATATTAGGCCTTATTCAATAAATATCAACGAGCTGCTATACATGTTGTTACTTCTTCTTCTTCACCTGTTGTGGGAGATTTATAATTATTCTTTCTCAATGAAGCACCTTAAGATAAGCAAGTTTGTAATGCCTTTAAATCCCTATCTGCACAAAAAAGTTCTTAGCAAAAATCCCACTAATTTTAAAGCGGCTCTTTGCATTGCATTGAAGAAGGAAGCTGTTTCTCAAATTGATTCCACATTCCAATCTTCTCCAAGTGTGAAAATTCCCCCACCTCGAGTAGAGGCAGCTCCTCAACATCTCAAGTACTAGCTCCATCATTGGATCACACAATTGCTCAACTTCTTATGGTAAAATTAACTGATTTGAAGTTACACTTAATCAATGTAAGGCCACCTAGGGTTCCATACATGTAAGGTAAGGATAAGGCTTTTAGGAGGGTGGTGAGCTTGGAAAAATCTAAAATGATTATAAAATTATGTCATGAATGTTTAGGTCACTTACCTCAGCTACCATAACTCTTGGCAGGATCCTCAACACAAGGTATTATTGGCCTCAACTCAGCAAAGATGTCTATGAGTGGTGCTGAAACTATGAAGTATTCCAAGCATAGAGGCGAAAGCAATTGGTTTATGGACTCTTAAACCCTATCCTAGCATATGGTTCCATTTGAAAAGTGGGGATTAGATTTTGTGGGCCCACTTTCCCCATTTGAAAAGTGGGGGGATTAGATTTTGTGGGCCCATTTTCCTAATCCTCACATGGAAGTATTACATATCGGTAGCCATAGATTACATAACAAGGTGGGTAGAAACAAAGGCCATTGTCAATAATAAGGCAGTGATGATTGTGGCATATTTTCTCAAGGAGTACATATATGCCTGATTTGGGAGTTCATGGAGGTCTTTTAGGAATGACTTGATTGAATCTTTGGAACAACAAAGACTAAAAATAAATTATATTATATCAACTCCCTATTATCCTCAATGTAATGGTTTAGTGGAAAAGACTAATGGTTTGCATTGTGGATCTTTGTCTAAGCTAGTGGATGCTATGAAGAGAAAGTGGGATGTGTATTTGCCAAAGGTCCTATGGGTTTGTAGGACCACTCCATAAGCTCTCCCTTGGTTTCACACCTTTTTAATTAGTTTATAGAGTGGAGGCCAACTTGTGGATGGTGGCGTGCAGGCCAATCTTCTAGTGAGGAAGGATGCATAATTGAGAAGAATACTTCTAGAAGTCCTATGTAGACTAGGGATACTTTCAAGATATGTGTACATGAGGGGCCTTTATATGGGATCAAAGTGAGGTTAGATCTTATTCGCCAAGTTAAGGACTCTTTGATTAAATAATTCAATGAGACACATGTCAAAAGTAGCCAAGAAGGATAATTAATAGTGATATTTGACCTTATTGAAAAGATTGGGGGAGGGAAGAGAGCTTAGAAGCACACACACATGCACACTCACAACAATGGATAAGACACACACACAGATGGACAATAATGGTGTGTTAGCTCATGTTAAGCTTATTGACATCTCAACACTCTCCCTCAAGCTCAACTCCATCTCCAAAACTCCAATCATAGTGCATAATATCTGCAAAGTTTCTCTGCTCCCAAGAAAATGTCAACTACCTGCTCCTTTGTGCTAACATACACAAGATCAACATCTCCTGCTAAGACCTTCTCTCTAATAAAGTGATAATGGACCTCTATGTGTTTAGTCTATGTGTGAACCATTGGGTTCCTGGCCAACTGTATGCTACTAAGGTTGTCACAATAGATGATAACTTATCTGTCCACATGTAGCTCCAAATCACCAAGTAGCTTATGTAACCAAGATACCTCACATGCTGCTATCACAGCACCCCTGTACTCTGCCTTTGTACAACTATCGGTTTCTTCTTGCTGCTCCATGTAATAGCACCACTTCCAAAGGAAAATATAAACCCACTCTTAGATCTTTTGTCCAAGATGCTACCAGCCCAGTTTGCATCAGTATATCCATACACCTGCACCTGTATATATCAGCCTTATAGAAGAAGCCATAATCCATTGTGGACCTCACGTAGCGTAGTGTGCACCTCACACTATCCAAGTGCGGCTTCCAAGGAACCTACATAAATTGGCTCTCCAACCCAACTATGTAGTTTATGTCTAGCCTGGTGAGATCATCAAGTAGATTAAGGTGCCCACTATCTTCTTATACATAGTGGCATTCTCTAAAATCTCACCTCTACGTTTGCACTCAGCTTGCCATTTTGTTCTAATGGTACAGAAATGGGCTTACAACTAGCCATACCATAATTAGGCAACATGTCTAATGCATACTATCTCTGTGGGACAGCCATATGCCCTCAAGTGTCCTAATGACCTTAATGCCAAGAAAGTATCTCAGCTCACCCAAATCCTTTATGTCAAACTTTTTCTTGAGGAGACCCTTTAACATTCTCAACTTCCTCTTCATTGTCACCCCCAATAATGAAGTCATCCACATAGATGGTGACCACAATCCCCTTATCACTCTTTCGCACATAGAGTAAATGATCAGCATCTGTCATAAGAAGGCCACTAGTTAAGATACTGTGCAATCTTATCATGCCATGCTCTCGGTGCCTGCTTCAAGCTATACAAGGCTTTACATAGCCTGGACACATAATTTGGGTGACTTAAATCCTCATAACCAAGTGGCTAGTCCAAATATACTTCTTCTTGCAACATATTCTTTACATTCATCTGATGCAAAATAACCTTTTGAATGTAACCACTACAATAGCAACTCTCACAGTTATCATCTTGGCAACAGGGTTGAATGTCTCCTCATAATCAATGCCATAGGTCTGAGCATAACCTTTGGCACAACTAATCTCACATTGTACCTGCTAATGCTTCCATCTAAGTTGTGCTTCACTTTGTATACCCACTTACATCCAATAGCCTTTTTATCCTCAAGGCAAAGGCACCAATTCCCATGTCTTATTTGTATTCAATGCAGCCATTTCTTCATCTATGGCTTTCTCCCGTACATGCCCAACAACATCCTCGAAACATGTGGGTTCAACCTCCTACACAACCTTTGCCATGTATGCATAATGTTGAGCTACCTAATGATAGAGGAGAGAGAGAGAGAGAGAGAGAGAGAGTGAGTGTGTGTGTGTGTGTGTGTGTATGTGTGTGCGTGTGTGAAGAGAGAGGCAGAGAGTGTGTGTGAAGAGAGAGAGAGAGAGATAGATGTATGTGTGCATACATACTTGAGAGAGAGAGAGAGAGAGAGAGAGAATTTTGGAGAGAGAAAGAGAGAGTATGTATGTATGCATACATTCATGTATATATGCATGTGTGCTATGAGACACACTCTTGTGTTATTGGGAATTATATTTCTTATTTTCTATCAAGGATGCCCATGTCTGTTGTGTCAGTGGGTGGTGGGTAGGTATGTGCGATTGGATATTATGGTTGCCTATTTCTCAAGACATCTTTGGGATTGATTGATGTGATTTCAATTGATAGCTTAACTAATGTGGATTATGTCCATGATGTAGTGAGATGTAGTGATTTCAATTGATAGCTTAACTAATGTGGATTATGTCCATGATGTAGCGAGGGTATCGATTGAGGTGTCACACTATACAAGGATGATATCGATTGAGGTGTCGTATGGATGGTGGACTAAGTAGTGGTGTGAAGACGAAGATCATGTGCTAGTCATAATATTTTTGTATTAGCATTTAATTGATCATTTGTAGCCTATCATGTGGCTAGAGTTTATATGCGTATATACACAAGGTTATTTAATATGCATGTGTGCACAAGTAGTTATGTATAAGCGTAGAGTTTATATGCATATATACACAAGGTTATTTAATATGCATGTGTGCACAAGTAGTTATGTATAAGCCCATTTGTATTTATTATTGAGAAAATGTTTTATCATGTGTAAACCTTAGAAACTTTGTACAAGGTTATTTATATGTAAAGCAAAAGCCCAAAAAGTGGAATAGGTGCTATTAATGGCTCTAAGGGCTAAAAATATGAATATGACATAAATACCACGTCAAATTATTTTTGAAGTTTAAAACAAAAGAACAAGGTAAGCCTAAAACTTTTGACTTTTGTTGATTTAATTTATTTAATTGAGCCAAGTCATCATGAAGAAGAACAAGTCATGGGAAAAGAGAAAAGCTTTTATTTATAATTTTAACCATGGTTGAAAAGCTTTGACAAACCAAACTAGGTTTAACCATGGTTGAAAAGAAGCAAAGGGGTAGATACCTTGGGGCAAAGCTTTGAAGGCTTTGAAGTCATGGGAAAAGAGAAAAGCTTTGACAAACCAAACTAGGTTTAACCATGGTTGAAAAGAAGCAAAGGGGTAGATACCTTGGGGCAAAGCTTTGAAGGCTTTGGTAAATTTTATGCTCCGTGGGATCAATGATTGAATCAAGGGCAAGGAGAAGATGCCACCATCATGAAGAAAACCACCTCTGTAATTAAGAAAACCACCATCATGAAGAAAACCACCTCTGTAATTAAGAAAACCACATTTCAAGCTTAAAAGTGGTTTTTACAGATTAATCTTGGAATTTCGATCCGTCTGTATGGATTTGATAAGCTAGTAATGAGCAAGAACATACCTTTCTTAGATTTTGGTTTGTTGGATAGAGTAGGATTTCTATAATAGAGGGCTCCAAAATTCCTCTCTTAACAAACTGGCAGTTTGTGCGCTTTCATTGAAGAGGAAAAGAAAAAAAGTCAAAGCTTTTAATTAAAAGATGAAAATTCCAATATATTCCAATGTATTCCAAGACTTCTGCATATTATGACCACCACCTACGAGATGTTGAGCACAAGACACCATGGACTACTATCATTGTTACTTTTTTTACCAAGACACTATACATAGATCAAACTTTTATTATATTCCAAAGCAAAATTACAAGACCACATCATATTATGATGAACACCTACAAGATGTTGAACACAAGCAACAATACATAAGAGCATGTGGGACCTCGACTATCACCTTCGACTTGAACGACTACCCTAAAATTGCACTGAAGGTGGCAACTTCTCCTCGAAGAGGAGTCTCTTTTACATCTTTAATGAAGACAAAGGCTCTCCACATCCCAATGGTTGTTGTTGCTGCTTTCACCTCTAACATGTTCTTGTTTGCAAGGTCTACCACCTTCTCCGTTGTGTGGCCTTCATGTAGAGCTCTTGCAGTTCAGACATTGTTGTCCATGCCTTCAAAAGGACATCTGATCTTGGTTCTTTTTCTTTGAGGTACATGAAAGATGCAAGAGCTTTAATTAAGATGCTTGCAACAACAAACATCATATTATTAGATGGATCGGTAGATGAACTCATGATAATAGAGATGAAGCGATTGACGGGGTGTAGAGTACTTGAGAGGGTGAGAGGGAGAGAGGAAAGAGTTTGAGGGTGAGAGTGAGAGTGAGAGTGAGAGAGGCTGGTGATTATGTTTGAGAGGGGAGAGGGGTGCGAGAGAGGAGGGTTTGAGAGGGAGTGTAGGGAGTGGAGGGTTTGAGTGGGTGAGAGGGTGAGAAGGGGTGAGAGTGGAGGGTTGAGAAGAGGGTGAGAGGGGTGCAAGAGGGTGAGAGGGGGTGAGAGTGGAGGGTTTGAGAGCATGAGAGGGGTGTGAGAGTATTTAAATGGCGCCTACTTGGTGGGGGCATGCGCAACACACGCATGCATGTTGCGTATGCAACACACATGGTGCTGGCCACATGTGTTGCATGTGCAACACATACATGCGCAACACACGTAACGCCATGTGTGTTGCATGCACAACATAAGTGGTGCTACCATGTGTATTGCCCGCATTCGGGCAATACACATGGCATGCGCCACGTGTGGCCTACACACACGGCTAGATCACGTGGCAATGCCACATCATCGAGCCTCTCTCTCCCTCTCTTTCTCTCTCTCTCTCTCTCTCTCTCTCTCTCTCTCTCTCTCACACACACACACACACACACACACTTATTTCCCCCCACCCCCCACCCCCCACCCCCTTCCCCCCCCCCCCTCTCTCTCTCTCTCTCTCTCTCTCACACACACACACACACATACACACTTACTCCATTTGTTCTCATATGACACATGTAATGGCACTCCATTTGTTCTCATATGACACATGTAATGGCACAAATGGCATAATATCCTACTTTACTAGGGTTCTTTACTTCTGCAAACTCTTTCACATTGGACCTATGGGTTGTCAACTGTCACGTAGGCTGTAATGCCTATGACCGCGGATGGCCAGACGGGGATTTAGCGTCAACGCCTCGACCGGAGCGCCGAGGACTTGGCCATCCGGGGTTCAGTGAGAGAGGATGCCCATGCGGAGTCATGGGCGGCCAGGCTAGTGTGGACGGCAGACCACACACTATATAGCCTGGGGGATGAGGGGCAATCCTCATTCTTCCTCTATGGCTGGGTGGTGAGCCAGAGGCTGTCTCCTCCTATGGTAACGCCCGTAGTGGTGTTTCGGTGATCTAACATCAACTCTGTACACGAATGTTCATCATAACCTTATAAGGGATGGTGGTGGGGAATTATGTTTTTGTGGCACCTACTGCATATAGGCTGCTGCACCTCTGTACATGATTGTTTATCATAATCTTACAAAGGATGGTGGTGGGCAGTAACGTTGTTGCCGCACCTGCTCCTATAATGAAGATGGAAGATTCCTTCTCTCTACCTCAATCATGACCCATATATTAGAATGGAAGTGGGTTCTTTTACTCACTTAGCCTATTTGCTTTCTTATTGAGCATTACGCGATGTCTCTCACCCTTGCCTCTACAGGGGGTCCTTCTGCCCTGTACACTAGTACTTAAGAATAACATTATTTTTTCAGACTTGAATAAGTTGGGATTTTGCAAGTAATTAAACTAATCCATGGAACTGTATTCATGGGCATCATTATGTGTTTTAGCTCTAAATATTACTGGATCAAAGCTTTGTTTTAACTATTCTGCATGGTAAAAAGGAAAGAGTGTTGCTTTAAACTATGAATACACATGGTTATGAACATGGTTTCATTCTGGCCATGATCATCACTATGTTTATACTACATCTACTACAAATGGTTATGAGTTTCCTAGCCTAGGGCGCACAACAAATTTACAACTATCCTCTGAATCTCTGCTGATACTATCCGACACCTTACCCTCCTCAACTTAAATCAGTTGATCCTCTAAAATGTCTTTTTATGACTCTAAGCAACCCTGATCTTCAACCATATCTCCTCACCTGGCCTTCTCTGACAACCTGCTGACCTAAAGTGACCCTAGCTAACTCTAAGCTGACCACTACCTGACTGTTATCTGATTCAGCTAACCTGCTCTGCTGACCTCTACCAGATTATTATCCTCAAGACCCTCATATTTTCTTCAAGAACCAGCAATCTACAATCCTCAAATCTGTTGCTCTAAGACCTTAACCTTCAAACACTTCAGATCGTACAAAGATTAAACACTATAGTCTCTTACCTCAGTTTAGTTGACCTTCAAATATCCTCTGAATCTCTACTAATACAATCTGACACCTTACCCTCCTCAACTTGAATCGGCCGATCCTCTAAAACGTCTTCTTAGGTCAGATATGGCTCTAAACAACCCTGATCTTCAACCCTATCTCCTCAGCTGACCTTCTCTGATAACGCGCTAACCTAAACTGACCCTAGCTAACTCTTAGCTGACCTCTACCTAACTATAATCTGATTCAACTAACTGTTGATGACCTCTGTCAGATTCTTGTCCTCCAGACCCTCGGATTTTCCTCCATAACCAGCAATGTTCAATCCCTAAATCTCTAGCTCTAGGACCCTACTAAATATGTTGGTTATCCTCTACTAACTCTTATTTGCTGACTAAATTGATTCAACTGATCATATCTCCTTACCTCTATGTCCTTTGACACTCACAAACCTTCAAACACTTCAAATCCTACAAAGATTGAACACTACAGTCTCTTACCTCACTTTAGCTGACCTTCAGCTATCCTCTGAATCTTTGTTGATACAGTCCGATAACTTACCCTCCTTAACTTGAATAAGCTAATCCTCTAAAATGTCTTCTTAGGTCAGATATGACTCTGAACAACTCTGATCTTCTACCCTATCTCCTTAGTTGACCTTTCTGATAACCTGCTGACCTAAACTAACCCCAAAGCTGACTCTTATCTGACCACTACCTGACTATAATCTGATTCAACCCTGTTGACCTCCATCATATTCTTGTCCTCTAGACCCTTAGAATTTCCTCCAGAACCAGCAATCTTCAATCCTCAAATCTCTAGCTCTAAGACCCTATCGAATATGTCAGTTGTCCTCTACTGACTCTTATTTGACTCATGGATGACTAAACTGATCCAACTGATTTAGATCTCCTTACCTCTGTGTCCTTTGACACTCACAAACCTTCAAACACTTTAGATCCTACAAAGATTGAATAGTGCAGTCTCTTACCTCACTTTAGCTGACCTTTAGCTATGATGATTGCATGAGTTCTATTTGGTTCAGCTAATTGATATATGACTCAAATCTTTCCACTTATGTATCCTCTAAGGCTTCAAAACCTTAGATCTCACAAAGATTCAACCTTATAACCCCTAAACCAACATTAGCTACCTTTTAGCTGACTCTGTTAACCTATGTGACGGACATTGAGATGTACTATGTTTTACGTCATGTAATTAATTTAAATATTCTGAGTCATGGGCCGGACCTGTTGGCACCATATGTAAAGGATAAAGGGATTGGGTGATCGCCGATGAGAGGCACACCTTGAATGTCAGCAGGATAAGGGTTAGGATCGGCCGGCCATGTATGGGTGCCCATGTGTGAACGGCCAAGTCACCTATAAGAGTCAAATGTAACCCTAAAACTCTCGTTCTCTATACAAGAGTGCTCTTACCTTATCCTCTTGGTTTCCTTCTCCTGTGTGTGTGTGAGAGAGAGAGAGAGTGAGAGAGTGAGAGAGCGATCGAGCACTGTGTAGCGGCACGACGGCGGCGAGGCGATAGAGCGGTGACGGCAGCTCCTCCTTCACTGCAACGCGGGAATCCTTCACGGCGGTGGTTTGAGCGATGAGTGACACACCTTTGCATTCTGTTTGAGCTTGCTTTCCTGGTTGTATGCTTGCAGCCATTCGTGGCTTGCATACGGTGCTCGACAAGTCCCCAGCTACAACTTGTGCGACAAAAGCGCACATTTTTGGCGCCGCTGCCGAGGAAATGCCCTGCACCAAGCTCCAGTTTGCAGCTCAGGCTGCTGCATGAAGTGAAATTTACACTATAGGAAAGGCGACTGTGTGTTTGTTGTTGAGGTTTTTCCGTGTTCTGCAATCTGTTTCTGCAATTTGTCTTCTCCAATTATGTTTCTCTTGTTATTTCCCCGCTCCGCGTGTGGGCGTGCGTTCTATTTTCTGGTTTTCTGTGTTCGAGAGGGATTTCTGAATCCCCAGGTCTGTGCTGTGTGCGAACTGCGCCGCGGCCAAGTCTGAACCCTATAAAGAAACCCTAGAAAACATATCTTTAAAAAAAGACAAAATTAAATTTTAAAAAAATAATTTTTTTAAGAAAAAACAAACGTGTTGAGAGGAAAGATATTTTATTTGAAGAAAAAAAATTTGAAAAGAAAAAGCCCCAAATCGACCCCGGCCTCGGTCTCGGTCTTTTGATATATATATATAGGAGAGTGAGCCTCCATAGCTTTCTTTCAAGTGAGAGCTTAAAGGAAGTGGAGCTCTATATGTAGCCCACCTCCAAGGAGTGAAGTGAGCATGTGGAATAAAGCTTTCACCCTTTCCTCCACAAGCAAATAGACCTGCACCCCTTCCCCCACAAGGAAACAGATTGTTTTGAGGACCACAGGAGCTCTGGATAGGCGAACACTGTGCTGTAAAGCACGCTAGGACCCTTTAAACGATACGCTCGTCTCTCGAGCTATTACACGTCCTAGTTCAGGTTCAACCATAAGTAAGGGGGTTAAAAATGAGTTAAAAACAATACAAAAACAAGTAAAAACAGGATGCGAAACACTCGAGAAACCACTTGTGTGAGCTTCAAGGGTAGTCACACCAACACCCGTAGGGTAACCACATCATATGCATCTACGCTCTGGTCGGGTGCTAGAGCCTGAGCCACTAGAAAGCGTTTCAGTTTATGCAGGCTCACACCATCCCTCCACGTTGGCATCTTGGCCTTCAGCTGGAACCCAAGGAAGTGCAACCCAAGATCCACGAATAGCGGATAGTGACTCGTCCTCTGACTCAGAAGCCATGGAAGGGCACCCTACCAAGAACCCTGAGGAGACAAGCCAAAACATGCCAGTTTGGGCCCCACAACCTGGATCTAGCATGTTTAGTCGTCTAATAGAGACCTTTAGTAGAGCTACACACTCTGAACATGCGCGACAAGCGAAGTAAATGAAGAAGGAGGGGTAGTAGATTCGCCATTCACATCTTATGTAGACCCTACCCTCCCAAAGAGTGTCCATGTGGATATTCTACCCACTTCGTTTAATGAGAGCCCTACTGAGCTACCATCTTCTGACGCTCTCCCTAAAGTAGAGGTCTTTAGAAGTCAATCCATAAGAAGTGACATTGCATCCACTTCAATAGAACCGTTTGGCACACCAAGTTTGGATGGGATATTTCTCAATGAAAATTGGGAATATGATCTACACACAGAGACTCTGACCTATACACGGGTTACACATACCATGTAGGTTGGTTAGAAGTCATACGATCTACATATATAGTGTCACTAATCTAGAGGAGCAACAACAAATGATATGTGAGGTTATTCATAGAATTATCCAAATTGAGAGGCAAAATAGGGGAGTGAACCTAGTTTCCACTGGCCCTATGAGATTTTTGGATACGGGCAAGGCCAAACAACCAACCTTATCACAATTGGGGACTCCCTCGGTGAGTCCCATAGACCCTTCGTATGTTGTTTCGCCTGGAGTCTCAATGCAGGTTGAGCCCACGAGAAGTAACTTTAGCTTTCCAACCTTGGCTCAACTTTCCATTAAGGAATCCACAATGCCTACCCCAATGATAAGCATGACGGAAAGTGCACCTGTTACCGCTGTAGTTAGTACGACACCGCTACCTAGTGAAACAGTACCTACAACAGTGCGTGCCAGTGCCTATCGACCATATGTACCTATGGCTACTCATGCTCACGTAGCTCCTACGCCTCTTAGTATGCCAATGGTGTATGCTCCACGACCGCCTTATCACAACCCTTATCCAAGAGGAGCTAGGCCTAATCACATATCATATCCTACATCAGCTGCCTACATACCAAGACCAACCCCTATCAACCAGGCTATCCCAGAAGTACCTCCACCAGCTATGCCTACTCACCTAGGTGATCTCGCAGCGTTTGCTCAGACGATCGAACGATCTATTACGAAAAACATGCGGGGCATGCCTGAGAGAGAACCCAGAAGCAAGGCGGTACAAGTGGCTAAGCTCACTCAAAACTTCAGTGGTAACGAGGATGTTAGGAAGCACATTGAAGTCTTCGAACACGTGTGTGATTCCTTGGAAGAGCACAATGAGCTGCATAAGTGTAAAGCCTTAGGCTTAACCTTGAGTGGGAAGGCCGGAGATTGGTATCGAACCTTAAGGGTTGAAGAGCGCACTCACTACCCCACTCTCAAGAGATTGTTCTTGAAAGAATACATATGTGAGGGTGTGCTTTGGGAAGTAGCATCTCAACTCCAAAAAGCTAAACGCGAGGAAGGGGAGTCAGTGAGAGACTTTATTAGTCGATTGAAGCATCTAAATTCTCACTGCACTCCCGATGAGCGCTTCAATAACAACCAACTGCTCGATAGATTCATCCGTGGATTGCGCCACGAGGACATATACAATGGCTTAGTCATTAGAGGTCTTACAACGTGGGAAGCAGTCATTGCCAATGCAATCCAGTTGGAAGACAACTTGATGGATTGCAAGTAAAAAGGTGTCTTCGGAGACAAAATCCGTTAGTTCGCAAGTATCGGGCACGAGCCAATGACGGTAAAACCTATTGCCAAGGAGCCCAAGATATCCGAAATGTCTGTGATCGACCTTACTAAGGCTCTCCAAGAATACTTTAGGGGTAATCGCGCTCCTCAAAATAGCCATATGTACCCAAGAAGAGAGTATCAATGGTGTTCGGTTTGCTTAGGACCACATAGCACGAGTGAATGTCCCACATTCAAAGTCAAATTCAATGGGAATTGCAATGCATGTGGTAAGTATGGATCAATCTAAGGATTGCCTAGTACTTAAGCAAATGTTGGCAAATCAGGCACCACTAGCCTGGTCAAACACGTACCCGCGCTGATGCCTGCACAACCTGTCGAGCAATCGTCACAGCACATAGTTCCAAGGAACCTGAATGTAGTCCAGTCTGTGCCGTTTACCACCGCCAGTGCTAGGACCACAACCTCCACATCCAAGGATTACCCCAATAAACCAGATGGGTTGTGAGTCACATAGTGCGTGTAGGGATTATGAAGAGGAGATAGACCCCACTCTTCAATATGGGATTGATACGTTTGAAATGACTCCCCAGTACTACATGGAGGATCATTTTGGGCAAGTCAAGCCTGTATATCAAGCGACTGCTCTGACCCCACAAGAGGCCAAAACCTTAATACCTTGGCAAGGAGACCACCTCTTCAATGCTACGATCGTGGTGGACCGCATCGTGTAGCGGAGTGCCCTAATAGGCTACAAAAGATCGCTACTCAGATGCAACCAAATCAAGGGAGCACATCGGGAATGCCGGTACTTACATGTAATCATTGTGGCATAGATCATTTGATTGCTCAATGTCCACATAATCCTAATGCACCCAAGATTACGCCATTGAATTTGGTTGAGGCACGAGGAACCACACCCGTTATACCCGCGAATGTAGTTACACGGTCAATGCTTCAAAATCAAAACTACATTCTTGAAGAGAGGGATACTGCATCAATTGCTCGAGCAAAGAAAAAGAAAAAGCGGCGGAAGAGATCGCTTAATGCCACGAGCTCTAAGCCTAGTTCAAAGACTAACATAGGAACAGGAGACGACCCCATGTATATGAATGATCCTGAAGATGATTCTGATTCAATAGAAACCATGGGGACCAAAGCCACTACCTTAAGGGAGGACCCCACTCGGGAGCTCAACGAAGGAGAATCAAGCGAATACATAAATCAGGGGAAACAGAAGGAAACTTCCTCGGCCCCACAACCAAGTCAGCTAAGGCCCTCTCGGACACCCAAACTGACTGAGACTCCCCAAGACAAGCCACGTGGGTTAAAAACCCTCAAGAAAAAGATTGGAACCTACCCAAACCCAGTTGAGGAGATTGAACAAGTGCAACACTTAAGGGGTTTGGTGGAAGAAACACAAAGAGAACTGGAGCCAAACCCGAGAAAAATCAAAATTCCAGACAGTGTTTCCTACACAAGTTCAGCCTCACAAGAGCCATAAACCGGTAGCTATACCTAGTATCATTCGGGAAGAAAGTGAGGATAGGACATCAGGAAGTGGGCAAACACCCTTCTTGCTTGAAAGAATGTTTAGTGAGGGAATGCCTAACCCCATCGAGGAGGAAGTGATCCCACCTTCACCAGTCCCTAGTCAAGGGACGATGTCTCGAAAAGTACCGTTGAATGTGTCTAAGCTAATGGATTTCATGTCCTCTGAAATCAAAACCACGATCATATCCAAGTTATACGGAGATCCTGAGCTATTCTTAGCTCTTCGGGCATTTCTCAATGGAGAATTAAAGGCGGGGTTACCGCAATTTGCAAATATGGATAGACCCGACACGCTTCAAGATGAAGGGGAACATTGAGATCTACAACCCAACCTAGATGAAGACTCGGTCGTTGAAATACCTGTTAACAAGTTGGGACAGTACTTTGAAGGTGACGAATCTAATGCAACCCTCCGCATTACTACCAAGGGATTAACTCTAAAGGGAATCCTTGATGGTGGTGCTGGAGTGAGCATTGTGACTAAAAACTGTTGGGAATCTATGGGAAGACCTCACCTCGAAGTCACAAACATAGTGTTTAAGATGGCAAATGGAACTATTGCTAAACCTATTGGGATGTTAAGGGACCTTAAGATCAAGGTCCTAGGATACAAGGTAAAACATACCTTCATTGTAATGGATTTCTCCAAGCATCCTATGTCATATCAAATGATCATAGGACGTCCTTTCATGAGGGAAGCACAAATGGTGCATGACTGGTCGAAAAACCATGTCTACCTACAATTCTAGGACTCTGTCATTCAAGTTGATCTTGAGAATGGTCGTGCGCATCCTTTAGGAAGCAAGGTTATCATCGATAATCGATCGGATACCACTATTCACTCAGCCCCATTAAGGTATTGCTATACATGCAAAAAAGAGACTGATAATGAAAAAGATTTTCCTTATATGGATGTCCTACCAGGTATGACTGAGTCGGATAACGTGGATTGGGTACACCTAGCGGCAACCATAGACACATGGGGAAATAAAGGCACAAGTTGGGTAACACCTGAGGGGCAAGATATGCCACCGTTAGTGCCAATAAACATGATAGGTGTTATGCACTTGACTCCTGATGGCAAGAAGACAAACTCCACTGACACTGAAAGTAGCGAAGACTCTGACCAATGCAACTCTGAGTACGAATCTCAAGAAGAAACTGACTCTGAGCCTGATGGAGGGGATGAATCAAACATTCACCCAAGTGTGGAAGCAATGTGCTCAAGGCCTAGGACGGTGACCTCCTGCAGTTCATCCGAGAGAGAGGGGGACACAAGTGAAAATCGACCAAGTGAGTCCAAATCTGATAGAAACAAAAATCAAAAACTTGGTAAGAAGAAAACGAGACATAAGTGCCAACGCTATCGAGCTAATGTACGAACTGCAATAAACAAGGAGTGATCCACTGTAGAATGGCTTAGTTATGTAGGAGCTATTGACGCCCATCGAAAATTAGCGGATAATTGGGGACAATATCTCCAAAGTGTCATGTGGTGTATTCCGCAACCTCATGACGTCGCCCAATTAGAAATCGAAGAGAAACCAAAACTAAGTCGTACTACGAGAAGGCGACAAAACCAAGAGTTAGCTCAACAACAAAAGGATGCGGAATTAGAAGAAAAAAAACCTGGCACAACAAGAACCAGTAGACTTACACCCCGCACCCGAGCATTTCAAATCATTTACCACAGGGGAACGTAAAGTGGTCTACACAAAAGCCCAACGAACGCCTACCAATGGGAGTAGCGGTGTCTACGATGGCCCGGCGGTAGTTAAGGAGATAGACTTAGCAGATCTGGGTGAGGAGTCTAAACCAATTTTTATTGCTCAAGACCTCACCCAAATAGAGGAAGCTACACTCAAGAAGCTTCTTAAGGAATTCAAAGACATATTTGCTTGGACATATCATGATATGAAGGGTATTCCACCCTCGGTGGTGCAACACACGATTCCAATGATTAGCACTGCTAAACCAGTCCAGCAACGTCCCTACCCAATGAATCCTAAATATGCAAAGATTATACAAGAGAAAATTGAAAAGCTTGTAAAATGTGGATTCATATACCCTATTGAGCACTCAGAATGGGTTTCTCCGATAGTCATCGTACCAAAGAAGAATGGGAAACTCAGAGTGTGCGTTGATCTCAAAAAGGTTAATGCAGCCACCAGAAGGGATCATTGCCCCTTGCCGTATTCTGAACATGTGCTTGAAAGAGTTACAGGCAAGGAGGCATATAACTTTTTAGATGGGTACTCTAGTTACAATCAGATCACAATTGCAGTAGAGGACCAAGCTAAAACAGCATTTATCACAGAGTTTGGAGTGTTTGCCTTTCACGTCATGGCCTTTGGCTTGACCAATGCACCTGCAACATTCCAACGATTGATAAACACGACCTTTAAGGAATATCTAAGGGACTTTTGTGAAGCTTTCTTAGATAATCTTCGTGTTCATTCTTCTTGGGACGAGCACTTGATGTGTTTACAAAAAATATTTGAAAGGTGTAGATTATATCGCATCTCATTGAATCCTTTCAAATGCCAATTTTGGGTTAAACACGGAGTTATCTTAGGGCATATAGTGTCCAAAAATGGGATTTCCACTGACGAGAGTAAAATCAAGGTCATCATGGAATTGCCCCCACCCACCAACTATAAGGGAGTCCAACGCTTTATGGGCCATGTTGGTTATTATCGAAGGTTTATTCTATTCTTCGCCGAGATAGTTCGACCATTGTATAAGCTTCTCATCGAGTTTAATTGGACCGAAGATTGTGACCGTGCCTATGAGCTATTAAAGAAGGCCTTGGCGAGTGCTCCAATCTTGAGAATGCCTAACTGGGATTTAATCTTCCATGTGCATATTGATGCATCGAACTTTGCTATTGGTGTGTGTTAACTCAACCTGGAGAACACAAACTAGACTACCCCATTAGCTTTGCCAGTCGCCAGTTGAACGATGCTGAGATGAACTACACCACTACGGAGTGAGAAGGGTTGGCAATGATATATGCAGTAAGGAATTTCATTATTACCTCCTTGCCACCAAGTTTGTTTTCTATGTGGATCATCAAGCATTGTTGTATCTGGTAAACAAACCATGCTCCACAGGAAGAATCACACGATGGTTATTGATTCTTCTTGAGTTTGATTTCACTGTTGTTGTGAGACCTTGCAAAAAACATGTCATGGCTGATCATTTGTCTCACATACCTAATGGTGAGGCTCCTACGGGAGTTGATGATGACTTACATGATACTTCCCTGTTCATGGTGGAGACAATGCCTGAATGGAGTGAGAAGATTGTTAACTTTTTGGTTAATGGTTTCCCACCCAAGGAGCTTCGTAAAGATCTAGCTCGAAAGCTGATCAAGGAATGCGAACCTTATTGCCTGATAGCCGGGACTCTTTATAAAAGAGGAAAGGATGACGTTCTTAGGCGTTGTGCCCGAGAGGATGAGTATCTATACATTTTGCAAGAGGCACATATGGGCGTAGCCGGTGGTCACTTCTTAGAAGACTTAACTGTGCAAAAGATCTTACAATCAGGGTATTGGTGGCCCACTATGTTCCAAGATGCATCACTTTTTGTAAAGGGTTGCGATGAATGCCAACGATACAAGAAACCCCAACGGAAAGATCATATGCCCCTACATCCAATCAAAGTAAACCAACCATTTGAAAAGTGGGGTTTAGACTTTGTAGATCCAATTAGCCCAGTGGCCCGCAACACACAATCTCGCTATATTATTGTGGCCACTGACTATATGACCAAATGGGCTGAAGCGAAAGCGACACGTAAAGCAGATACGGGACCACAGCCAAGTTCCTCTTTGAAAATATAATCACACGCTTCGGTTGTCCTTTTGAACTTGTGAGCGACAATGGTACGCATTTTATAAATGAAGTGATTAAGGAGCTCACAACAAATTTCATGATATCCCATCATAAATCTACTCCTTATTATCCGCAAGCGAATGGCCAAGCCGAGAGTACCAACAAGACTTTAATCTCTGTTTTGACAAAGACTGTTGAAGCTCATCGCACGGATTGGGATCTAAAGCTTACGACAGCTTTATGGGCCTATCGGACTGCGTACAAAGTGGTGCACACCATTCAAAATGGTATATGGCCAAGAAGCAGTCATGCCGTGGGAATTTGTCATTCCTAGTCTTCGTGTTGCTACTCAAGAGGGTTGGGATGGTAATCCCTTAGTAGAGCGTATGTATATCCTTGAGCGGCTAAACGAAGAAAGACAATTGGCTGTGTACAATGCCCTTGTGGAGAAGGATAGAAGGAAAAAATGGTTTGATCGCCACCTAAAGGACAAGGACATCAAGGTTGGGGATAAAGTCATGATGTATGGAGTGCGTAACGAAAAGAAAAAGCACAAATATGCTGGTAAGGGACCGTATAGAGTATGTGAAATTACCCCGCAAGGTACCATCCGAGTGGAGACTCTCGACGGAGTTGAAACTATTGGATTCCTCAATGGGAGTAAATTCAAAAGATTCTATGATCCCCTGAGCCAAGAGGAGTTACATGCAATCCATCAGAAGAAGGCAACTAAAGAACAAGCTGAGCTTAAGAAGATACAAGCAAGAATTGAGGCCAAAGAACGTCAACAGCGTGCTAGGCGCCAACGAGAAGCCAACTTGGGAATTATGCAAGTATTTTTCAAGGAGGCAGAGCAGGATTCACTGGAATCTGACCCGCCTCTAAGATACCCAATTGAGTTACAGAGTCCTTACGGGGAGGTGCTGTATAATGCATTATTGGATACAGGAGCGCAATACAATTTGCTATCGTATGGCGTGTGGTGTCAACTCAGAAAACCACCTTTATCCAAGAGTGCTATCCAAGTTAAAGGAATCAACAAGAAGAAAACCCCTGTCTCAGGAATTCTGCACACTCCGGTTGCCTATGACAAGGGGACCGTAATTCAAAGCTTTTTGGTTATGCCTACGGGTACCATGGAGGGGACTGTAAACTTAGGGCGCAAATGGATGTTGGCCACCAAGTGCAATATCGATTGGGCAACCAGACGAGTCACAACACAAGAACCAACACTCAGTATGACCGCTCAAAATCCCGCTCCTAAGCCATCGACTCTCGACAAAATGCTGGATAACAAAAAATCACAAAGTCCAGTGGCAAAACCATCTTTGATTGTTTGCCACCCCTCTAACGCTTCAACACCAAGAGTGGAAACATGCAGGGTGGTCTCTAAAGCTCCACTTACTATGCCAAAGAAAACATACAAATGGGTCCCAATAGCTTCGTTAACAGCTACTTCCCCTGCTCAATCTCGTTCAGACAAGAAGCCTCGTAGAAGGAAAGCAGCTACCCACCCGAAAAAGGGCAATGTAACATCACGATGGATCCCTAAAAAATTATTAGTAGCCCAAGGGTACTACGAGAGGAATGACCAGATTTGGGTCCCTAAACATAAGCTGAATCCCTCTACATCACCTGTAAAACCTTGCACACCAAATGTTGCCACCCCAACAACAATTCAAGACCGTGGTAAGGGAAAGGTAACAGAGTGCTCCGCACCGCTTCTTCCAGAGCTAGTTTGGATTCCTAAATGATATCGATCAATATCACTTAGCTCAGGAAGGGAGGAGCCACATGAAGCTTCTAGCTCCTCATGCCAGGCACACGTTGATATAGAAGTTTCTTCATGCTCTACACCTACTCTTGTCAACACCCAACAAGGGACCAATGAGTCTATGTCTCCATTTGTAAAAGTATCGTCGGAAACCATTTCCTCCATTCGTCAATGGGAGCGTACACTACCATCTCTGCAATTGGATGTGGCCACAAGGGTCATAAAAAGCTATCTGCCCACATCACAACCTATGACCCGCTGGACAAATTGGTTCCAAGAGGCTGCAATATCATTGCAAAACATATGATCTACCCAAGGAAAGGGGGAGCATGTTCTCACGCTCGACATTCTAATGCTTCCTCCCTAACCTTCTCCCCTGACCATGTAATTGCCAAATTCAAGGAGATGTATATATATAGCTTCATACATAAAAAAGAAAAGAAAAGAAAAATAAAAAATAGTAAAAAGAGCAAGAGCACAAAAATAGGAGAAATATCCGTATACAAACAGGAACTAGATTGACCTGTCATAAACCTACTGATGCTATATCTGTGTTTGCAGATATGGCAGATGCACGATCATCACAAACTTTATCCACTCCCACCTTTGGTGAGAGGTATCATCTGTACCTTTCTCGGATATTTCACATGCGCTATCCTGTAATTAAAACTGAATTGGATCATATAAATGTACTAGCCAGAGAGAAAAATGTTGAGGAATTAGAATGGCTGATACGCCTATTGACCATGACTGACCGACATATCCCCGATAGCCCAAGACTTTCCTTTTCCACAAGATGACTATCCCCGCATGGTAACGTTCTTGATGAGTTTATGTGGATGGGAAAACGAAAACGATATATCTGACGACGATGAATGGACGGATGAAACTCATGGCACTACTGAGGGTGACCTTATTTATTTGGATGATGCGGATAGAGGCTTAGCCTTAGGGTTAGAGCCAGGACTCTACAACATCCTCTTACCATATCCTCAGTGATAGTGTGGTGACTGGTAGGTAGGTTAGTGTTTTCAAGTTGTTTCTAGTTTGGAGTCCTTAAACGAGTCTTTAATTTTTCACACTGATGTGCCTCTCGAGGTATAGTGCTTATTAGTTGATTGTACAGGTTGAAAAGTTTAAGGTGGGTTCGCTTTCAAGTCCTGAGATAGCCGCAACGCTCATACATAAATATCTCATCAAATTACAAGCATTTTTCTCATCGAATCAAGGAGATCTCCAAAATACAGGTGTAATTCTTCTATACCCAATCTCCTTTGTTTTTAATGTTCGATTAATTGCATGAACTATAATGCATGACCACATGGAAATTGTCAAAGCACTACTTAGTTTTTGAAGTTGCCTGACGTGTTAGTGTAAATCATTAATGAGTTTGACCTTATTGGATATATTCTTGAGAATGCATGCACTCTCTAGTTAACCTTGGAATACGGTTGTCTTAGGTCTAGGGTCAAACCATCTTAAATGTTTGACACCTGGCCATGTGTGTGTTGACCTCTAAGACATTGCTTTTACCCCTTAGTCAAAAGGATATAAGAACACATTACAGTTCAGGAGCGAAGATCAAAAGAAATAAATTTACCAAAAAAAAGCCTACAATAAATGGCAATACAAGTCTATTATGTGCTCTAATGTTGGCCTATCGCCTTATTGACACTTGGTAGGTGAGGAGTATTCTACTCCAGACCGATGCCCTGGGTTGGTAGGGGGTAGCCTTGCCTAAGGTGAACTAATAGATTCCTAGAGAATGCCTTGTGTTAAACATGGTACCAGGATCAATGTTAGTTTTGCCTTAGGGAGGTCGCCATCGTGTGTAAAAAGTGTCACGTGCATAAAGAAATAAAGGCAAAAGGCTCCTATAACTCTGATGTTTCTTGTGTCCCTAGGCTCGTGGTATAAACTTGTTCTTAGAGTAGACACATGGTAGTCATCTGTTTATTTATTAAGCTTGGTTATTTTCCTTGACTTAGGCCAGTTATAAACCTTAATAACCTTTGACACCTTGCTAACTCTTGATTTACTTTCAATAATTTTAAACTCCTGTTAATTGGCTACACTAGCTCATTCATGTGACCCCTTAAACTAAGTTCTCATAGCAACATCCATTGTGGTCTAACATGCTTGAATTTATTACACTTTATATGTTTTGAATTCCAGCATACTTTCACTCTACTTCCCTGTTTTGCAGACGGTCTACCACAACAAACCCTATCGAGCTTACCATATCATAGCTTCCGAGGACGGAATCTACATCAGGAAGGGGGGCATGTTAACCTATGACGGACATTGAGACGTACTATGTTTTACGTCATGTAATTAATTTAAATATTCTGAGTCATGGGCTGGACTTGTCGGCACCATATGTAAAGGATAAAGGGATTGGGTGATCGCCGATGAGAGGCGCACCTTGAATGTCAGCAAGATAAGGGTTAGGATCGACCGGCCATGTATGGGCGCCCATGTGTGAACGGCCAAGTCACCTATAAGAGTCAAATGTAACCCTAAAACTCTCATTCTCTATGTGTTGAATACAAGAGTGCTCTTGCCTTATCCTCTTGGATTCCTTCTCCTGCGTGTGTGAGAGAGAGAGAGATATAGAGAGAGTGAGAGAGCGATCAAGCACTGTGTAGCGGCATGGCGGCGGCGACGGCGGCTCCTCCTTCACTGTGACACGGGAATCCTTCATGGCGGCGGTTTGAGCGGTGAGTGACACACCTTTGTGTTAAAACCCTAAGATCTCTCTAGATAATTGTTATGCATAAACATGCATAAATCAGGCATAAACTCAACCACCCAACCACCCCCGAGCCCAAGGGATGCACACATGAATAATGAATGAAATACATCATACCTCTACCTTGATGTCCCATACCATCAAGAGATATAACACAATCCAATAGCATATAGCTATAGTGTGAAATGGTAGGTGAATAGATATGAACCTCTACAAAGAGAGCATAACATAGCCTTCGCCTCATGGAGCCCAAACCTCTAAGCCCCCAAGCTCCCTTGAGTGTGCCCCATGCCCCTATTATATAGGAGGGCCCTCAAGTAACTCTTGACTTTCCATTCCTCATGTGTGACCCTTGGATGCCTGACCCTAACCTTAAACCTTAAGGTTAGTCCTAACCCATGCTCCACTAGAGCTTGTTCCCATGCTCCCATGCTCACAAGCCTAATGTGGGTTAGCCTCCTAGTATATGCACACATAATGTGTACATAACATAGCACACATAATGTACATATAACATACTTCCCCTCTCTCAAAACATTGCACTCTTGCAATGAAAAGAAGGAGAACTGCGCTGAACAATCTCAACCAACTTCCAAGTCGAATCCTCAATTTCCCTATCTTTCCACCTTATTTTAACCTCAGGGATTAGTCAACTACAAAGTTTCCTTTCCCTGAATTCAAGTACCTTATCAGGTTCATGTGGAACATAGGATAATTCATCGACTTCAACGAGTTCTTGAGGAGTGACTGTGTCATCCTCACCTCCCAGTTTTCCTTTCAATCTATCGATATGAAAGACTGGATGAACCCTAACGATTGGAGATAGTTTTAGTTCATACGCAACCGTGCCAATCCGATATATAACTCGAAATGGACCACAATATCTAGGAGACAAATCCGAGCATTTTTCCATTGACAAAGTCTGAGAATCTTTAAGAACATTAAAATAAATCAACGCTCCTGGTTCCAAAAAACCGAGATGAGCGTCCCCTATCAGCATAAAACCGTGCCCTATCATGAGCACTCCTGATAGAATCCCGAGCTTCGGTCAGAATTTCCAACATATCTCGCAAGAAATCCCTCGATGCATCAAGCTCGATGTCCTTAAGACTGACATCAATAGGTGCCCTGAGTTGATACCCATACATAAGTATGCACGGACTAAAATAATAGCCGTAAATTTAGAACTGTTATAGGCAAATTCCATCATTGGAAGATATTTCCCAATATGATGATTTTCTAGAGACATATGCACAAAGCATATACACTATAATCTGATTCATACACTCTGTTTGCCCAATCAGACTACTGCGGATGATCAGAACAATTCACATTCAAAGTAACTTCCTCGTTGTAAACCTATCGGAATAAAGTAGGAAAACATGGCATTATAAAGCAGAAACCAGGGATTCATCGGTGCCCCGACATACCCACATCTGCATATGGAATAATCGACGTCTCGAGTTACCCATATCAACATAGAGTCATCAACGTCTCGATGAGTCACATATGTCCATCCGTAAACCTATCAGGTTGATTGTATAAATCACCTAAAGTACGGAACTAAAGAAAGAAATGCCAACAAAGGAAGAATCCAAATTTTCTTATCCGAACACAACAAGACAAACTTGTTTGAACTCTAAAGAAAGAGATTTCAACAAGTGAAAATGCCGATGAGATTACCCTCATCAAAACATGCAGGCTATAGATAAAAGATGTTTATCTAGAGAATGCCCACAGTATAACTTCTAGTGAATTTAGAAAATAAGATTGTCTTTGAATGTTGAGATCAACATGCTAAGTGATGTAAGCAAAGCAACAATCTTGAGCCCAAATTATCCCATAAGATAATATATGTGAGGGATCCCTAGCGTCCCATACCACCATGATACCACCCATACATACCTTAACAATTTGAAACTCTCTAGTATGCCGTCTAGGAAATATGAATAAAATCCTGTATAAAAGGAATAAGATGGCCTTATCCAGACTTTCACATACTAAACCTGTCTCTGTATACTTGAGACTACATCAAGGAATAAATCCTTCTGAGTACATCATTAGAAAAGAAATTGAATTATTGGCGCCTTTCTAATGATAACTACCCAAAACACAATAAAGTTAGGGTAGACAAATAACTCACCTAGATATATAAGCAACTAGGTATCTGAGTTGGAATATATACAAGAGTATTAGAAATATACTCCAAAATTACGTGCAAAAAAACGAAGGCAAATGCTACCTTCAAAGCACATGTAATTATTCCAAAGATCAAAAGATCCTTATAACATCATGGATAAAAGCATAGAAGCTCCTCAAATCCATAAACACCATAGTTGATCATAAAAAACAATGCATACCATCTAATGGACATAAATCATGCCAAAAGAAGCATTTAAATTGGTGGCCAACTCATCAATCTGGAGTATATGAACATTATGTTGTTCAAATAAAACTCCAAAGTAATAAAGTGAAACACATGTGTGTAGCACTCAATAAAAAACCCCTAGACACAAGTGATCTAGGCAAAACCCTGATGAGTCCATAAAACTTGGAAAACATCCAAAATCCATCAAAATAAACCGATCAACTAACCCATGATAGAGGCTTAAAAAATTAAGCACAAACCACACTTTAATAAGTGCAAAATAAATTATCATGGAAAAGTGTCAAAGGTGAAACACACTTTGAACGAAAATTATAGCCATCAAAAGAAATTAAGGAACATGTCCAAAAAGAATGGCTAAATAAAAAATCATGAATACATCGTTTAGAATTAATCCAAACATAAATATCCATTAATACGAGGTATAATCGTATTAATATTATGCGAATAACACGCATCTATCTAATGTCAGCACGAGTAAACGTACTTCAACATTAAATAACCCTCGAAAATTTTAAATTCTCGAGAAAAAGAATTATCATGATTTTTTCTAATTTTCCCAAATTTTACAGGACCTCAAAATATAATAATTTTGAATTCCACCAAACCTATCCTATGGCATTCCAAACCTATATTTTTCCAGAAAATTTTTAGCAATTTAATTTGCCAAAATACCATTGATATTTTAAAAATACCAATTTTTAGGATTTCTAAATATAATATCTAGAATATTCCTAATTTTTTCCGAGAATCCCATCGTTCACGAAATTTCTAATTCCGCCCGACAATTCTCAAATCCAATGAAAATTTTCAATTTTAATGGATTTTTCTAATTTTCTGGGTCAAAAAATATAATTTTAAAGGAATTTGAATGGTCACGGGCGCCCGAATGGACACACCACATGCCAAACACCAACCCCACATTTTTCCAAAATTTAAAATAACCTTTGTCTAATTTTCCACTAATTTTCAGGAATTTTTTGAAATTTTTAATCAACCCCGAACGCATTTAGAATACGAACGGTCAAAAAATTTCGGAATTCCAACAGGTTTTCCCGGAATACGGAAAGCCAAAAGTTTTGGGAAAATGAAAAGACAAAAAATTCGGAATGTGAAAGGTCAAAGGTTTCCGGAATACGGAAGGTCAAAAGTTTTTCCGGAATTCAGAAAGCCAAAAGGTTTTGGGAAAACGGAAAGCCAAAGGTTTTCCGGAAGTTGAAAAGCCAAGAAATTTTAAGAAGAAAATTTCAGAGAATTTTCAGAGAATTTTTTCCTCAAATCCCCTATTTTTCAGAATTTTTCTGGCTATTTTCAAGCTTTTTTTCTTGAAAAAATACCAAAAAGCTCTTTTTTTAATAAAAAAAACTCATTTTTTTTAAAAAAAATGAAAAAAAATAAATAAGCTTTAATTAGCTTATTAACATTTGATTTTTTTTAGGGGGGGGGGGCGTTTTTTTCCGCCGGGCTGCAGCGCAGCCCCCCCCCTCCCGTCGCCTGCGCAAGAGCCTGAGAGAGAGAGAGATTAATTCTCTCTTCTCCCTACTCTCCTCCCTTCTCTCCAAATTCATCTTCCTCCTCCACTCTCTCCTCTCTCTCTGTTAAACAGAGAGATTAGCTTAATCTTAATTAAGCTTTTTTAATTAAACCTTAATCATAATTAACATTAATTATGATTAATGTTTAAAAAATTCATTTTTAAGAGAAATTTCATGAAAAAATGAGGAAAACTCAGATTTGAGAGACGGAGAGAACCCTACGCACACGGGAGAGCATCACATGCGACAACACGCTGTCCCCTACTGAATTTCAGTAGAAATTGACAGAATTTGATCGCATTCCCGCGGAAAAAACCCGCAAAAAATGTATAAAAATACATTTTAAATCAAAAAAAATGCTCAAAAAATCCCTAAAAAATTAGGAAAAATTTCCTAAAAATTTTAGAAAATTATGGAATCCATTCTACCAACAACATTCACAATAAAATATGTGAATTTTGGTAAAAATTTCCATTAATGCTTATTTTAACCATTAAAAAATAAGGAAAAATAGCATTAACTCACGGTATTCCCCCGCAACGTCGATTCGTCCATTGAATTGAAGTACCACACGTTCCAATCACCATAACGATGATCCATGTGCATTTCATCAACACAAATCAACAAAAAATAACATTTTATTAGTAAATGTTAAAATTTACTAAAAAAAAATCAACAATTAAATAGAGATAGCTCTGATACCACTGTTAAAACCCCAAGATCTCTCTAGATAATTGTTATGCATAAACATGCATAAATCAGGCATAAACTCAACCACTCAACCACCCCCGAGCCCAAGGGATGCACACATGAATAATGAATGAAATACATCATACCTCTACCTTGATGTCCCATACCATCAAGAGATATAACACAATCCAATAGCATATAGCTATAGTGTGAAATGGTAGGTGAATAGATATGAACCTCTACAAAGAGAGCATAACATAGCCTTCGCCTCATGGAGCCCAAACCTCTAAGCCCCCAAGCTCCCTTGAGTGTGCCCCATGCCCCTATTATATAGGAGGGCCCTCAAGTAACTCTTGACTTTCCATTCCTCATGTGTGACCCTTGGATGCCTGACCCTAACCTTAAACCTTAAGGTTAGTCCTAACCCATGCTCCACTAGAGCTTGTTCCCATGCTCCCATGCTCACAAGCCTAATGTGGGTTAGCCTCCTAGTATATGCACACATAATGTGTACATAACATAGCACACATAATGTACATATAACACTTTGCATTCTGTTTGAGCTTGCTTTCATGGTTGTATGCTTGCAGCCATTTGTGGCTCGTATACGGTGCTCGTCGACAAGTCCCCAGCTATGACTTGTGCGGCAAAAGTGCACAGACTCTGTTTGATATCCTTTAGCCCACAAACTATTTGACGACTGACTTAAACTAACTTTTGATTGTCAAACTAGACCCAAAATAGCTTCCTCAACCCAAAAAGATTGACTCTATTCCTCCACACCCTTAGCTAATAGGTTCTGACACTCACCTAACCCTGTCGGACATTAATGACTCTCAACTAATGCTACTTGGGCTATTGACTGTTTCAAACTTTGGTTATGAATTACATACCATAGAAAGCAACAATTTTAGGTGGCTTATAATGGGGCCATTCTCTAAATCTACTATGATATAAGTTCTGTACACACAGTAATTAAACATGGTGACTAGTTGTAGGAACTTGGTCTGATGCTACTTGGGCTATTGGCTGAAGTACTGGTTATGTTGTTGATTACTTGGGCTATTGGGTGAAATACTAGTTATATTGTTAGGTGTTGATTACATATTTTTTAAAATAAAACTATAATACTATAGCAGATGGGTCTACTGACCTTGGTTTAAAATATGTTCTAAAACAAGTTAAATAAAATCTCCATGGACTTGTTTTCAGCTCTGTATAACTATTTTAAAAAATCATTTTGACTATTGGACTGAATGAGTAGAGTTTCCATATGATGGTTGGTATTAAAATAACTAATGTTGAAAGCATTCTGATGCTACTCTACACCATGAACATAACCTTTGAAGTAACTCAAACTAGGCTGTTTTGGCTTCTAATATGCAGTTGGGTAATTACTATATAGGGCTGCATTGGTGGTTTTCCTCTACATAAACATCACAAGATATGCATGCATGGCACTATAATTAGGGGTTTGGCTTGCTGATTGGGATTTTCCCATTTCCTGTGTTCAGTCTCATCAGAAATTGATTGTAGCTAGGATGGCTGGATATCTTGGTCTACTCTGACTGAGAGGGGATACTCTCTCCTTGTACTAATGGATTTGGATATATTCAGATCCGCCTTATATAATGTCAGCTATATTAAACATGATGATTCATAAAATATTCAAAAAGATCTAAAAGGAAACATAACAGTGGAAAAACTCTCTTCCTCCCACTCTCTCTTGATGCAGGGAGGGAATCTTTTTGGGATCTGCTCGCTCGATTCCCAAAAAGCGCTCGCCACCAGAAAATGTTCGCCAAAAAGTCTCTCATTTTTATGGTACCCTTGACTCCGTTAACTTTCAAAATTAAGAAGGATTGTTCAACTAAATTTAGAATTTTATTGCTAAATAGGGGTTTTAAGTGATATTAGCTAGTAGGGAATATTATGAGAATCATTCTTGTGTTATGAGAACCACTCTTGTGTTATTGGGAATCATATTCCTTATTTTATCGGGGACGCCCGTGTGTGCTACGCCAATGGGTACATGTGATTAGATATTATGGTTGCCTATTATTGGGAATTATATTTCTTATTTTATATCAAGGATCCACACCAATGGTGGGTACATGTGATTGGATATTATGATTGCCTATTTCTCATGACAATGTTGGGATTGGTTGATGTGATTTCAATTGACTATTTAACTATTGTGGATTATGTTTATGAGCATAGGTAGTGAGACATGTGAGGGTACAAATTGAGGTGTTACACTATATGAGGGTATCGATTGAGGTGTCGTATAGATGGTAGACTAAGCGATGGTATGCAGACAATCATGATATTTTTGAATTAGCATTTAATTGATCATTTGTAGTCTATCATGTGGCTAGAGTTTATGTGCGTATGTGCACCAGATTATTTAATGTGTGTGTGTATGTGTGTGTGTGTGTGTGCGCACAAGTAGTTGAATATATATAGGCCCATTTATATTTATTATTGGGAAAATGTTTTATCATGTGTAAACCTTAGAAAGTTTAAACAAGGTTATTTATATGTAAAGAAAAAGCCCAAAAGTAGAATAGGTGCTACTAATGGCTCCAAGGGCTAAAAATATAAAGATAACATAAATACCAATGGTGGGAGAAGGAGCCACGTACATCAAGGGGGGATATTGCACCCAATGCTCTTATTCTTGTATTGTTGAGTATTTTCTTATGTTATGTTATGCTATTGTGTGTTGATTTAAGGTGTGCAACTCCTGTATATTTAAATTGCAAGCTCACAAAAATACTTGGAGAAAAGATTCCTATTTCAATGTGTGTATTTTGTGTATGTATGTATGTGATGGAGAGAGAGAGAGGGAGGGATGTGAGAGAGAGAGAGAGAGAGAGAGAGAGAGCCTAGAGAGAGATAAAGGGAACCTAGAGAGAGAGAGAGAGAGAGAGAGCAAGTAAGATTATGAAATTACTCCCACTTTGCAATCGCTAGAAACTGCTTTGCCAAAAAAAAAACGTGTTCATTAGACTACTTCTTTAGGCACTATTACAAACTATATGCCTTTGTATACTTACTTAGATAATGGATTAAACATATATGGAGATAAAAAACTCATCCTAAATCTAGGATTGCTAACACTCAGTGCCTTGTTTGCAACAAATTCATGATGAAATAACTTTCTACTTGTATATGGAAGGGGCTGAATTGGGTTGACAAAATCAAGCTCCATAGTGGTCAAAGGTTCATATGCCATTTGCAAAGTTCCTTCAATGGATGGAAAGGTTTGCTACACAGCCATTAGAATGGAAGATAATTACCAAGGTTACTACCTCATGGTGTATGGTATTTGGTTAAACAAGGCTTGAAAATCACTTAAAATAATGTTGGTATGTGTCATTTATTAGATGTCTAAGATGGCCCCCTTACTGCATGGATGGAAGCTAATCAAGTTTTTGTGATCAAGATTTGACATTGATATTATTTGGGGTACCTCTCTACAAAATCATCCATCTTTGTTATCTATAAGCTACTAATGGGCCTATCTTATGACTTCTCCTACCTTAGTAAACTTTGGACAGCTAGATATGAGCGTGGGTGCTAATCATGCAGGTTTAGAAGACTTGTGGAGGGTTAATCTTCATACCCATGCTACTGTGTGCTTTTTTTGGTTGGGCCATTACTAGTAGGTTCCAAATTTTCTAGAAACATTTGTGTTGGTAAATGCCTCATGTCTCGCTACCAAGGAGTATTTCCTTATAGCGATGTTTTTCTCTTAGAGTCATATTTCTAGGAGGTGTACTGATGTTTTTGGGATAGGTTGACTTGCATGCACTAGCTTCGAGGGAGGAGTGTGGGTCCCTCTGATGAGTTTTGTGAGAAGTGTGGTGCTCCAAAAATGCTTTGGTTTCCATTGCTCACTTTATGTTTCAAATCAAAGCTAATGTTACAAATTTTGTGCATGCTAATGGATGAGAACATGAAACTTTTACTAATGTGGTGATAAGTCTCATGCAATAGCATTATCTGTTATTGGAAGATGTTGTGAGAAGTGTGGTGCTCCAAAAATGCTTGGGTTTCCATTGATCACTTTATGTTTCAAATCAAAGATATTGTTACAAATTTTGTGCATGCTAATGAATGAGAACATGAGCCTTTTACTAATGTGGTGATAAGGCTTATGCAATAGCATTATCTGTTATTGGAAGATGTTGTTGATGTTGATACTTAAAGGTACCCTGCTACTAGTGATAGTTACTATTGGTGGCACTTCTTTCATCTATTGGTCCATCATATCTTAGACAGAGTTAAGGAGGCTTTCGGAGAATGTTGTTTACTAATACTTGAAGATACTCTATTTGCTGGTGATAGTTTCCATCTTTGGTCCTCTATATACTTGCTCGTGATAGTTGCCATCTTTGGTCCTCTATATACTTGCTCGTTATAGTTGCCATCTTTGGTCCTAGCATATTTTGGATTGAGCATATTAAGGTCATATTTTGGATTGAGCTATTAAGGTCCTATGTTGTTGATCATAACACACATATGTAGGCTTGTTTTCTAGGTGGTCTAAATGCTTTGCCATAATGCTTTTTAAATGTGCAAGTGTATAGGGTCCAAAATTATTTTGCCTGAGTCTACATTTGGGTTGCTCTATCTATCTGTACAATGCTACTCTTGTTTGTATTCTTGGGAACCTCCCCAAACCTATATATAGAGGGGGTCTCATGGTGGTGGTACCTTCCATTTACTTTAGGATTTAGGTGGTGGTATCATCTTCATCGTTATCTATATGGATGTCATATGATATGTAGCATGGGCTTTCATTAATATATAAAACTCTCTCTGTGGTCTAGAAGATTTCAAAAACATTACATATCCACTTCCCAATAAGTAGGGTATGTGTGAAACACCATGGTGAGAAACAACTATACTTGCCATTTAAATAATAGAAATGGTTGTAAGTAGAGATTTCCAAGCACTTCTTAAAAATATCAAATAAGCATCTTTAAAGCTGAGAGCAGACAACACAAAATCTAAAATAAAAAATAGACATATCCAAGTACTAATTATTTCTTAAAAATCTCAAAAAAGCATCTTCATAGTAGAGGGTAGACACCCCAAAATCTAAAACAAAATAAGATGAATACTCACTATACTACATGTATGTCTTTATCATGTGAAGGAAACATATCAATAGAAGTTAGTTATGTATTAGCACATTTGAATTGATTGGATGTGCTCATACTCTATGCATGTACCTTCCTTTTGTTACTGTCATTATATGCATGGTTTGTTCACACAACTCATTGTTATTGTGGTTGCATAATAGATGTACTTTTTCATGCACCAGTAGGTGGATCAAGTGGATGCATATATGTGGATGTGCACATGCACACACATGCTCAATGTGTGTGTGTGTGTGTGTGTGTGTGTGTGTGTGTGTTGCATGTCTTACTAGTTATTTAAGGTCCCTATACATGGTGGGGTTACATGATTTATTAAAGTGGCTCATACTACACTCAGGTACTCATGCACACTCATTGCGCACAAGTGTTCTCTCTCTCTCTCTCTCTCTCTCTCTCTCTCTCTCTCTCTCTCATCTTATCAATTATACTCCTTTGTAGATGGTGGAGGTACTTGGTTTATTTAAGTGGTTCGTACTATGTTCTTAGTGGATTCTTTTAAATAGTAAGAAGATGCGGGCCATATAATGCAAAAGAATAGAAAAACATACATATTTTTATGGAGCATGAATATATGTGTCATGTAGTAGGTATAGTCAACAAACACGTGAATAAGTTCATACACTTAAAATAAAAATCCATCATTTAAGTACTAATTGTGAGGATGTGTTTATGGATAGAGCCACTTTGATAAAAAGGTGAGGTGCTCAATCTACACTTTATGCAAAAAGAAGGCCATAATTCATAAGTAATGCTTATGAACTTTCTATAAACTATGCATCAACAGTTTAGTAAGGAGGTGCAAGAATATCTTGTTACTCAATTTTCAAGTTTGAATGAAAGTCACCAAGATTCAGTGCAACATAGGTGGGCAATAGCTTCGAGATGGTTGGATACCACTTTGACAAGGAAGCCAAATGGCAATTTTGATGAAATGCCATAAATGTTTTTACATCCATAGTACACATAGCCAGCGATACTACATAATAAACATGATGTCTAGGTGATTTGATATGTTTTGAAAAAATAAAAGTACACAATAATGAAAGTGAAATAGTCACATCTACGGCATGAATGCTATGGATGGTGAAAGGACTAGTAAGAGACTTAGTCTAAAGGGCATATATGAACAACAATGGTTAACTAGCAATGGGCATTGGGAGTTATATATTTCTAGTGAAAATGCAAGGGGATGTTTGCTTGTGTGGACAAGAAAAGGAGTGTTTTTTAAGAATCTAGCTCATGGAAAGCAATTGGTATAGCTAATATATGAAAATGCAACAGAAGAAAGGGCACAAATGAGGTAGTGGCACGCAAGAAAGATGAGTATAGTGACTAGGAGTGAGAAGGTCATGAATATGCAAATGGTGGTGTGAGTGCTTGGGAGGCACTCACACACAACAAGGTAGGTATATACCACATGGTGGTGAAATACTCAAAATGGTGGGTACTTATGGATTTCATAAGAATCACTGGTGGGCACTAGGGTTAATGGGGGCTAAGGCTAGTCTCATGCTATAGACCAAAGACTTAATCCAATTATATACAATGTTTTGGGGTGATATCAACCACCACATATAATGTCTAAGTAGACAGTGTTAATCCTCAATTGCTACTGCATATATATTTTAACCCTTGACAACCTCTAAACTATAAGTGATGGGCCTATTATAAAGAATTTGTATGTGTAATTTCAAATGGTGAAAGCTCCAATAATGGACACACATATTTACATAGACGATGAAAGATCCAAGACTGGACAAACATATTTACACACTATTGTAGGTGCTCGTGATGGTGAGGCCTACATTTCAACTCAATTATGCCCATCAACAAAGGCTTATATCCATCAATAGCAGCACAAGCACCACCTGTACTCACGAGGAGACATCGACTAACCACCACCAAATAAGGCTTCTTAGATAGATGGGTGCAATCCACACTAGCTACATATTTTTATGCCCTTGTTATTAGTGTTGCACATTATTTTTTAGCTAACATATGACATAGACGAGGTCATAGCAAGTTGTTGCCTCATATTTGGTGTGCAACATTGCCACCCTTTTTCCTTCTCCTACCTTGAAATGGGTGTTTAAGTGGCTTTTAAGTATGTTAACACCCTTAGATACGTAAACTTTAGAATAGTGTGTGCCTATGAGATGGACGAGGAGTCTAGCAAGATTGGCGATCTATCCTTGAGGGCAACCAAGATGGGCCCTTATTGCATGGACTATTATTTATCTAGGCTAAGGGTCTTTACAAATATAAATGCTGTTGTTTTTGCTCTTGCCTACAGCTAAGCTTGCATAAGTGGGGCATAATTGATGATTCTTGTCGAGCATAGGTGAGCACATGACATGCTTGCTAGGTTGCACAGGCGAGCACATGACATGCTTGCTACATTGCATAGCTTAAGATTGCACATCTTAATAAATGCTGACACTTAATCATGCTAGGTTTTGTATGGATGTGCATGTATATATAAGAAAGTATAATTCCAGTGACAAATAAAAGAGCATATATTAAAAATTATTACATATTTAGCTGCTAGTTCTAATAAAAAATTATATATATTAAAAATTACTATAAATTTAGTTAATAGTTATATATACTATAGTTTTATAAACAAGTGGCACTAGACCATTTGCAAATGTCATTTTCCAACTTGTTTACATAAGGCTGGCACCCCACACAGACTTTATCAATCAAATTTGGTTGGGAAAGTGCTACAAGTCTGCGTGGGACACCAAATTGTAGTAGGTCATTTATTGCAAGGAAAGTCACACTAGTCATGTTGAAAAGAGGGGGACGTCCCTAGATTTTTGGGACTCAGGTTACCTTTAGCTATATTAGCTTTGTTAGTTCTTGTTGGAGAGGCCTCAATGTAGTTAAATGTAATACAAGTCACTATTGTGGGATAACAAACTTTGCAAGTCGCAAGTCGGGAGTCGTATGTAGCTATGTGGGACATAGCTATATGCCATGCTATGAATAGGTGGGCTCGAATCTACCATTGGTACGTCTCCTTCATCAATTCACCCTATAGGGTTCCTTATTTTTTTTAAAAGTGGGTTCGAATATACCATTGGTAAGTCTCCTTCATCAATTCACCCTACTAGTGGGTTCGAATATACCATTGGTACGTTTCCTTCATCGAATATACCATTGGTAAGTCTCCTTCATCAATTCACCCTACTAGTGGGCAACCTGTGCTTCGCACGTCTTTTGAGACTCCAAATTCAAATTCTACCTAAACCTCCTCCTGAACCTCCAAATTCTTGCGTGGTAGCTTTGTGAAACTCTTCCTTAAGATAATATAGAGATAGGGTTCCTTTAAAAAAAAGGAAAAAAGGTGTGTTCGTTGGGCTTGTTCAAACTAGGGCATCTGGTCGTGGTATCGGATGGCTCCCTAGCGAGACGAGGGGTTGGTGTTCCAAGCTCCACCTCGTGGCTATTTACACGACCTGAATGCAACAATTGCACACGTTTCTCGAGGCAAGGGATATGAGAGAAAGTGTTGTACATTGGAGGGTGCTTGAGCTCGCATGCTAGAGTCGTAAGTCAATTGAGGCATACTAATGGGCAACAAGTGTGCAACTACCACGGTGCTTGACCAAGCCACAAGCACCCGTGACCCAGGGCTCATTTCTACTTTTGCATAGAAGGGGCGAAAAAAAAGCGAGGCCGCGTGAACGGCCTCTAAAATGGTGTTCACCAAGCTCTAAGTCATGCTATCAATATGTGGGCTCGAATCTACCATTGGTACGTCTCCTTCATCAATTCACCCTATAGGGTTCCTTATTTTTTTAAAAAGTGGGTTAGAATCTACCATTAGTAAGTCTCCTTCATTAATTCACCCTACTAGTGGGCAACCCATGCTTTGCACGTCTTTTGAGACTCCAAATTCAAATTCGACCCAAACCTCCTCCTCCCCTTCTCGAACTTCCAAATTCTTGCGTGGTAGCTTTGTGAAACTCTTCCTTAAGATAATATAGAGATAGGGCTCCAAAAATTAAAAAAGGTGTGTTTTTTGGGCTTGTTCAAACTAGGGCATCCGGTCATGGGATCTGATGGCTCCCTAGTGACGAGGGGTTGGTGTTCCAAGCTCCACCTCATGGCTATTTACACGACCTGAATGCAATATTGCACACGTTTCTCGAGGCAGGGGATACGAGAGGAAGTGTTGTACATTGGAGGGTGCTCGAGCTAGCATGTTAGAGTCGTAAGTCAATTGAGGCATCCTAATGGGCAGCAAGTGTGCAACTACCATAGTGCTTGACCAAGCCACAAGCACCCGTGACCCATGGCTCTAAAATAGTGTTCGCGTGAATGGCCGCCTCATAAAGTTATTAGCTAACAAGGACGGCGAGTGGGTACGTAAAGGACCTTACGCTACCGCCCGCGGACCCAAGTGAGGACTGAGCAGTAAGAAACGGACGGCACGTTCGCCACGTCAGATTGCCACAGCTGGCCGGAGGTAGTATATGGGCAGGCAGAATCAGCGCCAAAACAAGCGGCACTGGGCAGTACTAAGTTAGTCACCCTGCCATAGAACAGTCCACGTCAGGTTAAAAAATGAGCCACGTTGAGAATGCTGCTTGTGTCGCTGGCAAACGGTCCTGCAAAAGTTGGTGAGAGGGGGCCTCCGTACGGATGACGTGGCCGTCGGGGGGCGTCGTGCAGATGGTCCCACCGCCCAGTGTCCTTGCAGCGAAGCTGGCCCCCACACGGCGGAAGCCTCCGCAGTGGCAGCAGAGGGCCGTACTGTACATTGTGTACATATTCACAAATACATATATGATGTATTACATTAATATATACGGTATGAATACCTACACATGTGGCATGAGCTTAACATGATTATACGCCGTATGCATGCATGCCCATGGCCCCATGGGGCTTCACTTTCTTCTTCTAAAAAACCAAGCCCCAGGAGCTCACCTCCATCCCTCCCTTGACCTTGTGCTTCTCATTCACCATTTCGGGCTTTTCTTATCCACAGATCTATACTTCCGCAGCATTCTACACAACCCTCTGTGGCCCTTTGACGCCTTCGCAGGCTGATCGGCTTTACCTGTCTCTCCTCATCTAAAGTCCGCCTTGTGTTTCTGCACCTGCGAGGGTTTCTTCACCAGCACGGGTTTCTTCGACAGCCAGGGCTAGGGCAGAGGGGCTTCCACAACGGACAGAGGCTCCCACTCATCTCGACAGCTAGGATTTTTATTTTACTTGTCGGCAGCTCCTGTCCCCAATGTAGTCCAGGTTTGTCTCAACATTTCAAGGCTTCGTTCTCCCTTTTTATGAGCTTAGCTGGTTCGACTTGCCCTCTATAATCCAGGGACTTAGCCGCAGAAGCTCACATACTAGTAATTCACTGACAAGAAGTACGCAGATGGACATTCTGCCTTATTCACGTCATGCTAGTGTTCTCCGCTAGATAAAATAGCTTTGAGACCTGAAGATAACTTCAGCAATGGCGAGTTTGAGGAGAGTCTTTAAGGAATGGCAGCTTACGTTGTTTCTTCTTTCGGTCTTCTAAGGTGAGGAGACTTACAGTTTCAGATTACGAAACCCTTAGTTTCAGAATGGATGGAGATGCAGGTCCTCAGGTAGCAGTTCATGACAGATTTGGTTATGGAGGCCGCCCTTTCTATCAATATCAGTTTCTACCAGGCAGAGGTTATGATAGCACCTATGGATCAAAGCAGGCTGTTATGTCTGCAACGTTAGACCCTAATTTGGAGGCATCGTACAGAGAGGACAATGAAGCTGGTGCAAATGAACAGTTCAAGTCCAGGGGTTGGGAGGGCTTTTCTTTCATGGCACACCCTGACTCTGAGAATGGGTCACGCGCAGGGAAACATATCAAGGCTTTTGAAAAGGAGAGGGCTCAGAGGATTACGCATATGGATCTTAGGCTTGATTCCACAGATAACCATGGGGATGTTGCTGCAGAACTGTGCTCAACAGAACAAAGAAGGAAACAGAGTCTTTTCAACAATTGTAGTCCCACACAACAGATCAATCTGATGACAGGAGATGACCGTTTTGATGAGGATGTTGGTAGCTTGTCGCTCAAACTGTGCCCAGGCTCATTTTCTTACACAGATGATGTAGGTAATGGCGCAAGAAATACCAAGCGCTTTCGCTCCTCTTCTCCTGGGAGCCAGTCTCCGCTTTGTCAGGTTGACGATTGTCATGCCGATTTGAAGCATGCAAAGGATTATCATAGGCGACACAAAGTTTGTGAACTTCACTCCAAGGCACCTCATTCTCTAGTCCATAAAGTAATGCAACGATTCTGTCAGCAATGCAGCAGGTGAGAAGTGACAGTTTTGGTAAATGCTAACACGCTGCAGGGAAACAGGCCTGTTTATTGAAAATTAATCAAATATTTTTTTTGCTCGCAGATTTCATCCTTTGCAGGAATTTGATGAGGGCAAGAGGAGTTGCCGCAGGAGATTGGCTGGCCACAACAAGCGGAGGCGAAAGCCTCATCCTGAACTTGGAACAAATGGTGTCCCCATGTCTGATACTGTCAGAGGAACCGATATTTTAAGCTTAGTTGCCATTCTGTCACAGTTGCAATGTAAGCTTTGTGTTCTGAATGACTCTTTTGGCTGTTTTACCTGAAATTTAGAATATTTTTTTCCCCGTACCAATCCATTTTCGATATTTTTACTAGAATGTGAACTATATGTTAATATAGCATGCCAATGTTATAGATAGAGATATTTCCTTCCAAAGTACTGTGTCGTGTGCGTTTGAAGTTGTGATGCTATTAAGTTGAGTAGTTAACCATTAATCTTGTTGTTCGCTATAGCAGCAAAAGCAAAAGAGAAGCTTGACACCCCTAGTATAGAGCAAGAGTCTATCTTGCAGGCTCTCAAGAAGGCAGCTCTAGTTTCGCCTTTGTCCACGGCTTTGATTAGAGATGTCACATTAGCGGCATCTCAAAATCGACAAACATTGCCTGGACGCCAAAGGGATCAAGAATCTCAGGCAGGAGTCCTCGGCCCATTAGGGGGTCTCTCACAAGAAGCACTGCTCTTAGTGCTTCGCAATTTTTTGGGAGCCCAAGTCTCTGCAACACAGGGGAAGATGCAACAGCCCCAAGTGCCTCAGCAGCTTCCCTGCAATGATCAGAGCATCCACTCCCTATTTTCACATGGTCAGAGCAGCCCTGAGGATCTCCGAAAAGCATCTGATGCAACCGTGGACCGCTTGCCATTAGTTCTCTCAGGGAAGTCATTCAAGTCACATGGTAATGCAGATCTCTCAGAACTGTCTACCAGGCCAAACGTTACGAAGCAATATTTGGGGCATACAGCTTCCTACAGTGTAGAAGCTGATTCAGATTCTCCACCTGACACAAATGGCACAAGGTCTCCCGCAGAGCAGAATTTTTTCCCAACTGAGTCTGGCAGTGGATTCAGGAATGGCACAGCTTCTAGGGAAGTTCCCAATGCAAAATCACATCTCCAGGAGGATGACACAAATCTTTCTGCATTTAAACAGATACATGGGACAGCACTTGTTGCTGATAAGCCTAGTCGGCAACCAAGTGATAGTTCAGAGTCTGGATCAGATCAGTCACGTGCTAGTTCTAGCTCAGGTGGCCAGGTAATTAGCGTTGAATTGCGTTCTCAAAATTGAGTGCCTTTTCGAAGTGTTGCTTTCATTCTTCCTCATTGATTGCTTCATTGTTCTTACTATGGTACAAACATTTCTACTGGCTTATCTGCAATAGTTTGCTGAGAACGAAACTTTAAATATTTGGTATTGACAGGAGTTGAGTGGCCGCATTATTTTCAAGCTTTGTGATCCAACTCGTATGGCAGACATTCCTCAGAACCATCGGTCTCAGGTACACACGATGTTCTCAATCTTTCAGGCAAGTCATTAATTAATGTTCTCAAATCACGTTACTTCTCATGTGCATGTAAAGATGAATCAAGCAGGATTCCACAAGATTCTGAAGGTTTTGAATGCCATTAGATCTTGTTCAGGGCACAAATCATGGTCAGGTTTTACCGGCCATTGTAGTCCCACAGGTTTTACTTGCACTTCTGAACAAACTTTAAACTTTGGGGTATTGCATTTAGGACTATGGATAAGAACTGTATCATGCAGACAGGGAGCTGGTTTTGGAAGGAGATTTTGTTTTTATATGTTTTCAAGGAGAGTGGTCTTCATATTAGAAGTTTCTTCCTTGTTAGGATTTATTAATTTGTTTTGGTTTGTGTGTGGCAGTTACAGGAGTGGCTGTCTGTGACTCCTTGGTTCATGGAAGGATACATGCGGCCTGGTTGCATTTTGCTTACTGTATTTTTATCTATGCCACATTGTTCCTGGGAAGAGGTGGGCTGGGTGGCTGTTCTCTTGATGTCTAAGCATTTCTGCAATATGGCTTGGTCTTCAGATTATTGATCCTCTTATGGTGTCATCGCTTTGGATTCAGCTAGTTGCAAACTTGCGAGGAAGTTTGAAAAGACTTGTGCGGCTATCGCATGGTGATATATGGACAAAGGGTAGGATTTTAGTGCAAGTGGAGCAGCAAAGGGCATTAATTATCAATGGTAAGAATACTACACATCAAAGCCTGGCTCCTCTTGGCCTCCCTTAAGAAAAACTTGAAAGAATCTTATTGTGCCCACTCCATTTGTGCAGGTAAAGTGAAAAAAATAAGATTTTTGAGAAAAAACAATGTTCCTTTGTTAAGATCTGTTCGGCCATTGGCTGTTGTAGCTGGTCAAGAAGCTACACTGGCTGTATCTGGATACAATTTAGTTCCACAAACAAGGTAAGTTTGAAGGACGGGCAATCTTTTGCTACACAATAGCGTGCTCAGATTAAAACACTTGCTTATCTATGCATGTTAGCTTCTGTACTGCACCCATGTTAAAGCATTTGTTACATTCAGATTGTCTTATACCATCCTTATGGTTTCATGAATGGCCATGTCATAGGATTCTATGTGTGTACAATGGAAGGTATGTTCTTCATGAAGTGCCCTCGTCAGCTTATGAAGATACCCATGATGATTCTTCTTCAAGCTCATCTGGAAGAGGAGCTTTTGATAAGCAGGTGCAGAGAGTTTATTTTCCTGGAGGTCCTCCAAATGTCTTGGGTCGCTGTTTTATTGAGGTAAGTTTGTTTTCATTTTATTTTTAGTTTTATAGCTTCCTAGCTTGAAATTTATGAAGAGGTGCTCTCTCTCTCTCTCTCTCTCTCTTTTATCTTTTCTATGAAACTATTTGTTATCTATTCTGGGATGGTAGGGAGAGCCAAACCTATTCGTTGTTGTGAATGTTAGTCTCATGGTTGTATTGCATATGTTTCATCTTCTAAATTATGTTTTCAAGTGAATTTACTTTTTCAGGTTGAACATGATCTTCGAGGGAACATCCTACCTGTAATTGTAGCGGATAAAGCAATCTGTTCTGAGCTTCGTTCTTTGGAAGAGGAGCTTGATTCAGATTCTTGGCAACCAAGGGAGAGTGAAGACTTTTCATCTGATGAAGTTCATGTGAACAAAGAGGCAGAGGCAATGAATTTCTTACATGAATTGGGCTGGATTTTTCAAAGTACCTCATTGGGAATCAGTCCATCTGGTGTCGATATAGGTCCTTCCTCCCACATAAGCTTGTCTCGATTCAAAGGAATCTTGAAGTATGCAGTCTTACATGACTGGTGTGCAGTGGTGAAAAAGCTTTTGGATTTGCTATTTAGCATCGGTACCAAAGAAATTGATGAGGTGCTGCATGTCTTGTCCGAGGTGAACCTTGTTCATCAAGCCGTAAAGAGGAAGTGCAGGTTGATGGTTGAGCTGCTGCTGCGATATGTACCAGATGGAGATGGATCGGGAGGCAATAGCATCTTTACACCAGTCATGAAGGGGCCAGCAGGTTTTACTCCCCTTCACATTGCTGCAAGCATGTCTGATGCTGAAGATATTGTGGAAGCACTTACAGACGATCCAAGTGAGGTAATGAAATGTGCTATTGATGATTCAGTTTCATAGCAAAGATGCTTCCTCCTGTATGTAGTAAATCTTGCATCCACTTACTTAGAGAGCAGCTGATTGTGGCAACAGTAGCTTAAATTCATTTAGCTAGGCTTTTTTTTCATGTGTTATTGTAACCGTCTGCCACCCTTTTTATTGGCAAAGGACCCAGTGCAGTTAGTAGTAGGTTGTAAGGTTAGTGCTACCTTCATCCATCTTTCATAAAACCAACAGGGTTTAAGGTTGTAGCACTATGTTGTCGTCTACTATAGCTGTAAGTGGCAGGTGCAGGACGAGTATTTTTGCCTAGGATTCAGCGAGTGCAGCTAGAAGTAGGTTACGAGATCTCTATTGTAGGAGTGCATTCTATTTCTGGGGTTTCTGATGGCGTGCTCCAAAGAATTATGCAAATGCAGAGTGGGATTTTTTATATTTTTTTTTTGTTTTTGCTGCCTTTTGTATGGCAGGCTGGCTTGCTTGGATGGAAATCTGTGCATGATTATGCAGGACGGACGCCTGAATGGCATGCTCGGAACAGGGGGAATTTTTCCTATCTTCAGTTGATTGAGAGAAAGATATCAAGCAAGCAGTCTCCTTCTGTGAGTGTCACAATCCTAGATGGGGAACAGAATTCTGCTCAATACAGCATAGAAGGCAATGATTTGTCTGCTGCTAGGATGGGGATTGTTGCAGAACAAGATGTTGAGTTTCCAGCATTCTCAAGAACGGTACCAAGCTCTACTCGAGCCTGTAAGGATTGTAGATCAGCGGCACGGCGACATCCTTTCAGGTCTTCCAGAGAACATAGCACAATGCATAGGACCTTGATGACGATGATGGTTGCAGTTGCTGCATTGTGCGCAACTGTTGCCCTTCTTCTCAAGACCCCTCCTCACTTGGAGTCAATATTTTACTCCTTGAAATGGGATGGAATCATGTATGGGTCTTCGTAAATCTACCAACCAAATCCTTTCTTACTTCAGTCCCTGTCATATTCAGAAGTTTCTCAAGTGTGTACATTAGGGTTACTGCCTGAAGCCGTTACAATTGTCTAGTATCACCAGAGTTAGGACAAGGTCTGTAAAGGCAGTATATAAATACAGGAAACCCTAAAAGTTTGGGTTTGATGACAGCCTTGCTAACAGATTCCCACCGATGAGAAGTGGCATGTCATGCCGTAGCAACTTAGAATTTAAACCATGCTGTTGCTCAATATATTTATCAGATGGGCTTACAATCTGTACATTTTTCCATGGACATACATTTCGGACACAGATTGAACATTCCTTCACTCACTTTCATCCAATGGACGGGGGATGGAAGGGATCAAGTGTTACACGAGAAGGGTCATTGCATCTCTCTCTCCCCTCCCATAGCTCTCTCTCTCTCTCTCACACACACACACATTCATTTGACTGGCTTGACTCGAGTTTTTAGTTTGGATCTCTCATGATGTAGTTTTACATAAGCTACGAGTATACTCAAACGCCATCAAGTAAATTCATTGGAAACATTATTTATTTGTACTATTGGTAGTCATCAAGTAAATTGATTTGAAACATTATTTATTTGTACGATTGGTAGTCATGCTTCATTCTTTTAAGATCTAACGTTCCACTATTAATGTGGAGGTCTCTCTCTCTCTCTCTCTCTCTCTCTCTCACACACACACACACACACACACACACACGTCTTGTCAAGCAAACCAATTGATACTGTGTGTGAGAACCAATAAACATTATTTATTTGTAGAGTTGGTACTCATGCGGGCCAACCTTGTATCTTTATTTTTTCAATCATTCTTGAATTTGAAAATGGCTTGATTTTTATTCACGCAGTAATTCTTGAATTTTGAAATGTCCCCTCCGTGTAGTAGTTTAAAATTATATAACCAACGCACAAAGCTGAAGTGTCTGAAAGAACTAGTATTGTTGTGTGGTGGAAAAAGTTTGACAAGAGGTCTTTGTTATTGGGATCTAAGTTGGAAGATCATTTAGAGTCAAAACTTTGGGAATTGGAGAAGATGTTGATATTGAAGCCCTTTAGTAATTTTAGTGTGTTTTATTCAATGGTAGTACCTCTTGGCCGATCGCTGTAGCTCTTATTGGTAGAAGCATGCTCGCATTTTTGCTCCATGGGGGTTTCTCGTGTTGTTGGGTAGCTAGGAGTGGGCACTCTCTCTTAACGATCGCTATTCTCACATATTCACTGCAAGCAATCTCTCAATCATGTCATCACACTAAGCACGCATGGAGAGTGTCACACAAGAGATGAGAATTGTAGACTCAATTTTGCATGATGGGATCGTGTCCTTTCTCATTAGTCAAATGTGTATTATATACATGTAGATGTTCAAGGCTATGTGTCTGACGTGTCCATAATAGACAATGATTGGAAAAGTGGTTCTTGCTCATAGTTAATACGCTTTGGAGCTTAGATACTTGGTATGTCTTATTCACGAAACAGAGTGTAACAAAATACATTAATGTGCCATTGCACTTATACAAAATAAGGATGCATTATACAAAATTAGAACATTTATCCATGGTTGTTAACATAACCCCTTTCCAAGATCAAGCATTAAAGTATGTGATATAAAGTGTTATGTGGATGAGGAGGTTGTAGAGCTCTCGCTTAAAGTAGAGGATTATTGGTCGCCAAAATGTGCTATACCCTTGTGTGCTTGCTCTAAAATTGAAAGTAACGCATTATCTTGTACACATCTTTGTAGGATACCATCCTTTCCTCTCTTCTACATTTGCCCAATTATCAGTTTGATAAGAAGGGGCTTCTTTGATTAGTCCTCTATAGCTGTATTCTTCTTGATTGGTTTGTCTTAAGGAAGTTAATTTACCTAGTAATGGGCAATCTCTTTGCCCCATTCTAGTTCCTAGTCAAGTTGGAACAAGCGAGTGAGTGTCATCCACTCCTATGTGTGGTTCTCTATTGGTCACGCTTGATAAATGATATGTATGTACATATTGTGGTCGTTGTTGAACAATCACACTGAAGTCAAAAAAAAAAAATCTCTCTCCTTTTAGATGTAGCACCTAGATTGCCCATTACCTAGTTAACGCAAACCATTTGCAGCTTCCAGTGCAATCTTGTACCTCTTGGCCCAATCCAGCGAGCCTCCTGGAGTTCCTCCCTCCATACCCAACCTCCACACATCCTCCCTTATTTTAGGTCATCCTCTCCTATCTATACAACTCTTTGTATATGTGTGTGTGCGCGCGCACGCGTGTCTCTCTCTCTCTCTCTCTCTCTCTCTCTCCCTCTAGCTCCTCCCATAGTGTCCTCCAACCTCCTAAGTTCCTCCCCCTCTCTCCCCCAACCTCCACACCTCCTCGCTTCTCTTTGGTCATCCTCTCCTATCTATACAACTACTTTATGTGTGTGTGTGTTCTCTATCACCTCTACAAGCTATTCTTTTACTTTCGAGATGTTACCAACTCTCCTCTTCTCTTTACAAAATTTTGCACAATGATCCCACCATCATTGGTTCGATGCTTGTCACAAGCAATATTCAAGAGTGTTTAGTGGTTCTTCACGTTTTGAGAATTATTTACTACCACAGACTCATTGAATTATTCATTGCCATAGACTGCCCACAGACTCATTAAAGCAAAGAGATAAATTCCTCAAAGAAGCAAATCATTGGAAGGTGCGGGTTGCGGAAATTCTTTGGAGAAATTGGGATTGCTACGTTTCACTTCTCAAAGATTGGACAGCGATGAAATGGAAAAAGCTTGTATATAATGGTCAAGTCAATTGGATTCCTATACGATGATAATCTATATGTTGTAGATTTTTTTTTTGGTACCAATATACATATATATTTATATACCAAAAAGCAGTTACACTCAAATGCCACCTTGACAACCCTCTAACCCCATTCAGCATGTTACAAATCATATTCCATCTCTCATCTTCAAATACAAAGGAAGAATTTTCCCAAGATATCTGAAATCCCAGCTGAATACAGACTTCCATCAGAACCTCGGTAGTGCAACCTTTAGGTGACTGGTGCTCACATAAGTATAGTTCACTTGTTTAACTTTTTAATACCATCTTTTGGTCCTTGGACCAAACTTCACCGGTCTGCTCCTTGACTTCTGCACTGAAATAACCCGAATACACAACAACAAAAAGGTAGGCTCAGTCTAGTATGCCTGAAGATATCCCCTTCCAAAGAGAGTCAATAGATGGCTGCCATTCCTTCTTTATTCAATTTATTAACCAAGAGTATTGACCAACACATATGCACACATTTGTACATCAATCCTGTAGTATCCAACCCTATATCGCCTGATTTTTGAAATAAAATACAATTTTGGTGTTCCATATTTCCCAAAGACAGCAGAATATAGTTATGTTAAAAATATCATCAACAATCTCCTCAGTAGTTGTCCATCTCCTTAATAACCAGTCTTCCCAATGTGCCTGCACACCAGTACAGTTACATACCCACCTACTAACTCTGGTCCAAGTACTTATAATAGCTAGGCAATCCCAGAAAGCATGTTTCCCATCTTCCAGAGCTGTTTTGCATCTAGGGCAGCATCCATTAGTAAAGTTCCTTTGCACCAATTTGCTCCCAAGAGGAAGGGCACCCATAGAGACTCTCCACAAAGAATTGACACTTGGTAGGAATTTCCAATTTCCAGATGATTTTCCATCTCTTCCTCCAAGTGTTGGGCCCCCAACTTGTCCTCCAAATCCTATTGCAATATATCACATTCTCCTCAATCCTTCTTAAAGCCCTATATAATTCTTTGGCAGTCCCTTTGTCAATTTAACCCTATCGTACTAGACCCAGTCTTTTACCCAACAAGAATCATCAAAAGCAGTAGAAAACTAACTTTTTTGGACCTCTTCCAGCACCACTCTGACCAGATGTCCCTCCCTAGAATTCAGATTAAACTCCTCATCAAGTTGACCAGGGTCCTTCCATCCCAGCAAAGCCCTACCCCAACAGTCAGATAATCTCTTGAGACCTTTGTTATTCATACTTTTAGCTGTTTTAGGATCCTAAAAAGCCAGGGGAGGATTAAATTTATGTGACCACAAAATACCTAAACACAGTAAAGAATACCTTGTGACTCTAGAACAGCCATCCCAAAGCATCAACTCTAATGCCTCTTTCCAGTTAGTACACAACATTCTTGCAAGAGGTGAACCTGTAACCCGTTCAGAGGGGCATAAGAGAATTTCTTATCTTTCCATCCTAGATCATGCCATCTACCTTCATAGTATATACACCAGCACTTTCAACTAATTCTCTCAACATCTTTGTCCAGACACTTCCTCCTGATGAAGAGCAAACCTAGCCTTAGTATGAGAAGGAAAATGTAAGATGCCAATCCCACCCTCCTCCTTGGGGGGAGAGGCAATATGTCCTCCCAAGCCAGCTAGGCTATAGCCTTCTTATTAGAGTTACCATTTCTCCATAAGAATTGTCTTATAGGTTTAATTATTCTCTGCCAATTTCCTTTGCCAAACTCTAACACAAAGCACAAAAACATAATGTAAGCATTTAACACTGTGTTGCATAAGGCCACTCTATCATGGAAAGGAACTCTGATCCCTTCCCATTCACCTGCCTCTTTGCTGTCTCTTTTCCTTAGCCCTCAATTTACCAACTCTCCCTTGCATTTCATTAGCAAACAGTCTCCATGACCCCTGAGCATTTGTTAACCTATGACGGACATCCTAAACCTATGACGAACATTGAGACGTACTATGTTTTACGTCATGTAATTAATTTAAGTATTATGAGTCATGGGCCGGCTTGTCGGCACCATATGTAAAGGATAAAGGGATTGGGTGATCGCTGATGAGAGGCGCACCTTGAATATCAGTAGGATAAGGGTTAGGATCGGCCGGCCATGTATGGGCGCCCAAGTCACCTATAAGAATCAAATGTAACCCTAAAACTCTCATTCTCAACGTGTGGAATACAAAGTGTGCTCTTGCCTTATCTTCTTGGTTTCCTTCTCCTGTGAGAGAGAGAGAGAGAGAGAAAGAGAGAGAGAGAGAGAGAGAGAGAGAGAGAGAGAGAGAGAGCGATCGAGCACTATGTGGTGGCACGGCGGTTTGGCGAGGCGGTAGAGTTGCGTCGGCGGCTCCTTCTTCACTGCAACACGAGAATCCTTCACGGCGGCGGTTTGAGCGGTGAGTGACACACCTTTGCTTTCTGTTTGAGCTTACTAGGTTCAGGTTGTATGCTTGTAGCCATTCGTGGCTCGCATACGGTGTTCGGCAAGTCCCCAGCCCCGACTCATGCGATAAAAGCGCACATTTTTGGCGCCGTTGCCGGGGAGATGCCTTGCACCAAGCTCCAGTTTGCAGCTCGGGCTGCTGCGTGAAGCGAAATTTACACTGTAGGAAAGGCGACTGTGTGTATGGTGTTGACATTTTTTGCTTTCTGTAATTTGTTTTCTGCAATTCTGGTTTTTCTGGTCATTGCTCTGTTCCGCGCGTAGTGTGTGCGCTGTGTTTGCTGGTATTGTGCGCTGTGTGCGTGTGCGTGAACACGGACGAAGGGATCACTGTATTCCCAGGCCTGCATTGTGTGTGAGCGACAAGGCGCCGCGGCCAAGACTAAATCCTAGAAAACAAACCCTAGAAAACTTTTTCTTTATAAAAAAACAAAACAAAAAACGTAAACTTTAAAATAAAAAAAATAAAAAAATTTATTTCGCAAAAAAAACCGTGTGAAGAGGAAAGAAATTTCGTATTTGAGGAAAAAAATACCCCCAATTGGTCTCGGTCTTTTGATATATACATATAGGAGAGTGAGCCTCCATAGCTTTCTTTCAAGTGAGAGCTTAAGGGAAGTGAAGCTCTATATGTAGCCCACCCCCCAAGGAGTGAAGTGAGCATGTGGGATAAAGCCCACCCCCCAAGGAGTGAAGTGAGCATGTGGGATAAAGCCTTCACCCTTTCCCCACAAGCAAATAGACTGTTTTGACGACCAAGGGAGCTCCGGACAAGTGAACACTGTGCTGTAAAGCACGCTAGGACCCTTTAAACGATACGCTCGTCTCGAGCTATCACACGCCCTAGTCCAGGTTCGACCATAAGTAAGGGAGTAAAAAACGGATTGAAAACAAGTAAAAATAGGGTGTGAAACACACAAGAAACACCTAGGTGATCTCGCAGCGTTTGCCCAGACGATCGGACGATCTATCGCGAAAAACATGCGGGGCATGCCTGAGAGAGAGCCTAGAAGCAAGGCGATACAAGTTGCTAAGCTCACTCCAAACTTCAGTGGTAACGAAGATGTTAGGAAGCACATTGAAGTTTTTGAACACGTGTGTGATTCCTTGGAAGAGCACAATGAGCTACATAAATGTAAAGCCTTAGGGCTTAACCTTGAGTGGAAAAGCCGGAGATTGGTATCGAACTTTGAGGGTTGAAGAGCGTACTCACTATCCCACTCTCAAGAGATTGTTCTTGAAGGAATACATACGTGAGGGTGTGCTTTGGGGAGTAGCATCTCAACTCCAAAAAGCTGAACGCGAGGAAGGGGAGTCAGTGAGAGACTTTATTAGTCGATTAAAGCATCTAAATTCTCGCTGCACTCCCGATGAGTGCTTCAATAACAACCAAGTGCTCGATCGATTCATCCGAGGATTGCGCCACGAGGACATATACAATGGCCTAGTCATTAGAGGTCTCACAACGTGGGAAGCAGTCACTGCCAATGCAATCCAGTTAGAAGACAACTTGATGATTGCAGGTAAAAAGGTGTCTTCGGAGACAAAATCCGTTAGTTCGCAAGTATTTGGGCACGAGCCAATGACGGTAAAACCTATTGCCAAGGAGCCTAAGATATCCGAAATGTCTGTGATGACTGAACTTACTAAGGCTCTCCAAGAATACTTTAGGGGTAATCGAGCTCCTCAAAATAGCCATATGTACCCAGGAAGAGAGCAGCAATGGTGTTCGGTTTGCTTAGGACCACATAGTACGAGTGAATGTCCCACATTCAGAGTCAAATTCAATGGGAATTGCAATGCATGTGGTAAGTATGGCCATCAATCTAAGGATTACCTAGTACTTAAGCGTATGTTGGCAAATCAGGCACCACTAGCCTGGTCAAACACACTGCAAGTACCCGCATTGATGCCTGCACCACCGATCGAGCAACCGTCACAGCACATAGTTCCAAGGAACCCGAATGTAGTCCAGTCTGTGCCGTTATATTACCACTGCCAGTGCTAGGACCACAACCTCCACATCCAAGGATTACCCCTGTAAACCAGATGGGTTGTGAGTCACATAGTGCGTGTGGGGATTATGAAGAGGAGATAGACCCCACTCTTCAATATGGGATTGATACGTTTGAAATGACTCCCCAGTACTACATGGAGGATCATTTCGGGCAAGTCAAGCCTGTATATCAAGCGGCTGCTCTCGCCACAACAGGGCAAAACCTTAATACCTTGGCAAGGAGACCCCCTCTTCAATGCTACAATTGTGGTGGGCCGCATCGTGTAGCGGAGTGCCCTAATAGGCTACAGAAGATCGCTACTCAAATGCAACCAAATCAAGGGAGCACATCGGGAATGCCGGTACTTACATGTAATCATTGTGGCATAGATCATTTGATTGCTTAATGTCCACATAATCCTAGTGCACCCAAGATTACGCCATTGAATTTGGTTGAGGTCACCAACCAGGCACGAGAAACCACACGTGTTGTACCCGCGAATGTAGTTACACGCACGGTCAATGCTTCAAAATCAAAACTACATTCTTGAAGAGAGGGATACTGCATCAATTGCTCGAGCAAAGAAAAAGAAAACGCGGCAGAAGAGATCGCTTAATGCCACGAGCTCCAAGCCTAGTTCAAAGACTAACATAGGGACAGGAGACAACCCCATGTATATGAATGATCCTGAAGATGATTCTGATTCAATAGAAACCATGGGGACCAAAGCCACTACCTTAAGGGAGGAACCCCCTCGGGAGCTCAACAAAGGAGAATCAAGCGAATACATAAATCAGGGGAAACAAAAGGAAACTCCCCCAGCCCCACAACCAAGTCAGCTAATGCCTTCTCGGCCACCCAAACTGACTGAGACTCCCCAAGACAAGCCACGTGGGCCAAAAACCCTCAAGAAAAAGATTGGAACTTACCCAAACCCAGTTGAGGAGATTGAACAAGTGCAACACTTAAGGGGTTTGGTGGAAGAAACACAAAGAGAACTGGAGCCAAACCCTAGAAAAATCCAAATTCCAGACAGAGTGTTTCCTACGCAAGTTCAGCCTCATAGGAACCATAAACCGTTAGCTATACCTAGTATCATTCAGGAAGAAAGTGAGGATAGGACATCAGGAAGTGGGCAACCACCCTTCTTGCTTGAAAGAATGTTTAGTGAGGGAATGCGTGACCCCATCGAAGAGGAAGTGATTCCATCTTCACCAGTCCCTAGTCAAGGGGCGATATCTCGAAAAGTACCATTGAATGTGTCCAAGCTAATGGATTTCATGTCCTCTGAAATCAAAACCACGATCATATCCAAGTTATACGGAGATCCTGAGCTATTCTTAGCTCTTCGGGCATTTCTCAATGGAGAACTGAAGGCGGGACTACCACAATTTGCAAATATGGATAGACTCGACACGCTTCAAGAGGAAGGTGAACATTGGGATCTACAACCCAACCTAGATGAAGACTCGGTCGTTGAAATACCTGTTAACAAGTTGGGACAGTACTTTGAAGGTGACGAATCTAATGCAACTCTCCCCATTACTACCAAGGGATTAATTCTAAAGGGAATCCTCGATGGTGGTGCTGGAGTGAGCATTGTGACTAAAAATTGTTGGGAGTCTATGGGAAGACCTCACCTTGAAGTCACAAACATAGTGGTTAAGATGGCAAACGGAACTATTGCTAAACCTATTGGAATGTTAAGGGACCTTAATATCAAGGTTTTGGGATACAAAGTAAGACATACCTTCATTGTAATGGATTTCTCCAAGCATCCTATAACATATCAAATGATCTTAGGACGTCCTTTCATGAGGGAAGCACAAATGGTACATGACTGGTCGAAAAACCATGTCTACCTACAATTCCAGGACTCTGTCACTCGAGTTGATCTTGAGAATGGTCGCGCGCATCCTTTAGGAAGCAAGGTTATCATCGATAATCGATCGGATACCACTATTCACTCCGCCCCATTAAGGTATTGCTATACATGCAAAAAAGAGACTAATGATGGGAAAGATTCTCCTTATATGGATGTCCTACCGGGTATGACTGAGTCGGATAACATGGATTGGGTACACCTAGCGGCAACCATAGACACATGGGGAAATAGAGGCACAAGTTGGGTAACGCCTGAGGGGCAAGATATGCCAACAATAGTGCCAATAAACATGATAGGTGTTATGCACTTAACTCCTGATGGCGAGAAAGTGGCAAACTCCTTTGACACTGATAGTAGCGAAGACTCTGACCAATGCAACTCTGAGTCGTCTGAATCTCAAGAAGAAACTGACTCTGAGCCTGATGGGGGGGATGAATCAAATATTCACCCAAGTGTGGAAGCAAGGCGCTCAAGGCCTAGGACGGTGACCTCCTGCAGTTCATCCGAAAGTGAGGGGGACACAAGTGAAGATCGACCAAGTGAGTCCGAATCTGATAGAAACAAAAATCAAAAACTTGGTAAGAAGAAAACGAGACATAAGCGACAATGCTATCGAGCTAATGTAAGAACTGCAATAAACCAAGAGAGATCCACTGCAGAATGGCTTAGTTATGTAGGAGCTATTGACGCTCATCGAAAGTTAGCGGATAATTGGGGACAATACCTCCAAAGTGTCATGTGGTGTATTCCGCAACCTCATGACGTCGCCCAATTAGAAATCGAAAAGAAACCAAAACTAAGTCATACTGCGAGAAGGCGGCAAAATCAAGAGTTAGCTCAACAACAAAAGGATGCAGAATTAAAAGAAAAAAACCTGGCACAACAAGAACCAGTAGACTTACACCACGCACCCGAGCATTTCAAATCATTTACCATAGGGAAACGTAAAGTGGTCTACATAAAAGCCCAACGAACGCCTACCAATGGGAGTAGCGGTGTCTACGATGGCCCGACGGTAGTTAAGGAGATAGAACTAGCAGATCCAGGTGAGGAGTCTAACCCAGTTTTTATTGCTCAAGACCTCACCCAGACGGAAGAAGCTACACTCAAGAAGCTTCTTAAGGAATTCAAAGACATATTTGCTTGGACATATCATGATATGAAGGGTGTTCCACCCTCGGTGGTGCAACACACAATTCCAATGATTAGCACTGCCAAACCAGTCCAGCAACGTCCCTACCCAATGAATCCTAAGTACGCAAAGATTGTACAGGAGGAAATTGAAAAGCTTGTAAAATGTGGATTCATATACCCTATTGAGTACTCAGAATGGGTTTCTCCGATAGTCATCGTACCAAAGAAGAATGGGAAACTTAGAGTGTGGGTTGATCTCAAAAAGGTTAATGCAGCCACCAGAAGGGATCATTACTCCTTGCCGTATTCTAAACATGTGCTTGAAAGAGTTGCAGGCAAGGAGGCATACAGCTTTTTAGATGGGTACTCTGGTTAAAATCAGATCACAATTGCAGTAGAGGACCAAGCTAAAACAGCATTTATCACGGAGTTTGGAGTGTTTGCTTTTCGCGTCATGGCCTTTGGCTTGACCAATGCACCTGCAACATTCCAATGATTGATAAACACAGCCTTTAAGGAATATGTAAGGGACTTTTGTGAAGCTTTCTTAGATAATCTTTGTGTTCATTCCTCTTGGTACGAGCACTTGATGTGTTTACGAAAAATATTTGAAAGGTGTAGATTATATCGCATCTCCTTGAATCCTTTCAAATGCCAATTCTGGGTTAAACACGGAGTTATCTTAGGGCATATAGTGTCCAAAAATGGGATTTCCACCAACGAGAGTAAAATCAAGGTCATTCTGGAATTGCCCCCACCCACCAACTATAAGGGAGTCCAACGCTTTATGGGCCATGTTGGTTATTATCGAAGGTTTATTCTATTCTTCGCCGAGATAGCTCGACCATTGTATAAGCTTCTCATCCAGTTTCTTTGGACCGAAGATTGTGACCGTGCCTATGAGCTATTAAAGAAGGCCTTGGGCGAGTGCTCCAATCTTGCGAATGCCTAACTGGGATTTAATCTTCCATGTGCATATTGATGCATCAAACTTTGCTATTGGGTGTGTGTTAACTCAACCTGGAGAACAAAAACTAGACTACCCCATTATCTTTGCCAGTCACCAGTTGAACAACGCTGAGATGAACTACACCACTACGGAGCGAGAAGGGTTGGCAATGATATATGCAGTAAGGAAATTTCGTTATTACCTCCTTGCCACCAAGTTTGTTTTCTATGTGGATCATCAAGCATTGTTGTATCTGGTAAACAAACCATGCTCCACAGGAAGAATCACACGATGGTTATTGATTCTCCTTGAGTTTGATTTCACAGTTGTTGTGAGACCTGGAAAAAAACATGTCATGGCTGATCATTTGTCTCGCATACCTAATGGTGAAGCTCCTACGGGAGTTGATGATGACTTACTTGACACTTTCCTGTTCATGGTGGTGGAGACAATGCCTGAATGGAGTGAGAAGATTGTTAACTTTTTGGTTAATGGCTTTCCACCCAAGGAGCTTCGTAAAGATCTAGCTCGAAAGCTGATTAAGGAATGTGAACCCTATTGCCTGATAGCCGGGACTCTTTATAAAAGAGGAAAGGATGACGTTCTTAGGCGTTGTGCCCGAGAGGATGAGTATCTATACATTTTGCAAGAGGCACATATGGGCGTAGCCGGTGGTCACTTCTCAGGAGACTTAACTGCGCGAAAGATCTTACAATCAGGGTATTGGTGGCCCACTATGTTCCAAGATGCATCACTTTTTGTGAAGAGTTGCGATGAATGCCAATGCTACAAGAAACCCCAGCGAAAAGATCACATGCCCCTACATCCAATCAAAGTAAACCAACCATTTGAAAAGTGGGGTTTAGACTTTGTAGGTCCAATTAGCCCAACGGCCCGCAACACACAATCTCGCTATATTATTGTGGCCACTGACTATATGACCAAATGGGCTGAAGCAAAAGCGACACGTAAAGCAGATGCGAGGACAACAGCCAAGTTCCTCTTTGAAAATATAATCACACGCTTCGATTGTCCTTTTGAACTTGTGAGCGACAATGGTACGCATTTTATAAATGAAGTGATTAAGGAGCTCACAACAAATTTCATGATATCCCATCATAAATCTACCCCTTACTATCCGCAAGCGAATGGCCAAGCCGAGAGTACCAACAAGACTTTAATCTCTATTTTGACAAAGACAGTTGAAGCTCATCGAACGGATTGGGATCTAAAGCTTACGACAGCTTTATGGGCCTATCGTACTGCGTACAAAGTGGCTATTAATTGCACACCATTCAAAATGGTATATGGCCAAGAAGCAGTCATGCCGTGGGAATTTGTCATTCCTAGTCTTCGTGTTGCTACTCAAGAGGGTTGGGATGGTAATCCCTTAGTAAAGCGTCTGTATATCCTTGAGCGGCTAAACAAAGAAAGACAATTGGCTGTGTACAATGTCTTTGTGGAGAAGGATAGAAGGAAAAAATGGTTTGATCGCCACCTGAAAGACAAGGACATCAAGGTTGGGGATAAGGTCCTGATGTATGGAGTGCGTAACGAAAAGAAGAAGCTCAAATATGCTGGTAAGGGACCGTATAGAGAGTATGTGAAATTACCCCGCAAGGTACCATCCGAGTGGACTCTCGACGGAGTTGAAACTATTGGATTCCTCAATGGGAGTAAATTCAAAAGATACTATGACCCACTGAGCCAAGAGGAGTTACATGCAATCCATCAGAAGAAGGCAGCTAAAGAACAAGCTGAGCTTAAGAAGATACAAGAAAGAATTGAAGCCAAAGAACGTCAACAGCATGCTAGGTGCCAACGAGAAGCCAACTTGGGGATTACGCAAGTATTTTTCGAGGAGGCAGAGGATTCACTGGAATCTGACCCGCCTCTAAGATACCCAATTGAGTTATAGAGTCCTTACGGGGAGGTGCTGCATAATGCATTATTGGATACAGGAGCTCAACACAATTTGCTATCATACGGTGTGTGGTGTCAACTTGGAAAACCACCTTTATCCAAGAGTGCTATCCAAGTTAAAGAAATCAATAAGAAGAAAACCCCTGTCTCAAGAATTCTGCACACTCCGGTTGCCTATGACAAGGGGACCGTAATTCAAAGCTCTTTGGTTATGCCCATGGAGGGGACTGTAAACTTAGGGCGCAAATGGATGTTAGCCACCAAGTGCAATATTGATTGGGCAACCAGGCGAGTTACAACGCAAGAACCCGCTCTCGATCTGACCGCTCAAAATCCCGCACCTAAGTTATCAACTCTGGACAAAATGCTAGATAACAAAAAATCACAAAGTCCAGTGGCAAAACCATCTTTGATTGTTTGCCACCCCTTTAACGCTTCAATGCCAAAAGTAAAAACAGGCAGTGTGGTCTCCAAGGCTCCGCTTACTATGCCAAAGAGTACATACAAATGGGTCCCAAAAGCTTCGTTAACAGCTACTTCCCCTGCTCAATCTCATTCAGCCAAGAAGCCTCGTAGAAAGAAAGCAGCTACCAACCTGAGAAAGGGCAATGTAACATCACGATGGATCCCTAAAAAATTGTGAGATCCCTATTTCCACCACGCAACAGATTCGGGGTGCTAGCAGCGGAAGTAGCCTTTCTTGCGCGGGGGCCAGGGTCCCACACTCGGGGCCGCGTCCACCCCACGGATATCCAGACAAAAGACTAATCCGTCGGTTTTTCCAAAACCGAACCCGGAAAAACTTCCTTTATTCGGAAAGCACGGGCGATTCCACTAGGATAACTTTTTACTCTAACGTAGTCAAGACCATTACTGATCAAACTGGTCCGACTGCACCTTTAAAGATACTTGGTCAATCAAGGACAAAACTTGCACTTGGATCATTGTGATCAACATTTTTTCCCCATCAAGAGGCACAGTCGTTGATTCCTATCCATAGAACAATTACTATCCGGGATTTACTTCATCTATCGTAATAACAGAATTTTTGAGTCTCGATTTATGGATCCATCAGTCCAGCCTACATCTAGTCCCATGGGTTAGCCAACCTCCCAACCACTGTAGAGATGGGATCCAATTAGGAATTTGGTTAGGTTTTGTCCCGGGTACCAGGGAAAAGAGTTCCCAGGCCCCCTAGCCGGAAGTTCATGCAAACATAAAACTAGTCACACGACTTACACACCCAATATGAAATTGCCTTTTTCTTAGCATCAACTAACTTTCAAACAATCCTTTAATGAAACCATTATATCGCTCTGATGACAATCCTCAATGTCTCTGGTTGAATCCTTATTTCCCGTCATTCATTCATCAGTGTACTTATGGCATCATTGGCAACCAGAACGCTCACCACCTGTTCACTCAGGGGCCTTTTCCATAGTTCCTAGCTCATAGAGTAACTGGCAATATATTCATATAACAGAATGGAATCTCCGTGGAAGATCAGCAAGATCAACCCACAGATCCATATAAAAGAGCCATGGACTCATCCGTTTGAGGACCAACAAGGTCAATCAACCAGATCCATGCCCGGTTTCAGAAAATAACTCTTACTCCTTGTTCCAATATCTTCCTCGACGCATGTGTGGGTATCTTCGGCAACCCAGAGCCCGAGCACCGTATGGTCAGCACCCTCTAGGATCCTTCGCAGGTGACCTAGCGCTTCACTCATAGGCCGCTTCCTTGGTCCCTAATCCACCGTACCGACGAAAGCTCACCATTTAAATCGAACCGAGGCTGGTCAAGACCTCGGCCGACCTTGCTACGTGAGATGTCCTCCATTGACTCTCCGTCAGCAGTTGCAACTTTATCAGTTCGGTCTTCATGACCTTAATCCTCAAGACGGTCAAAATGCTTCCCCAGCATTCTTGACATAAAACAGTCATTTACAAACAGTCACAAAATACAGTTTCTATAACGAACTCTCATCTTTCCACATTATCCACTCTCGGACCACATTACTTATTCCCTATTCCATTCAATGTGTACTCATTCTCATCCATTCACTCATATAGACTACACATTATTTCACATACACATTCACATTCATTATTCTACATACATATCCATGTTCGTACGTCCACATCATACATCCAATTTCACATTCATACATACGCATCTAAATACATACATCCATTTTCACATCCTCATTCATACATCCACATCCACATACATACATACATCTGTATCTACATCCATACATCCATACTACATCCATTCTCGCCCTAACACATCCCATATACATCTTATCCCATCAGATACACCCTCTACCTCGTCCCATACACATCTTAACACATCCTAACTCATCTTAACACATTCTATCACATCTCATACACCTCTTATCATATCCTATCACATCTCATACACATCTTATCACATCTTTTCACATCTCATACACCTCTTATCACATCCTATCACTTTCCATACGCATCTTATCACATCTTATCACATCTCATACACCTCTTATCACATCCTATCACTTCCCATATGCATCTTATCACATATTATCACATCTCATTTAAAAATCAATCTTTTATGCATCTTCCTATGCATAAATTCATTTTAAATGAAAATGACACTTTTTGAATTAAAATTCCATCTCTTATGCACCCTCTTATGCATAAACTCAATTTAGATGAGAATTGACACTTTTGAATTAAAAATCCATCTTTTATGCATCTTCCTATGCATAAATTCAATTTGGATGAGAATAACACTTTTGAATTGAAATTCCATTCTTTTATGCATCTTCCTATGCATAAATTCAATTTAGATGAGAATGACACTTTGAATTTAGAAATCAATCTTTTATGCATCTTCTTATGCATAAATTCAATTTGGTAGGAATTACACTTTTAGAATAAAAGAATTTCTCGTATGCATCTAAGTTATGCATAAAATCCATTTATGATGAAAATCACACTTTTAGTATAAAAAGAATATCTTTTATGCATATCTCTATACATGAAATCCAATATGATAAAAGTAACACTTTTACAATAAAATAATCAACTTTTATGCATACCTCTATGCATGAAATCCAAATATGATAAAAGTCACACTTTTATAATGAAATAATCAACTTTTATGCATACCTCTATGCATGAAATCCAAATATGATAAAAGTCACACTTTTATAATGAAATAATCAACTTTTATGCATACCTCTATGCATGAAATCCAAATATGATAAAAGCCACTTTTTTATAATGAAATAATCAACTTTTATGCATACCTCTATGCATGAAATCCAAATATGATAAAAGTCACACTTTTATAATGAAATAATCAACTTTTATGCATACCTCTATGCATGAAATCCAAATATGATAAAAGTCACACTTTTATAATGAAATAATCAACTTTTATGCATACCTCTATGCATGAAATCCAAATATGATAAAAGTCACACTTTTATAATAAAATAATCAATTTTTATGCATACCTCTATGCATGAAATTCAAATATGATAAAAGAAACACTTTTATAATAAAATAATCAACTTTTATGCATACCTCTATGCATGAAATTCAAATATGATAAAAGAAACACTTTTATATTAAAATAATAATTCTTTTATGCATACCTCTATGCATGAAATCCAAATATGATAAAAGAAACACTTTTACAATAATCATCAATTATGCATAACATAAAAATCAATTTCTCCATGATTACAATAAAATTCTTTCAATTAATCTAGGATGATAATTCCTAGAATATGGTAGGAAGTTCTCTTTTCATGCTTTGAATAAAATTATTTTATGTGTAATTTTTATAAAAATTTTGCCATAGCTCCGCTACTATGACTGATAAATCTCAATTATTTTGAAGGATAAAGCTTATCATTAAGGAAATGATTAGAATGATCCCTAATTGGATCATTAACCCAATAATGGGTTGAATCATCAATATTCATGAAATACATAAACTAAAAGCATAGAAAAAAGCCATTAATTTGACCTCAAGCATAGATTAATCTTGGATTAAGGAAAAGCTTTATGAAAAGCTTCATTTGGATTGAGAATGGGTCATGAGTATGACCATTTCTTGAGTGAGAGAGAGAAATTACATAAAAACCATTAGAATTAAGCATAAATGAAAATTTATGTAATTCTTAACTATCATTAATCAATTAACTTCAATAGCATTCATCAAATTATGTAACTCTTCACTACCATTCATCAATTAACTTCAATAGCATTCAGAAACCATTCCAATTAAGCTTCTCAAGCTTGAGAGGGATTGAGAAGAGAGAAACCTTGAGAAATTATAGAAAAGATCAAAATTCACCATTTACCTTACAAATTGTTTGATTCTTTGTTCACGGTAGAGGCCCCCAACCAATCAATTGGTTAAGTATGTTGATGGAGCCACCAATGGGGATTGAAGAAAGAGGGAAGCTCCAATTTCTTCAATTTGGAGAGAATTTTAGAGAATAGTAGAAACTAGCATTATTTCAGCATAACTCTAGTATAGTAAAATTTTTCTCCTTTTTTTTCGAAGGACTCATGTTCTATTTATAGGAGAGGGAAGCTCTAACCAAAGCTAACTGAATTCTAGAATTTTTCAAATTCAGTTTGGTTGAATTTGGACTAGATTTGGACCTAGTTTGGTTACTTTTTGATTCGGTTTGGTTCCATTTTGATTTGGTTTGGTTCAAGAGAGAGGAGAGATAAAAATATCACATTATTTTTTAGTTTAAAACTCATTAAAGCATGTGAAATATGCACCTCCTTTAAAGAACTCCCCTTCCTTACATATGTGTCAAAATGGAATCATTATACCCAAAATATCTCATATTTTTAATATTGCTCATAGTTTTTTACTAATAAACCTTGTACATTTTCAACTCTTCATCTTATGTGAGCATTTACTCCTTTTTGGATACCCAAAATATCTCATATTTTTAATATTGCTCATAGTTTTTTACTCATAAACCTTGTACATGTTCAACTCTTCATCTTATGTGAGCATTTACTCATTTTTAGATACCGAAAATATCTCATATTTTTAATATTGCTCATAGTTTTTTACTAATAAACCTTGTACATTTTCAACTCTTCATATTATGTGAGCATTTACTCATTTTTGGATACCCAAAATATCTCATATTTTTGATATTACTCATAGTTTCTTACTAATAAACCTTGTACATAGTCAACTCTTCATCTTATGTGAGCATTTACTCATTTTTGGGTATCTTCTTTTACAAATTGGATTTATCTCCTCCCTACACATGGATTGATGCTATTGGTCCAAAGGAACCTTAATTGGACCATAATCTAAAATTTCTGAAAATCTAGACCCTTAGGCTAAGGTCCTTTATACCCATTTCTAATTAATTCCAATTGCACATTGGAAATTTTTTTTTGAATTTCTGTTTCAGGGGAATTCATTTCAATAAGATGAGATATTTTTCTATCCAAAAATATTCAAAATCTGAATATTCTCTCTCTAGAATATTTTCTCTCTCTATGCCAAAACAGGCAGAGACAAGATCTCTTATATTTCTGAAGAGGGAATTGATTACAGGGGAATATGCTGGACATTTTGAGAGGTTGGGGAGGAATCTTATATTCTCTCCCACTTGAAAAACGTGAGATATCCTCATCTCGCAAACTTGGGATAATTTCGCAAGATGCACGAATATGAGACTTAGAGAAAAATTTAATTAAGATTAACCACCAAAAAAAAAAGTCTCAAGGAGAGTAAGATTCAAGACAAGAACAAGATTTAAACTTTATTCATTCTTGGAACATATAGAAGAACTCTTTACACTTCCATAAGCCCGTCCATCATATGATCACAAAAGCAGCACTCACAAGCTGCGCACGTATAAGGTAACTCATCTATGGGAATAATTCTGTTGGTTATTACCGCATCTATCTCAGTGGTATGAGGTGATCTAACAAAAGGACCTCTGAGAGGTAAGCCAAAAACGGGGTAAAGGCATATCTTCTGATGAGGAAGAAAACATGCCAGTAAGAAGACCCGCTCAGAAAATCCACCATGCCTTGATCTCATCACGCAGTAGTATCGGGGACCCAAACCCAAGGCTTCAATAACCATAGCCAAGCGGACATTGTTACGGAAGTGCTGTCACCCCCACGGTGTTACCCTAGTTATATCTCGATAGGTCCGCCATTTGGTCTGAGCTACAGAAGTTCCCAAGTGAGGGAAAAGTGAGCGCTCATACTGTTCTATAAAATCTCTCTTCACAGACTCGCTTGCGTCTTGAAGGTGAGAAATCATCATGGATAAAACTAATTCCTGTTGCCAAGCCATGAAGGAGATTAAGAAGAAAGGAGATCGATGGAAGTAAGATTACTGTGAGCGATAAGTAAAAGTTACGACTTATATAAAGGAAGGAGCTAGCGTAACCTAGAAGCCAACGGTATCTTGCCACTGAAGTTTTACCGTCTTTCCATGATTTGGGTTTGGCACATATTTCTATAGAAGGCATTAAGAACTTTGAGATGAGGAGATAAAAGAAGCTCGTAAGCTAAGTCACTTACTTTCTTTGAATTCAGATAAGGCTCACAATATCTGGGGGATAACTTCTTATATTCCCCAAGAGATAAAGAACTTCTTTTGGGCCGTACTCGAATGAAGACCAAAACCTTGGTATCCAAAACACCGATTTTTACTTCTAAACTCATTGTTCTGAATCCTTAAAACAGGCGTGACTCCTGAGAAGTATTCTAGGAAAAGGGTCTTTCTTTTTTAAACAGAATCTCTCTTATATTTTAGAGAGGGAATAATTATAAGATCAAAAAGGGAGATTCTTACTCCTGTATACCTCGAAGGTTGGGGAGGAATCTTACATTCTACCCCACTTAAAAAGTGCGAGATGTCCTCATCTCGCAAGGTAGAGGACAACTCTTTTTCTTAAGATCCAATTTTATTCTGGGGTTCCTTATATTCTGGTCAACCCAACAGAATACTGGGATAAATATCCCTTATATAGAACTCATCATTAATTAACAATTCATTCAGATCATATCATTCATATCTTTAACATGATAATGGTTCATTAGACCGGAAAATTTCATTCTGAACATTTCTCCACGGAAATTTCAGTCAAGTAAGTTCTCAATTTGTCATCCCTTAACTTGATCTACCGATCAAGTGTTAACAGTAGCAATTTGACAACACAATCCACTAATCTCATAGTGATTTGCTGAAATCATTATCATCATTTATCATCACCGGGACTCGTCCCATTCATCCTCATTGTGGTTTTGCTTAGGTTATTATATTTCAACTAAATTTTAGAAATCATCATTTTTCAATCAAAATCCAAATCAATCCATCAGTTCTCAAACAAAATTAAAATCATATCAACCACATTCGAAATCATCATCTGGATAGCATTAATGCTTATAATTTTAAGTCTTAGATTTACTCGTATATACTGCCGGTAAAGAGCTGCAGTTATACCCTCGGTATATACGGGTCGTCATAATACTTGGAACTATAAGGTAAATACCATCATGTCTAGGCCTCAAGCAAGTCAGGGTTCCATATAATTGCGGTACTTCCATTTGAAGACCCAATTACTAATTTACGAAATTAGTTTGAATATCAATTTGTATGAATTATATCACACAATTATAACCTTTTTGTGCTACTTGATAAATTTTTGACATATTTGGCTTTTCAGTTGATCTTTATTAGCCAATTCGCTCTGATACCAACTGTGAGATCCATATTTCCACCACGCAACGGATTCGGGGTGCTAGTAGCGGAAGTAGCCTTTCTTGCATGGGCCAGGGTCCCACACTCGGGGCCTCGTCCACCACACGGATATCCGGACAAAAGACTAATCCGTCGGTTTTTCCAAAACCAAACCCGGAAAAACTTCCTTTATCCGGAAAGCACAGGCGATTCCACCAGGATAACTTTTTACTCTAACGTAGTCAAGACCATTACTGATCAAACTGATCCGACTGCACCTTTAAAGGTACTTGGTCAATCAAGGACGAAACTTGCACTTGGATCATTGTGATCAACGTTTTTTTCCCCATCAAGAGGCACAGCCGTTGATTCCTATCCAGAGAACAATTACTATCCGGGATTTACTTCATCTATCGTAATAACAGAATTTTTGAGTCTCGATTTATGGATCCATCAGTCCAGCCTAACCCCATCCCCAGTGCCATGGGTTAGCCAACCTCCCAACCACTGTAGAGATGGGATCCAATTAGGAATTTGGTTAGTTTTTGTCCTGGGTACCAGGGAAAAGAGTTCCCAGGCCCCCTAGCCGGAAGTTCATGCAAACATAAAACTAGTCACACCACTTACACACCCAATATGAAATTGCCTTTTTCTCAGCATCAACTAACTTTCAAACAATCCTTTAATGAAACCATTATATCGCTCTGATGACAATCCTCAAAGTCTCTGGTGAATCCTTATTTCCCGTCATTCATCAGTGTACTTATGGCATCATTGGCAACCAGAATGCTCACCACCTGTTCACTCAGGGGCCTTTTCCATAGTTCCTAGCTCATAGTAACCGGCAATATATTCATATAACAGAATGGAATCTCCGTGGAAGATCAGCAAGATCAACCCACAGATCCATATAAAAGAGCCATGGACTCATCCGTTGAGGACCAGCAAGGTCAATCAACCAGATCCATGCCCGGTTTCAGAAAACAACTCTTACCCCTTGTTCCAATATCTTCCTCGACGCACGTGTGGGTATCTTCGGCGACCCAGAGCCCGAGCACCGTATGGTCAGCACCCTCTAGGATCCTTCGCAGGTGACCTAGCGCTTCACTCATAGGCCGCTTCCTTGGTCCCTAATCCACCATACCGGAAGCTCACCATTTAAATCGAACCGAGGCTGGTCAAGACCTCGGCCGACCTTGCTACGCGAGACGTCCTCCATTGACTCTCCGTCAGCAGTTGTAACTTTATCAGTTCGGTCTTCATGACCTTAATCCTCAAGACGGTCAAAATGCTTCCCCAGCATTCTTGACATAAAACAGTCATTTACAAACAGTCACAAAATACAGTTTCTATAACAAACTCTCATCTTTCCACATTATCCACTCTCGGACCACATTACTTATTCCCTATTCCATTCAATGTGTACTCATTCTCATCCATTCACTCATATAGACTACACATTATTTCACATACACATTCACATTCATTATTCTACATACATATCCATGTTCGTACGTCCACATCATACATCCAATTTCACATTCATACATACGCATCTAAATACATACATCCATTTTCACATCCTCATTCATACATCCACATCCACATACATACATACATCCGTATCTACATCCATACATCCATACTACATCCATTCTCGCCCTAACACATCCCATATACATCTTATCCCATCAGATACACTCTCTACCTCGTCCCATACACATCTTAACACATCCTAACTCACTTAACACATTCTATCACATCTCATACACCTCTTATCATATCCTATCACATCTCATACACATCTTTTCACATCTTTTCACATCTCATACACCTCTTATCACATCCTATCACTTTCCATACGCATCTTATCACATCTTATCACATCTCATACACCTCTTATCATATCCTATCACTTCCCATACGCATCTTATCACATATTATCACATCTCATTTAAAAATCAATCTTTTATGCATCTTCCTATGCATAAATTCATTTTAAATGAAAATGACACTTCTTGAATCTTTTATGCATCTTCCTATGCATAAATTCATTTTAAATGAAAATGACACTTCTTGAATTAAAATTCCATCTCTTATGCACCTTCCTATGCATAAACTCAATTTAGATGAGAATTGACACTTCTGAATTAAAAATCCATCTTTTATGCATCTTCCTATGCATAAATTCAATTTGGATGAGAATAACACTTTTGAATTGAAATTCCATTCTTTTATGCATCTTCCTATGCATAAATTCAATTTAGATGAGAATGACACTTTGAATTTAAAAATCAATCTTTTATGCATCTTCTTATGCATAAATTCAATTTGGTAGGAATTACACTTTTAAGATAAAAGAATTTCTCTTATGCATCTAAGTTATGCATAAAATCCATTTATGATGAAAATCACACTTTTAGTATAAAAAGAATATCTTTTATGCATACCTCTATACATGAAATCCAATATGATAAAAGTAACACTTTTGCAATAAAATAATCAACTTTTATGCATACCTCTATGCATGAAATCCATATATGATAAAAGTCACACTTTTACAATAAAATAATCAACTTTTATGCAAACCTCTACGCATGAAATCCAAATATGATAAACGTCACACTTTTACAATAAAATAATCAACTTTTATGCATACCTCTATGCATGAAATCCAAATATGATAAAAGTCACACTTTTACAATAAAATAATCAACTTTTATGCATACCTCTATGCATGAAATCCAAATATGATAAAAGTCACACTTTTACAATAGAATAATCAACTTTTATGCATACCTCTATGCATGAAATCCAAATATGATAAAAGTCACACTTTTATAATGAAATAATCAACTTTTATGCATACCTCTATGCATGAAATCCAAATATGATAAAAGTCACACTTTTATAATGAAATAATCAACTTTTATGCATACCTCTATGCATGAAATCCAAATATGATAAAAGTCACACTTTTATAATGAAATAATCAACTTTTATGCATACCTCTATGCATGAAATCCAAATATGATAAAAGTCACACTTTTATAATGAAATAATCAACTTTTATGCATACCTCTATGCATGAAATTCAAATATGATAAAAGAAACACTTTTATAATAAAATAATCAACTTTTATGCATACCTCTATGCATGAAATTCAAATATGATAAAAGAAACACTTTTATATTAAAATAATAATTCTTTTATGTATACCTCTATGCATGAAATCCAAATATGATAAAAGAAACACTTTTACAATAATCATCAATTATGCATAACATAAAAATCAATTTCTCCATGATTACAATAAAATTCTTTCAATTAATCTAGGATGATAATTCCTAGAATATGGTAGGAAGTTCTCTTTTCATGCTTTGAATAAAATTATTTTATGTGTAATTTTTATAAAAATTTTGCCATAGCTCCGCTACTATGACTGATAAATCTCAATTTATTTTGAAGGATAAAGCTTATCATTAAGGAAATAATTAGAATGATCCCTAATTGGATCATTAATCCAATAATGGGTTGAATCATCAATATTCATGAAATACATAAACTAAAAGCATAGAGAAAAGCCATTAATTTGACCTCAAGCATAGATTAATCTTAGATTAAGGAAAAGCTTTATGAAAAGCTTCATTTGGATTGAGAATGGGTCATGAGTATGACCATTTCTTGAGTGAGAGAGAGAAATTACATAAAAACCATTAGAATTAAGCATAAATGGAAATTTATGTAATTCTTAACTATCATTAGAATTAAGCATAAATGGAAATTTATGTAATTCTTAACTATCATTAATCAATTAACTTCAATAGCATTCATCAAATTATGTAATTCTTCACTACCATTCATCAATTAACTTCAATAGCATTCAGAAACCATTCCAATTAAGCTTCTCAAGCTTGAGAGGGATTGAGAAGAGAGAAACCTTGAGAAATTATAGAAAAGATCAAAATTCACCATTTACCTTACAAATTGCTTGATTCTTTGTTCACGGTAGAGGCCCCCAAAACCAATCAATTGGTTAAGTATGTTGATGGAGCCACCAATGGGGATTGAAGAAAGAGGGAAGCTCCAATTTCTTCAATTTGGAGAGAATTTTAGAGAATAGTAGAAACTAGCATTATTTCAGCATAACTCTAGAATAGTAAAATTCTTCTCCTTTTTTTTCAAAGGACTCATGTTCTATTTATAGGAGAGGGAAGCTCTAACCAAAGCTAACTGAATTCTAGAATTTTTTAAATTCAGTTTGGTTGAATTTGGACTAGATTTGGACCTAGTTTGGTTACTTTTTGATTCGGTTTGGTTCCATTTTGATTTGGTTTGGTTCAAGAGAGAGGAGAGATAAAAATATCACATTATTTTTTAGTTTAAAACTCATTCAAGCATGTGAAATATGCACCTCCTTTAAAGAACTCCCCTTCCTTACATATGTGTCAAAATGGAATCATTATACCCAAAATATCTCATATTTTTAATATTGCTCATAGTTTTTTACTAATAAACCTTGTACATTTTCAACTCTTCATCTTATGTGAGCATTTAATCCTTTTTGGATACCCAAAATATCTCATATTTTTAATATTGCTCATAGTTTTTTACTAATAAACCTTGTACATTTTCAACTCTTCATCTTATGTGAGTCATTTTTAGATACTCAAAATATCTCATATTTTTAATATTGCTCATAGTTTTTTACTAATAAACCTTGTACATTTTCAACTCTTCATCTTATGTGAGCATTTACTCATTTTTGGATACCCAAAATATCTCATATTTTTGATATTACTCATAGCTTCTTACTAATAAACCTTGTACATAGTCAACTCTTCATCTTATGTGAGCATTTACTCATTTTTACTAATAAACCTTGTACATTTTCAACTCTTCATCTTATGTGAGCATTTACTCATTTTTTGGGTATCTTCTTTTACGAATTGGATTTATCTCCTCCCTACACATGGATTGATGCTATTGGCCCAAAGGAACCTTAATTGGACCATAATCTAAAATTTCTGAAAATCTAGACCCTCAGGCTAAGGTCCTTTATACCCATTTCTAATTAATTCCAATTGCACATTGGAAAATTCTTTCTGAATTTCTGTTTCAGGGGAATTCATTTTAATAAGATGAGATATTTTTCTATCCAAAAATATTCAAAATCTGAATATTCTCTCTCTAGAATATTTTCTCTCTCTATGCCAAAACAGGCAGAGACAAGATCTCTTATATTTCTGAAGAGGGAATTGATTACAGGGGAATATGCTGGACATTTTGAGAGGCTGGGGAGGAATCTTACAAAAATTATTAGTAGCCCAAGGGTATTACGAGGGGAATGACCAGATTTGGGTCCCTAAACATAAGCTGAATCCCTCTACATCACCTGTAAAACCTTGCAAACCAAATGTTGCTACCCCAACGACAATTCAAGACCGTGGTAAGGGAAAGGTAATAGAGTGCTCCGCACCACTTGTTCCAGAGCTAGTTTGGATTCCCAAACGATATCGATCAACACCACCTAGCTCAGGAAGGGGGAGCCACATGAAGCTTCTAGTTCCTCATGCCAGGCACACGTTGATATAGAAGTTTCTTCATGCTCTACACCTACTCTTGTCAACACCCCGATGAGTCTTTGTCTCCCTTTGTAAAAGTATCGTCGGAAACCATTTCCTCCATTCGTTCGTGGGAGCATACACTACCATCTCTGCAATTTGATGTGGCCTCATAAAAAGCTATCTGCCCACATCACCACCTATGACCTGCTGGACAAATTGGTTCCAAGAGGCTGCAACATCATTGCAGAAAATATGATCTACCCAAGGAAAGGGGGAGCATGTACTCACACTCGACATTCTATTGCTTCCTCCCTAACCTTCTCCCCTAACCATGTAATTGCCAAATTCAAGGGGATGTATATATATAGCTTCATACACAGAACCGAAAGGACATAAAAGAAAAATAAAAAATAGTAAAAAGAGCAAGAGCACATTAAGAGGAGAAATATCCATATTAATCAGGAACTAGATTGACCTGTCATAAACCTACTGATACTATATCTGTGTTTGCAGATATGGTAGATGCACGAGCATCACACATTTCATCCACTCCCACCTTTGGTGAGAGGTATCATCTGTACCTTTCTCAGATATTTCATATGTGCTATCCTGTAATTTCCTCGAATTGGATCATATAGATGTACTAGCCAGAGAAAAAAATGTTGAGGAATTAGAATGGCTAATACGCCTATTGACCATGACTGACCCCTACTCCGTAGAGGATATATCCCCGATAGCCCAATACTTTCCTTTTCCACAAGATAACTATCCTCGCATGGTTACATTCTTGATGAGTTTATGTGGATGGGAAAACAAAAACGATATATCTGACGACGATGAATGGACGGATGAAACTCATGGCACTACTGAGGCTAACTTTATTTATTTGGATGATGCGGATAGAGGCTTAGCCTTAGGGTTAGAACCAGGACTCTAAGTCTTCAATATTTCACACTGATGTGCCTCTCGAGGTATAGTACTTGTTAGTTGATTGTATAGGTTGAAAAGTTTGAGGTGGGTTCGTTCCAAGTCTTGAGACTGCCGCAATGTTTATCAAAATATATCTACATCCAATTGCAAGCTGTCTCATCAAATCAAGGAGATCTCCAATTTCAGGTGTAATTCTTCCATGCCCACTCTCTTTCGTTTTTACTGTTCAATTAATTGCATGAACTATATTGCATGACCACATGGAACTTGTCAAAGCGCTACTTAGTTTTTGAAGTTGCCTGACGTGTTAGTGTAAATCTTATCTTTCTATAGCTTCTGCAGTTTGTGTCTTAAAAAACTGATCCTCAAGTAGTAGGTTGTTTACTCTCAACTTCCTAGTTGGAAATCTGTTCAGTGCCATCTCTTCCCAGCCCATGACATGCCAACCCCATCTGAGAAGCATATGATCAGAAGGAGTTGTACTAGAATATGATCAGAAGGAGTTGTACTAGAATCAATTGGAAATCTGTTCAGTGCCATCTCTTCCCAGCCCATGACATGCCAACCCCATCTGAGAAGCATATGATCAGAAGGAGTTGTACTAGAATCAATTGAGAGCTTAAGAGTATGAGGGACCCAAGCTGCTTTGCTGACTTAAAAAAACCCTATCCAGTCTCTAGAAGATGAACCAAAGTATTGAAGGCTGAAATAAGTATGACTAGGATCTAAACCCCAATCCCCCATTTCCCAAGCATCTCTTCAAACCCAAATTTCCTCTTAGGTCCTCCCACCTTCTCTTCTCCTACCCCAATAACACAGTGCTCCCCCCACATCTATCCCTTTGTTTGTCAACCATATCAAAATCCCCCATAACTACACATTATCTCTGAATGTTTAGTTTAGAAATACAATCCCACATCTCACTTCTGATTTTTTGATGAGCACCATATAGGCTCACCAACCAAATCTTCTCTTCCTCAATACAAATCTCTACTACCAAAACTCTCCCATTAGGATGATTAGCAATAATACTAGGTTTTAGGTTATTCTTAATAATAAACATTACCCCACTAAACCCCCCATTCACCCCACCATATAATATATTCCAATCCTTATACCTATCATTTCTGACCAATTTAGGCCCAAAAAGATTATGCTCCTGAATAGCAAGAATAGAGACATCCCAGTCCTTGATTAGACCCCAAAAAGCCAAGTTTTTCTTTTTGTCCTTGATCCCCTTGACATTCCAGGTGCAACAACGTGTAATCCTAAATGGCTTCTTCATGTTAGAGAAGTTTCAGGAATCATATCCACTTCCTCCGCCTCCCATTACTTCCCCCTTCCTTTTGAGTCATTTTCCAGGCTTCATTCACCTAGCAATTAAATTTTTGCACTGAAGAAGTTTCACTCCCCTCCTCTCCCAAAGGACTGAATGGATTAGAATACGTGATAAGACTCAAATTCCCAGGTGATTTACTTCCAAAATTTCCCTTACCTACTTCATTAAGATCAGATCTTCTTGCTTCCTCTTTAGCTTGTCTCACATTAGTTCTACCCTTTACTTTTTTCCACCTTGCTTCTCTTGATGGCCCAGTCTTATTCAACTTTGTCCCTTTACTTTTGTTCTCCCCATCACCTTCCATGGCTACCTCCTTTCCTTTAGTCTTTCTCTCCTCACCAGTTTCATTCTTTTCCTTTTCTTCAGACTCAGGTTTATCCAAGTTCCCAGCCATGCAATTCCTAGCAATATGGCCAAAACCTCCACATTTAAAGCAAGCACCTAGGAATGGACCAAACTTAAGGTTTAATTCTAACTTTCCCATTCCTGCTAGTTCAATTTCCAAGTTTTAGGGATTTCATTTGTCATATTCCAAGAAATACAGATGATGTTAGCTTGACAAACATAGGCATCATCATTCACCAAATATAGCACCGGGCCAATAGCAGTAGCTATGTCTCTCAACGCCGGTCTCAACCAAGGAGGTAAACCCATAATCTCTACCCAGACATGGCATGCTTCAACCAGGCTACTATTTACATCAAAAAAGGGATTGAAAGGCATTGCATGCACAAGCTTTTGGTTCATAAATAAAGGGGCTCTTGCAAACAAATCCGAAACTAGTTGACCTTTGATGAATAGAACATTAAAAAAAACTTTCCCTAGATAGAATATATGCAACACGACCCTACCATGAAAGCTCTCTTCCTGTAACCATTTATTAAAATCAACCTTCACAGGAGGCTTACTAGAGAAAAAAAATGGCGCTGCAAGCCGAAAATAAGCCAATTTGATGTTCTACTAGTTCAGGGGACACCTTCAGACATACCTTCCCTCCCCTTGTATGAGGTTTTTGAGCATAACCAGACACCCCTTTTGCTAGCGAGTCCGGCAATGCTTTCTTTCGCTCTCTCTCCTCCTCCACTTTCTCGTGCATTCGCTTCATCTCTGCAACATTTGTCTCCCCCCAATCTCGCCATCTTACCTCTTATTCTGTAGTAGCGAGCTCGAGTCTCAGGTCCCCTCCTCCATGCATGTAGCTCGTCAACTTCCCGCCGTCATACTGAGGCATACGCCTCACGCGTGAAGTACCCATGTTAAATGATGACTTTTTCTTCCATCAATTTTCATACATCTCCACTACCTAAGTTTAGTATTTCTTATTGGAGATTTTTTCTTTAGGATATATAGAAAAGTCTCTTATTATATTTTTAATGTTTTATCCATTAATCTTGAGATTCTTTTACTCTATAGTCTTAATTTATAAGCATACTTTGTAGCTAACGCTTTGCATATTTAGAAATTTAATGTATTTGATTGACAATGGTAATATATATATATATATATATATATATATATGTATGTATGTATGTATGTGTGTGTGTGTGTGTGTGTGTGTGTGTGTGTGTGTGTGTGTGTGTGTACATTGAGGGCCTCCCATGATGCTTCAAAAAGTCTTGTGAAGGAAGATGAAAATTTGAGCAAGGAAGTGGCTACTCTTTATAGGTTATGATGTTCCCATAGTAGGTCCCTAATTACGATTGCTTCTTCACTAGATACACCCACCTATGATGTTCCCATAACTTGTTCCCATAGTAGGTCCCTAATTACGATTTCTTCTTCTCTAGATACACCCACCTATGACTAGCTTTTTTAGCCTCCACAACTTACATATTGTGAAAAACACAAGCTGTATGAGAAAGGGTACTTAAAGAACTACTATCCAGAGAAAAGTAGAGTCTTGCAATCTAACTATCAATGTGTGTGTAGTTGGTTTAAGGATGTGGAAGTAATTGGATATCTAAGGAGCAAACAAGGATGACAAAGGTGTGATAGAGAAGGTTATAGAAGAACATATGCATGAGATTAAGCCCTTAGTGTACATGGTGCTTCTTACATGTGGAAGAGAAAAGACATCTATGCTTGGTGGATTAAGTCTCTACAATAAAAAAGGAAGTGGAATAAGAAGAAGGGTGAACACTCAACATTTTCCTCGACAATGAGTGTGGTAAGCTTCACAAATTATTTATAAGGTGAAGTAGAGTGGTAAACATAAGTGCTTTAATTAATGAAATGATGCTTCTTTTTTTAATATCCTTTTAGTATGGTGGAGCTTAAAAGGAGGAAGAATGCAATGGAATCAATACAACAGATATTGATATGACATAAATTATATTTCAAGGAGAAAACACAATGGATGTGGCATTGTGGTGATAACTACTTACTTTTGCTATTATGTTTGATTTGTTGTTTATATAGTTAAAAGTATGACATGGTGATCTACGTTGAATGATTTTTAACCTTTTAGGAAGAGGATACTCCTTTAGATGACAAGCAAACCACTATTCAAGAGAACAAAATGATGTGAGTACATTAAGAGTTCACAAATGAGCTAATTTTTGTATCCATTCTTTTAATGCTTAAGTTTTGATGAAATTAATGATCTTTTTGGGTATATTTAATATGCTTATAAGTAAAAAGATTTTAAATTTTGTTAGTTTGCTTTGAATAATACAAGTACACATGTATTAGAGGTAACTACATATATAGAGCCTACCCACTTATATGAGGTTTGTGATGTGTTCTAATAATGTAAACAAACACTATGTAGAGAGTAGATTTGTAAGATATTTTGAACACATTCTTAACGTACATTATCTTTGTATTTTTTACATTATTACTTTTTAATTATTTTCTTTTAAAGAATATAATACACAACCATAATGCAAATGTGCACCTCCTAGAAATGGCACACATTGAGTCTAATGTATTTTATGAGGTTTATGTGAATTTTTAAAGATTTAAAATATCTACATTATGTGAATGATTAGCCTTATAAATTTATTGAAATTATTTGTAGGAGGGTAATAATCTTACAAGTATCAAAACATATATGGAGCTATTGCAAGAGAAAACCCCTATATCCAATAATGCTCTACAAAATTCACCATATCATGAGGAGGTATGTTTTAAAAATAAATCATCTTTAAATTTTATTTTATTCTAATGATTATATTATACTTCATTTGCAAAATTTATACTTTCATGGTTATTAATGTTGTTATTATACTTCTAGGATAAAAATACTTCTTTGGCTTAAAAGTGCATTGAATCAAGAAAGAGTTTACAAAAGCGAAAGATTTGTACAACTTCTTAGTTTTCATGGAAATCAAAGTGCATGGATTCAAAAAATGTTCTGAGTTGTGTCATGAATTTATTGTTCCATATAAAAGTTTTTTTCTTTTTGGATTCTATAGATAAGCTTCAAGTTGTAAGAATTTATGAAGAAGAAAACAAAGCTTGAGTAGAATTAGAAAAAACAAAAAGATGAAGGTAAGTTATACTTTTAATTTTCTTATTGCACAAAAGTATATTTTTCCTTTTCTTCTTATACAAAATGTTATATAAATATTGTTACTTACACAAAATAAATGAATTTATGTTTAATTTATTTTTCAAGTACCAAAAAAATTTCAATGAGATAAGTTGACAATATAGTAAATGATTTCCTAAAAGTAATAGTAAATAATCTCTTATAAATAATTTTCTAGTTGAAAATTTTCTACGAGATAAGTTGACAATATAGTAAATGATCTCTTAGTAGATGATCTCTTATAAATAATCTATGCAGTAAAAAATTTCCTACATAGCGAAGTAGATCTATATAATAAAATAATCTTCCATATAGTGAATTATGTTAGGTCTATATGGCAAATTATTTCCCACATAGTAAATTAGATTTGTATAGCAAATAATTTCCCATATAGTAATTTATCTTTCTATCAAAAAAATTTCCTATATAGTAAATTGTTTCTTATGAATTTGCTATGTAGTAAGTAATTTACAAGAAAGACAATCTAGGAAGTGTCTCACATTTCCTAGTTTTCACTCTTACTAGATACATTCATTCTCTAGCAAATTATTTCCCACATAGTAAATTAGATTTGTATAGCAAATAATTTCCTATATAGTAATTTATCTTTCTATCAAAAAATTTCCTATATAGTAAATTGTTTCTTATGAATTTGCTATGTAGTAAGTAATTTACAAGAAAGACAATCTAGGAAGTGTCTCACATTTCCTAGTTTTCACTCTTACTAGATACATTCATTCTCTAGCAAATTATCTAGTAAATTATTACTTTTAACTATACAAGAACCCATCCAACAGTTCCTTAAGAATACCTCTTGTTTAAACACAAGACTCAATTGGCAGCACCTATTCCCACACAGATGTGGAGTAGAAAATATTAATGGCATAAATTAATGCAAATCATTTTAAGGTACATTTGTGTAACGAGAATGTACTATAGAGTGTGTAATATGGGTTTCCACAATTGCAAACTCATCAGTTTTAATGGCATAAATTAATGCAAATAGCTTTAAGGTACATTTGTGTAATGTGAATTTACTATATAATGGTGGAAACCCATAATATGCCATGCTTGTCAAAATATTTTGGCATGCTTTGTGAATTTAACATTCCCTCTGTGAAAGCCTACTTTTGACAAAATCTCTTCGAATTTAGCAATACATTATGGATGTCTCTTAGATGGCTATATATTCAATGCATAATTTACATGCAGCTTTAGAAGCATTTTCCTCGGTCTTGTATGGAGGGTGTAGACATGGACATGATGAAGTGGAATAAGGTCAAGGGCTGAGCTCAAATTCTCATCCATTTTATGATACTTTGATTGCAGCTCTTAATTTCGTTTTCCCATTATTTCTTTTGCTTGACCTTGTCCAAATTAAATTTTTACAATGACAATAAACTTGTAAACATTGTGTTATTCCCCTACATCTCTCTCTTTAATCATGAGAGTCATGTCAATGTTGCCATATATATAGGCAGTGATGTGTGTGAACACACTTAGGACCGCCAGGGCTTTTTTTTCCTCTTTAGGAGGTTTTTTCCCCCGGCTTGTATATACGCCCATCCTTCTAGGGGGCTAACTTATCTTTTGTACATTGACACAATCTAATACATGGTGTGTTGTGTGCATTCTTGCTTCTTCTTTTCCAAGCTTTGTGTGCTTTCCTGCAACCCTAATTCCAACAAAAATTGGTATCAGAGCAGGCATCGGCTCCCAGGGCTACACCGCCAGCACCCTCTGACTCACGTTCTCCGATTAAGGTGAGCTTTCACGAGCGCTTGTAGGTCCCTATACTCTGCAGATGAGCCTATAGGGCTTTTGAGTTCTCAGAAATTGTATCTGAGGTCGTTTTGGGCTCTGTTTTTGCATTTCAAGTTCTGCACAGGTGTTTTCGTCATTTTGTGCAGAAATTTTGACAGTGCAGTTTTCTTCAAAACAGGCATACGTATTCTATTGTGGACCATGCTACATAGCATGAGTTGTTTTCTGTTTAGTCTTTGCTTCATTACAGGTAGCTTTTGTATCAGTTTCAGTCTGATAACATCAATGATGTATTTCGCATGTTGTCTGCTCTGCTGATGACAAATTGGATGGAGACAGCAACTACCCACTTTGGGCATACATGATGTAGCATGTTTTAGTTGCAAACATTGTGCAGGGTATGGATGTACATCTAGGTTCTGTGGATGTAGGATCTGTTGAGGATGTTGCAAGTTCTAGCAGCTCTATTGTTGCTGCTATTTTACCCACTGTGCTGAACAAGCTCGTTGTTTGGGATGGTAAAGATGCGCAGGCTCATGCCTTGATTGCACTTTCTGTCAAATGTAACATCACTCCACATATTCATTCAGCTAAAACAGCAAAACAGGCTTGGGATATTCTAGCTGGTTTGTATGCAGATCGCAACGAGGCAAAAATCTCTTACCTGCATAAAGAGCTAGAATCGAAGATTATGCAGGCCTATTTCTAATGCAGATTTACAGGAGGATGTAATTTATGAGGATAGGGCTGAAAATGAGCAGGCTAGAGGTATGCCTAAATGGCTGGTGCAAACCTTGCGTGATAGTAAAGTTGATGCACCTATGTCTAGTCGTACTCGTTTAGGTTTTCAACATGCCTCTTATGCATCAGATTGTTATGCTTTGGCTGTGTCTAGTATGTGTGAAGAGGAAGAATCTCTTTCATTTGATGAGGCACAAAAATCAGAAAATTGGTTGGCTGCAATGCAAAGTGAATATGATGCTATAATGAAGAATGGTACATGGTCTTTGTGTGATTTGCCTATTGGTAAAAAGGCCATTGGATGTAAGTGGGTTTTTAAGTTGAAACGAAAGCCAGATGGCAGTGTTGATCGCTATAAGGCTAGACTTGTTGCAAAGGGTTATGCTCAAGAAAAGGGCATTGATTTTGATGAGACCTTTGCTCCCACTTGTCGTATGACTACCATTCATAGCATTTGTGCATTAGCAGCTCATAATGGTTGGAATGTACATCAGGTGGACATAAAGACTACGTTCTTGAATGGAGATTTGCATGAGAAGGTGTATGTATTGCAGCCTCATGGTTTTGTTCAAAGAGGGCAGGAAAACAAAATATGCAAGTTGAAAAAGGCTTTATATGGTTTAAAGCAAGCTCCACGAGCTTGGTATGAAAAGATACATACATATTTGACTGCACATGGTTTTCAGAATAGTCGAACAGAAAGCACTTTGTATGTTAAACATGTGGATGATGTACATCTAATCATTGCTCTCTATGTCTGCTCACAGGACCAAATGAGAGTCATATTGCTGATTTTAAGGTTGATTTGAATGCCTCTTTTGAGATGTCAGATTTGGGGCATTTACATCATTATTTGGGGATACAATTTAAGCAGTGTGATGGAGGTATTGCTTTGTGTCAGACAAAGTATATTGAGACATTATTGCGGAGATTTAGCCTTGAAGACTGCAAGCCTATTGCTACTCCAATGGAGACAGGTTTGAAGTTAAGTCTTCATGATACTGGAGATCACTTTGATGTCACACTCTATCAGACAGCTATTGGTTGCCTCATTTATGTATGCATTACGAGGCCGGACATTCAGTTTGCAGTCTCACAAGTGAGCACGTTTATGCATAGCCCAGGGTCTCAGCATTGGAAGGCATTTAAACGCATCTTTCGCTACTTGAGTGGCACCATAAATCTTGGGTTGTTTTATCCCAAGGGGGGATCGTTGCCACCAAATTTACATGCTTTTTCGGACTTAGATTGGGCTGGTTGCTATGACACAAGAGTGTCCACAAATGGTTTTTGTTTCATGCTTGGTAGCTCATGCATATCTTGGTTGAGCAAGAAGCAACCTACTGCGGCCATTTCTAGTTGTGAAGCTGAGTACAGGGCAGCTTTCACAGCTACGGTTGAGTGTGTGTGGCTCAGACGGCTTATGGCTAACTTGGGTGTTGGACAGGAGTCTGCCACCTCTATCTACACTAACAGTCAGAGCGCATTGGCAGTTGCAAGAAACCCAGCTTTTCATGCTCACACAAAGCACATTGAGGTGCATTATCACTATGTCAGGGAGAGACTCTCAACAGGAGAGATCAGCTTGGCCTATGTGACAACCTTGCCGATCTTTTCACAAAGGCGCTTCCTCGTGAGAAGTTCGAAGCTTTCTGCAAAGCTTTGGGCTTGCTCCCCTTTGTGGATTGATCTACTTCGGGCATGGCACTTCCCTATACATGAGTGCCAGCTCTAGTTCACACCATCACTCCTAGGGGGATTTGTTGCCATATATATAGGCAGTGATATTTGTGAACACACTTAGGACCGTCGGGGCACTTTTTCCCTCTTTAGGAGATTTTTCCCTCGGCTTGTATATACGCCCATCCTTCTAGGGCTAACTTATCTTTTGTACATTGACACAATCTAATACATGGTGTGTTGTGTGCATTCTTGCTTCTTCTTCTCCAAGCTTTGTGTGCTTTCCTGCAACCCTAATTCCAAAAGTCAAAGTACCATTTTAGGGTTTTATCTTCTAGAAGCTCAAATGGAGGTAACCACCATTTTTTTATTGCACACAAAAATATTATATTTTTCTTTCTTTATTTTCTTCTTTTTGACTTGAGAATCATTCTCCATCCCTATATTGTGCCTCTTGAATCTCCTATAATGATTCCCCCTATTGGATTATATCTCAGCATGGTGTTCTTCTTTCTACTACCCATTAGTGTTTTACTCATCAATGTTAAGCATTTGACATTTTTAAAGCTTTAATAATGGAAAAACATTACACTCTGTAAGAATTTCATTCACACTTTCAGCATTAAATCAATTACCATGGTTTTATAATTCACTATAGAAGTATGACTTCTACAATTGTAAAACCATTACTGGTTATATAGTCATAGAACTAATACTTCTACAATCATAGAAACTAAATGCTACAATCATAGAAATTAATTACCACATTTATAGAGATTGTGCACTTCCAACTGTCATCTTTCAAATCATCATCATTTAGATCAACCTCAATGATGTGGTAGCAGTCCAAAATTTCTAGAAAATGATTGTTTCATAATAGTCTTAGAAACGATTTCTATAATTGTAGAAATCCTAACCTATAGTCATAGAAATCCTTAAGAGAGTAATTTTGAGGTTTTGTTGCAAACTTTCTGCCATGGTTTGATGAATCTAATTTATCCCTTACCCTATTGTAAGTTGGAAGGGCTATTAAATAAACATGAAAATAAAAAGCGATAAAGATTAATTTTGATTTTGATGGTTTCTCTACAAAAAAACATATAAAATAATAATATTCCTAGAAAATTAACAACAAGCATTAACCTTTCCTTATGTATTTTTCTATTGTTTGCCATGGTATCCACCTACATGTGGAATACAAGGTGGAATACAAGACATAAAACATGAAAATCCACACACACACACACACACACACGATTTAAAAAAAAAAACACAACTTGCCTTACCTCTTAGTTAATTGCTCAACCTCCTATTTGCAAAAGTTACTCATGCTTGCACTTCTACTCTATTGTCACTTTGTTTTTGTGTTTCTCAATCCACCATCACGTAAGGAGAAATGCTTGAAGGATAGGCTATGCAAGAACTACCCCTCACACACTGGTACTGATACTTGCTACATTTTAGTGAGTGGCAATTGTTCATTCTCATATGTAAGATATGAGATATATTTGCAGTTTGAAAGGACATAGACAACACTCTCAAAGACCAAGAGCTACAACCCAAAAACCCATAAAAAGAAGAAATCTCTTTATGAAGAAGAAATTAGGTGCTTTACTAGGAGTGAATAGTAGACCCTATGATCCCTAGTCCATGTTTCTCCAATTCATGTTGAGGTTAAGATGTAGAGGCTAGGAGATGGCATGGCGAGGACTATGCATCTCCAAAGAGGAGATGTTGGAATTTGGATTTTTATTTTGGTGGTGGTAATGCTTTACTTTTATTAGAGTGTATTTGCAATTTGAATGGAGGCATGTTGTTCTCATCTTTGATAGTTGAAGGGAGGGTAAGGGTTATGCATGCTTTCGTCTTGTTAGAGTGTATTTACAATTTAAATGGAGGCATGTTGTTCTCCTCTTTGACAGCTAAAGGGAGGGCAAGGTTATGCATGCGCATTTTTGAATGATTTATTAGAGAAAAGCTTATTTGTGTATGGAAATTTGTAAAAAAGAAAGATGTATGGAGTAGTTTGTGGCACGCATGGCTAAGCACATGGAAAGCTTTAGTCACATATAAAGTGCTTAGTCTCATTGTGTATGCATGTCATATGAAATGCACAACATACATCGATCAAATGTGCTTGACCTATATATTGTTGTACTTGGTGCCCTCATTTTGAGATAAGTTATTAGTGCAATTATCTTAATTAAAGTTGTATCACTTATTCTTCAAGTTTTTTATTGTACTTATTAATTATGGATTATATGTTTGCTTTGATCTTCTTCCATGTTCACCTTGAATTTGTCAATATTGCATGTGATATTGGTGGAAGGGATCTCTCTAAATCAAAAAACTCTCATTGTGATTCTTTAACTCACTCCACACCAACTAACCCCAAGGGGGTGCAACATCTCTTGGGACACAATGGGCTACCAAAGGAGGTTTGTCCTTAAGGATGTAGGCTCACATTTTCTTCCTAGTCAACATTTTGTTGCATGTAAAGGTGCTATTTTGAGTGATTTGAAAGCTAGGAAAAAGTTATAGTTTTTTGAACTTTAATAACTTTTGCTATGTAGTCCATAATCACACAAAACTTAAGCAAAAAGATTTCTTTTCATCTATGCAAGATTTCTTTATGTAGATAATTTTTGAATATTGGATCGCCCCAATTCAACTTACAGATCTCAAGAAACAATCATTGTAAGTTGACCCTGTCCAGAGGCGTTGTCAACTCTTGGCAAAATATTATCAATGCTTGGCATTTTCTCCCACCTCAATTACTCTTTCTAAAATCAGACTTTTGCTAGGTGCTATAGGGACCTAGTATTAGCCTTGTGTGGATGGGTATATGACCTCAAATATCTAAATTTAGAAATTTCCTAAATACGATGCCCTTGCTCTTTTTCTTGTTTATGCCTAGCTAAAAAAATAGGTGGACACTTGGAAACATGATTTGAGGTGCCTGGACTGAAGATTTGAGGTTGGTCATACTACATGTCAAACCACATCTCATTTAAACTAATCTAGACCTAGTTGTAGACCAATCCAAAAAAGAAGTAAAAAAGCAAGGGTCCTTGGCTCCAAGTTAATCCTTTTTGGGCCTGAATTGTATGAGTTATTTATGCATGGCCCTAGATTTCAATTAGTAAGTCCAAATTACATGAGACTCAGTGAGGGTGAGGTACACAACTAGTGCTCTCTTATAGAACTTGATTGGGTTGCGTGTTGGTTATTTTTAGTAGTTATGTATACAAAGATCGTAACTAGTTCTCTCTTATAGAACTTGATTGCTGGCTATTTTTAGTAGTTCTATATACCAAGATCATAAGTAAGTGACTTTTCCATGCCAAGCTTTAATTTTAGTAGCTTATCTGCCTAAACAAGGAAAGCATGTATCTAGGGTGGATATCTCTCATCAAACTTATTGTGAACTAACTGGGTTGTGATTTTTAAAGATCTTATACTCATTGAGAGACAGCCTCAGAAGGTGAGGTTAACTTTGAAACAATTGAGCTTAACTGAGTTGTGAACTTTTATTGTCTTATACTCGTAGAGATAGCCTCAAAAGGTGAGGTTCTCTCTCAAGAGCTAACCTCAAAAGGTGAGGTTAGCTCTTATTGAGCTTAAAGAGAAAGAATAAGTCTGCGACCCGAGTAGCAAGCTTAGTTGTGATGTGTTTCATTCACCAAGTTGAATGCATGTTTGTGCTCCATGTAACCATATCTAAGCATTAAAACACTCAAAGAACCATTGGAAACTAAAAGACTGGAAGGGGTACAAAGTTGTTCAATTTGGAAACCTAGCAAAAATTATGGTTTCCTAAACTACAATAACTTTTGCTGTGCAATCTAGAATTGCATGACTTGCATAGGAAGAAAGTTTGATTTTTGCAGATAACTTCTGATTATTTGATCTCCCCAATCCACCAACTTATGGATCTCAAGATATGAGCCTCGCAAGTTGACATAGTCTTGGAAAGTTATCAATGCCTAGCAATATCTTTTACATCAAATGTTGGACTTTATATCAGCTTTTTACATGACTTTTACATTCAAATTGATAAAATATGGTGCCCTGACTTTTACTCCTATTCATGCCTGGCTAAAAATAGCAAGTGAGAGTCTAAAATAGGATCTAAGGTGCCAGACTTGCAGATCATTGGTTGGACGTGCCATGTATTCGATCTTGTGTCTTTTTCACATAGTTAGACCTTATTTTGGATACCTCCAAAAACCTCGGTCAATAAGCTTTCACAGTTGATTTTTTTGCTTTTTTGACATAGTGAGACCTTGTTTTGGATACCTTCAAAAACCCAAGTTAGATTTCACAGCTAAATTGTATGCTTTATAATAAAGACTTTTACACAAACTAGCTCTAAATAGCACCATAATTATTGGTTTTGGATAAGCACTTACACGGTGAAGATCCTTGATGGGCTCTACGACCCTGCTCAATTGGATTTTTATAGTTTGGCTAAGTTTTGGACTTGTGTGAGAGATCTCTTTTGGCTTATTTTAGAGAAAAAGTTTGAAATTTCACTAAGTTTGGAACTTAAAGAGCACTTTTGGTGTAGCCATAACTTATAAACCAAGAAGTTATAGACCAAGAATCCTATTGAGACATAGTCTGAAAGGGTGATAGTCTATACTTTACACTTCAAGCCTATTGACTCACTTATAAACCAAGAAGTTATAGACCAAGAATCCTATTGAGACACAGTCTAAAAGGGTGGTCTATACTTTAGACTTCAAGCCTATTAACTCACTTTGGTGAGACTGTGCTCTGTGAGATTGTGAGGATCTGGAAAATTAGCTATTGATATAATAACGAGTAGGGGTCAATTTTCTTAATTTGGCTCTTGGGCATTCCTGAAGAATCTATTTTGAGAACTGAACTTAGGCTTCACTCCTCGTATTGAGGAGTATCTACCCCTAGGTTTGAACCTATTCTAATAACTTTGAAAAACTTGCTATTTTTTAGTCACTATAGCTTGAGTTTATTGACTTAAACTTGAGAATTCAAGAAAAATTTGGCTCAAAAGTGAGTGTTTGAGCTTATTTCATTAAGAACAAAAGTTCTTTGCCATAGTTGATGAATGGTGTGGTCATAGATCCATTGTTTTCACACATGAGGGACTTGCATATGAGAACATTTAGTACCGAATACTAGAATCACTCATAGGACCTAAGGGGCCTTACTCAATATAGAACTAAGAAGTACTACCTCGATTGTAGATTGAAGATTGGATTTTTGTGTGCATTCAACTGTGATGTGTCATAGGTAACAAAATATTTAAATTTGTCACTACCACCTTTGGTTATTCTTGAGATTGGTACATTGATTCAGGAATAAAGTGAAAATTGAGGAAAGGAAGAGTAGTTTTTTTCTTCTCACTTACTAGTAGAAACATTTGTGTTTTGAAATTGGCCCCTCAGAATTTTGGACTCATTAGGATTTTTTTCTATGAACTTATAAAGTGGTAAAGTCTTATATAGATATCTATTTAGAGTCTTACATAGCTATCGGCTCAAAGGATCTGACAAAGCTTCTCACATTTCCAAGCGTAAAAAAGCTGGGCTAAAAACCAAATTGGAAGAGGAGTCGAGTAGTGAGTCAAACCACACATTAATTGTGAGTTGAGACTCTTGGTTTCAAGAAATCCTAGCGGTATTAGTGGGAAACTGCAATGGTGGGCTAGAAAAGAAACAACCGTGTGTAAGGTGACCATTCTAATCCTTTCCTTAGAACCTCTATAGTAGCGGGCGGCAAAGCCAGTAAGACAAGAATTAAGTGAACGATATCTTAGATATTGGGAAAATATGTCCTCGTCGAGAGGCATGATTTTGAGAAGATTTTTCATTTGTTAGATGATAAAGTATGTATATATGGATTCATAGAATCGGATTTTCAATATAGTTCTTATCGAGGGAACTAGTTTCAGCCCGTGTCCTAAAAATATGCTCACAATTAAAATGGATTCATAGAATAGGGTTTTTAATATAGTTCTTATTGAGGGAACTAGTTTGAGTCCATGTCCTAAAAATCCACATGCATTTAGAATAGATAGAAGAAACCTCGGGTTTTATTTTTATCATGATGTTAGGGGCAATAAGTACATACCCCCTCTAACGAGCTAAAAATAAATCTACTCTTAAAAGAGCTTAGGCAGGGGGAGAAAGAACCTTCTCTTATCCCTCATTCTAAGCCATCAGTTTGGCTTTGGCTCAACCTCCGTTATTACAAATGCTAGGTTTGGGGAGAAGGAAGTACTTTCAAAAGAATCTTGGGAAATTGTAGCCTTGAGTGGTTCCAACAATGCACTTTCTATAGCACCTTAAAAGAATGAATGCTTTCCTGCTCTTTTTTCACCTTTTAACTTTGTAGTTCTTGATTCTTTTAAAGGGACACATGGAACATAATCTTATGGTCGTACCATAAAAGTATGACAATACTATAGTTTCACCTACTATTGTTGCAGGGGAGCACTCTTTTGCTCATTCTTTGGCAAGAACCCCATGATGTCTCCCATGGGAATAACTTCTATATGAATGGTTGGAAGTCTTTATTAACAAGATTACATCACCCTAATCATACTTACACTCATCCATGTGTACATACTATCCTAGTAGAAGGAGGAACATTAACGAGAGTTCCAACTCCTATATGTGTAGAAAGACACATTCCAGTTGAACCATTGGTTCATCCTATACCACCTGTGGGGATGGTATCTACTACTGATAATAGCATAAGGATGGTAGAGGCTATAGTTGGAACAATAGCCAAGGAACCTCCAGTTCCTATGGTCGCTATGCCACATAGAACTAGAGAAAGAGAATGTAATAGAAGAAACTCTAGAGTTTGGAATGTGTCAAAGGCAATGCAATAGTTCACTATAGGGAGATGCCCTGGCCATTTGGAAACCTTCAAGTTTGTGATGCTTAGGATGTAAATGACAATCCCATAAGGATCAGAGCATTTAGCCAAATGGTCCCAAACTTTGGAATGAGAGGGTAAAGCAACTTATGAAGATTTTTGAAACAATACTTTTTGATTGCTTATGCCAAAATTGGTGCCAAATGGAGCTTGATAAACCACCTCAACACGCCAAGAAAAAGGAAGAAGATAAACCACCTCAACACGCTAAAGAAAAAGGAAGAATATACTATTCATGAATATATCAATAGGGCCAAGTATCTCTCTATAGTAGCAAGTGCAAAGCTGAAGAGAAACCTAGCTAGACACGATTGATTTCACTCTTCTTAGAAGGTTTACAAAGTGAAAGGAATAAATTCATGGCTTTAAAGGCATCGTTCAAAATTAGATATGAAAGTGATAAGTCAGGAGGATGTAAGAATGAAGAAATGAAGGAAGACCCTGATCTAATAAAGAAACAATTGAAACAATTAAAGGATGAGTTTAAAATAACTTGAAAGGAGGTGGGCAATTCCTATCTCTAGTCTAAATCTAATCAAAAGTTGAGCATTTGCACTTGAAACTAAGGCCAAATGTATGGTGTGGTTATTGTACTTGCATGGGAAACCACGTCACTAGCCATTGTTTAACCCAGCACCACTAAGAGAGCTAATCCAGTAGGAACACTCACTTTGCCTAGTTCTCAAAGCCCACTTGCTTTCACACCAACATCACTTGTTTGAACTTAAGTTTTAAAACCAAACTTGCAGAGATGCCTCCACGTGTTTTACCTCCTCAACCAGCACCACTAAGAGTAACTCAAATTTATCAAGTGGCCTCTAGGCATCTTTATAAACCCAATTCAGACACTCTGCTTTCATGTGAGACTTTTTCATAATACAAAAGAGTGGGGTTCCTCTTTTTAAGGAATTAATGTCCTTTCCACGCATCAATGCTACTATGTTTATCAAAGATGAAAATTCACATTTGTGATGCCACCATGGTATAGTGTGGAGGAATGACAAAATATTCAAGTGTATTTGAACTCTCAACAAGTGACTCATAGGATAAGTCATTCACAAAAGTCTCTAAAGTACTTCTCCCTTCTACTGGTATTGAGCATTTACTCAAAGAGTGTCCCTTTTGTACCATCCAACAATGGATCTATTGGCCCAATAATAGCCTTAATTCCTTTAAAAGAAGAGCCCCACTCTCTTGTTATGCATACAAAGGGTCTCACTAATAGTAGAGTGTCTAAATAGGGTTTATAAAGGTGCCCTATGGATGGAAAATAACCATGTTCCCTTTGATAGATGGTGTGCAATGGGTGTGGTGTTAAGCATTTAGTCAAAGACTATCCCTCTCTTGTTCTACATACAAAGGGTCTCACTAAAAGCAGAGTGTCTTAATAGAGTTTATAAAGATGCCCTATGGAAAATAACCACGTTCCTTTCGAGATAGATGGTGCGTAGGGTGTGCTGTTGAGCATTTACTCAAAGACTCTCCCTTTCACACCATCATGCAATGGATCTATTGGGCCAACAATGGCCTTAAAAAGAGGAGATTGTTCTTATGCCAATCAATAATGTAATGACAAGGGCATAAGCTAAAAATTCCACACAAAAAAATGGTGAGAAGGATATGGATGCTATCCTTTAACCATGCATCTAACCATCTTCATGAGAGTCCCATTTTATCTCTTGGCAACACCATTGTGCTGTGGTGTATGGAGATGTACACTGATGTTTAATGTCTTTTTGTGCTAAAAAATCTTTGAATGCATTAGACATATATACCCCCCCTCTATTTGAACGAAGAGTTTAAACTTTTAAGTCTATTTCATATATTCCCCCATGTCTGAATGCATTAGACATATATTCCCCCCCTCTGTCCAAATACATCAGACATATATTCCCTCTCTCTTTCTGAATGAAGAATTTAAACTTTTAAGTCTTTCATTTTTAACCATAGCAACAAAGTGTTGAAAATGAGAAAATACTTATGATTTTTCTTTCATAGGGTAAGACTAGTTGTACTTGCTGTAGTCATCAATGAATGTAACAAAGTATAAGTTTCCTTCCAAAGGAATATTTCTCAATGGACCATACACATCACTGTGTATGAGATGCAGTTTGTGGTGAGCTCTTTACTACATTTTTTGGGAAAGTTCGATGAGAGATTTTGCCAAGGATGCATCCTTCACAAACATATCTTGGTGGTGATCAAGTTGGGGAAGATCCTTTAACATCCTGTGTTTCTATAAAAGCATCAAAACACAAATAGAAGTGTTGCCAAACTTAGCATGCCACAACTGGCCTGCCAAACAATCAACATCACACTTGTCATACATGTCCAATTTGTACAAACCACTAGTGATTAAGGATCTAGTAAGTATAATCTATTTTGTCCTATTCTCTATGGATAATGCATTTATCATATCTACAAATTCAACATTAAGACCCCCTTGCTAGAGTGGGCATAGAAAGTAGATTCTTTGAATTCTTGGAATAAGAAGTACATTTTGTAGACAAAAGTCACCACCATTAAATAGTAGTGAAGAGAACTATCTCACCAATACCATTGACTAGGTAAGAGGCATTGTTGGCACACGTAATAGTGTGACCACCTTGCACAATCTCTATATATTTGACCAAATTTATTTTTTAGAAGTTCTGTACCTAGAAGCACTACTATCAAGAAACCAACTGTCAGAGACAATTGTACTGAAACATGTATCCTGTTTAGGATGATAACTGTAACAGCCATTGGTGAGAAGTCTTCATAGATAACGATATTGGTAGAGTCCTCTTTCTTTGAACTCTGATTTTACGAGGCAGAACTACTAGAACCCTTATAAGATTTATTTTTCTTCTTTTCCTTATTTTAAAGTTTGAAGCAATTTTTAATTGCATGGCTAGGCTTCTTGTAATATTCGTAAGTCACCTTCTTTGGCTATTCGGCATCACCTTTAGTCTCATAAGTTTTGCTCGAATTGTTCTCTGAAATTTCTTACCCTTATTCTTGGTTGCTAGAGCCTGATCATTGCTAGAACTCTTAAGGGTGTTCTCTCTAGACCATTCCTCCTACAACAATAATTTAACAAGCTCTTCATAAAGTAAGAGGAGCTGCATTGCCTCTCAAAGAAAGCCAGAGGGAAGTATTGAATCCTAGATAAGGTTCAAGGATACATTTAATGATATCTTTTTTAGAAATGATTTCATCAATATTGAAAACTTACCCTCTCAAGTCCTATAATTTTGTTAAATGTTTATTAATGGACCCCTTATCTTGCATAGTTTTAGCATCAAGTTGCCTTTTGAGGTAATCCTTACATCATTTTTAGTGTGATACATAGTCTATTAATGGACCCCTTATCTTATATAGTTTTATTCATTATTTTTAGCATGATACATAGTTTTTAGAGTGTTCCAAGCAAGCATGGATGTTTACAAAAGCGAATGTGTAGAATAATAGACCTTTTAACTTATAAGGCAAATCACTGCCAAAACTTGAGTATCATGGGAATCCCATCTTCTTTGGTCAGTAGTAGTTTGAGGGACTTGAGATTAAGTTTGTTGGTCCTAACCAATAAGAGAAATTGCACCATGGCAAGGATTACACCACTGACATGACCCCATAAGCCCTTTGCAATAAGGACATTTTTGACCATAACACTCCATAGAGAGTAATTTGATCCATTTAATTTATCCTCTTTGGAAGGATACCAAACAAATCATTTGTAGTTTTGTTGGCCATACATGACTACTGGTGAATTTGAGAAGGAAAAAGATAAAAATAAAGTTTAAACTGTCACTTGGTAGAATTGAACAATTTGCAAACTACTGAAAATCAGTAATAGAATAATATGATTCAAGAAAGTTGAATTAAAAAATCTAAGAAAGTTGAATCAAATGATCACACAAAGTAGAATCAGACGATCACAAAAAGTGGAATTAGACAATCCTAAAAAGTGCAAACAATCACAAAAAATGGAATCGCCCCCGAAATTAGATCACCGAGGTAGGATCATTAAGAACGACTCGACTTTTGGAATCGTTGAAAAATGGTGAACAGTGGAATCGATCGATCCAATAAAGTAGAATTGGTTGATCAAATAGTGGAATTAGTCGATCAAAGAAACCCACCATTCAAGAGTTCGAATACGATCAGATCAGTCGATTGTAGATGAAAACAATCACAAAAACTCTATCACATGCTAGTGAAGTGGTGGAAAAGTAGAATCATGTGGTGGGCTGCAAACCCTACTTGATTATTTAGCCAACTAAAACCAGATTCTTTGTAATGTTCGGAACATGAAGTACATATGCAAGGTACTTCACTTTACAAGCCTGCATAGACAATGGCACATCTCCAACATGGGCAATTGGATGAGAAGTGTCATCCCCTGTTTCAACAAAACTTGGTCTTTCAAGACTCTTCATTTCCTTGAACCACTCACCATGACTTATCATGTGGTTTAAAGCACCTGAATCAACATACCATACATCATCCTTACATTCTACTACATCATTTTTAGACACAACATTAACTACATGTTGCATAATGAACAACCTCTCATTATCCTTATTATTTCTGCTAGAGGATGCATAGTTATTTTGCTGCACTTTTTCATTTTGCATGTCACTCAGCTTCTTATAGCAATCTGCCTGCACATGTCTAGGCTTACCAAAGTAAAAAATAGCCTCGTGTATCATTATGTTGCCTTTGCCAATGACCTCGTTAACTCCCCCTGCCTCTAAATTGGCCTCTTCCACCTGTGTGTTGTTGTTGGCAAATCCTAGGACTGTTGCTCTGCTAGCTTCACCAAGGTGTCCCATGCCTCCTTAGGTGACTTGGCATCCTGTACATAGCCAATCATAGTGTCATGTATGCTGATAGAAAGCTAATACATGACTTTCCTTTCTCCTTGATTCTAATCCTTGAATTCTTTTATATCTGCAGCAGTTGGATTAATCTCCGGTATCTCTGGTGCCTCCTCATGTTCACCTTCATCAATGTAGTCCCAATAACCTTTTCCCATCATGAAATTTGTCAATCTAAACCTCCAAGCATGGAAGTTGTTCTTGTCAAGCTTTTCTGCAATAATCTGGTTTATTCCATCATTCGACATCTTGTTTGCAACACAAATTTACCAAAAATAGCACTCTTGTTGACGTGCACAAACTATTGTATTCTCTGCAGAGCGGTACTATATTGTACCAAACTGTCACAACCAGTGACCTCAATTTGCATACATATACCCAATGGTAAATTTTAGACCTCTTTGCAGTACACACAGTGTCTGCACAACCAATCACCCTTCTTGCAGTTCCAACAACATAGTTTTGGAGAGAATCGAAACTTACCGCAGTGCTCGTGAACGCTTGCGAACTAAAAGACGGAGATCTAGATGTGCCGGAAATGCATTTTTGACTCGAAAATTTTCGTTCAATGGACAATACAGTTGCCCTGTAACTCTGCTGCCGTGAAAAAAGCTCCTCAATTGGAGTTCATTTGCTGGTGCCTCCCGAAGAGCTCCCGAGACAAGGGTGTAGTAGCTAACACAAAGGGGGAAGAGTAGATGAAGCTCTTACCCTCGTACCGCTTCTTGTGCTTCTCTTGCTTGTTGCTCAGTCCTTATCATGAACCAGACTCTAATACCATTAAAAGATGCAGGGGAGAAGAGAGCTTGAGCTCTTGCAAACACACACACACTCACACAAATCCTAGAAGAGAACACACAAGGTGAGAGGTAAAAATTCTTCTTCTTCTTCATACAACAAAAGAGTTCTACAAAGAAGATAAAGTGATTAACACACGTAATAGAGTATATACAAGAGGTCCATAATGTGAACACGTTAAGTGGAGTGGGTAGGTGTGGACTAGTCGGTGTAGTCCAATTGTAGAATCTTTGGCAAAGATATGTCAATGCCAGCTACCTAACTCGCCAGTGATGTAAATGTCAAACGGTCATGCAGGTGCCTCATGAGTGTCAGCTCATGTTGAGCTTGACATCTTAACAGGTTGACATGCCCCCCTTCCTAATGTAGATTTCGTCCTTGGAATATATAAATGAAGGTTTGTCGACGGTTGCTGGTTGCATATTAGCGTTGGAAATGTCGAAGGTCTTGGGAGGCAACATGGTACAATAAGTGAGGTGCTCTTGTGGAAACATCAAGCATAATGCAAACATCAATCAAGTAGTGAGGAAATATTTTTGTGTGACTAGTCAAAGACAAGGGTAATATTAAGGTTGGTCCAAATTCGATCTAAAGTAAGATGGAGCAAAAGCATGCCTTGGGTTATGATCTAGTTTCGACACACTATCACTTTGGTGAAACTATCCCTAACTAGTGTGTTAACCCTTAGTTATCCTTAGTCATTCATCAATAATTATCCCTCAAATAGCTATGAAAACCCAACGGACATACTGAATGTATGTGACACATGTGAAAAGGTGAAAGATTCACCTTGGATGCTAAGTTATTGGAGTTTCTTGCTTTATGTTAATTTTATTATCGATTCCTTGCACTCTCTCTCTCTCTCTCTCTCTCTCTCTCTCTCTCTCTCTCAATGGAGTAATGAGGGTACCTTTTTAAAACTATAGCATTTCTAGTAATCTAGATAGCCCAAAGACATCAAGCTTTGATGATAACATTCCAAGTGATAGACATCATTTTACCTAGAAGGATTTCCTTCTAGCTAGGACTATGGTTGTGAATATGCTCAGTCCAGTGGTATGAAAACTTCCATAACTCTTTATTAGATTTCCATGTCATGAACTTTTACAATATCCTTATGGCATCTTTTACATATCCCATTTAAAATTCCAAACTACATGGCTCTACCACCAATCCCAAACCGCAGACTCATAATTAACATGTAGCTCTTTTTTTTTAATTTTTTTCAAGTGTAGCTTTGTTCTAGAGCTGTGTGAATTTCTTGGAGTAATTAGAATCGAACGACGTGTGCAAATAAATCAACCATGGAAAAAGCATATGAAAGCAAATAAAATCATAAATAAAATAACACAAAACAAAGCATTGGGTGCAATCCCCCCATCTCCTCCCTCCCCTCCCCCCACCAGACATGAGTGGCTCCACTCCCTACACACGCGAGCATGAGTGGCTCCACTCCCTACACACGCGAGCATTTTTTATATTTCTTCCAAAATAGCCCAAGGAGCCATAATTAGATTTCCTTACAAAATTGGACTTGTCTTTTAATAAAATAACCATAAGTCTGATAATAGACAAATGAGTAACTCTGCATGATACTACAAACGATAAATATGTGATATGTATAACCCTACACCCATACAACGTCCTAGTTAGCTCCCTCGTAGTGCTTATCACCTATTGCTTAACAATGAAAACCATATTAATTACTTACGATCAATTGTACTCAATCATCAATACCAACATGACAACATATGATAGGTACAAACATAAACACCAATAACACTAGCTCAATATATAACACGGAATCACCGCAATACCAATAACATGAGTGGCTCCAAATGTGCATACGCCAATAACATTAGCCTGTTAGTATTTAATATAAAATCACCTATGATAACAACTACCATCATGGTTTAATGGTATTTCATGTGTCCCCAATCTACCATAGAAGACTCTATCTCTCTTGGTTGATTTTGTAATTTTCCCACATGTGTGTTTGCTTATGTGTGCGGATGGTCTGGATAAGTGCAAAAAGGAATCCATTGAGCAACTTCTACTGGCTAACAATGACAACCATGTTAGTTACTTACAATTAATAATACTTAATCATCAATCTATGATAGATACAAACATAAACACCAATAACATTAGCTCAGTATATACACGGAATCACCGCAATACCAATAACACTAGTGTGGCTCCAAATGTGCATACACCAATAACATTAGCTCGTTAGTATTTAATATAAAATCACCTATGATAACAAATACCATCATGGTGCAATGGTATTTCACGTGTCTCCAATCTACCATAGAAGGATCTAACATCTCTTTTACTTGATTTTGTAATTTTCCCACATGTGTGTTTGCTTATGTGAGCAGATGGTCTAGACAAGTGCAAAAAGGAATCCATTGAGTAACTTCTATAGGATCGTTCTTGAAAGTCAAAAGATAATCAATCTATGTGCTTCCCATGCGTGTGGTAGTGTGCTGATGATCCATGATATAAGTAGGATGTGAAGGAGGTGGTACTGGTTTTTTAACAATTAGAGGTGGCTCTTCATAAGTAGAATGTGAAGCAAGTGGTCATGTAATGGTAGATCTTAATCGACATGCAAGGTCATTAATCTTTTGGTGACCCTAAATGGTCCATAGAAACTTGGTGCCAATTTTACCTACGAGATTCTTCTCAACACTTTTGCGACGTCTCTTTTTAATTCTTAAGAGAACATAATAACATTCTTTAAAAGATATTGCTTTAGACTTTCTTGTTTGCTTATTTAGCATACACTTCTTAAGATTTGGTAGCATGGCGTACTTGCTAAAATATGTTCTCAAAATCTCAAGAGTAACTCATCAGCAGCTTCTACTTTATGAGAAAGAAGAGTAGGAATGAGTAAAGCCTTTCCATAAATATGGTTGTAAAAAAAATAAAGAAGAATGTATTTATCTAAAGTCTAGGTTAGGATAGAACACATGCTCTAATTAAGTCTAGAATTGTACTATTAGAAACTCTTGTTTGTCCATTAGACTCTAGATAAAATGCGGTCATGAAATGCAGCCTAAGGTCCAAAAGTGACTCCAAAACTTGGAATCACGATTAGGCATAATGAGACCTATGGTAAGCTATAATGTATAAAGATTTTCTTGATAAACAAGTGTGCGACTTGTTGAGGTGTCAATGTCTTTTTGCATGGAATAAAATAAGCCTATTTACTACAATGGTCCAGATTATGCCATTATGACGACGTGTACTAGTTTGTAGCTCTTGATCTTTTAATAAGTCATGTGTTCAACAAATCTAGGTACATCCTTTTTCATCATAGGCTAACAAAATTCTCTAGCCATAGCATGTAATGTAAAGAATACCCCTCTATGTCCCATGTATGGAGGCTGATGTATCTCCTCTAAAACAATATCTAAATGGTCATGTGTGATGCATAATCTTTTCTAGAAGGAAAGGCCTTTATTATATGAGTATTCATCATCAGGAATCTAATTGTTATCTTTCATTGGGTTCCAAGCCTGTGAAATATTAACATCTTGCTCTCATAGTAATCCTTCATGTCTTCAAAGGGTAAACTTTCTATGGCTGAGATTCCTTTGAATCAAAGATGCCCATTTTACGTGTCTATCTAAAATCAAGGGTTGAGAGAGCAAGTATCTAATATTTTATTGATCGGCCTTGATTATGAATTCAAAACCCATAAGATAATGTTTCTCAAAATCCTAAGAGCATGTACTAAAGCAGTCAACTCTTTATCATATGCACTATAGTTTTACTCTACTAGCTTCAACTTGCAGCTCTCATAAGCTAAGGGATAACCATCCTGCATGAGGACTACCCAATCCCATAGCCACTGGCATCGATCTCAACTACAAAGAATGATCTAGAAAAGTCAAGAAGTAACACAGAGACATAAGTAAGAACTTCTTCCAACCCTTGAAAGGATTTATTATGTTTATCGGTCCAATTAAAATTTTTATCCTTTTTAGATCTATCAATGGATGTGCAATGTATGCAAGGTTCTTGACAAATTTTATATAATAGCTACATAATCTTAAGAATGATAATAAATCATGTATATTACGAGGTCTAGGCCAAGTGACAATGGACTCGATTGTCTTTAGATCGACTTGAATGCCCTCGACGAAGACTGTGGCCCAAGTACTCAATTTTATCTTGAAAGAAACTACTCTTCTCAGGGTTAAGGTAGAGTTAGTTTTATTTTAACCAAGAGTATGGGAGCACCTGAGCTACTAGGTCTAATCAAACCTCTCTAAAAGTTCTTCTACTTGACGCTAAATTTCTTTTTGTTCTAGCATATTGACTTTACAAATGCCAACCATGTTAGTTACATACATTAGTTATATACAATTAATTGGACTTCTCACAATCAATCCCAACATGACATCATTTATTAGGCACACATGTAGACACCAATAACACTAGCTCAATATATATAACATGGAATCACCTACAATACCAATAACACTAGCATGGCCCCGAATGTGCATATACCCAATAACACTAGCCCATTAGTATTTAATATAGAATCACACATGATATGCATGGCCCTGAATGTGCAAATAACCAATAAAACTAGCTCGTTAATATTTAATATGGAATCACCAACCACCAGCATAGTGCAATGGTATTTCAGGCATCCCAAATCTACCATAGAAAGATCTAGCTAACATGTTAAAAGGGATTAAGAGGGATTGGATCTAAAAGGATGGAGGGACAGAGGTAGATTTCTTCAAGTAGGGTAGTATTCCACTCTAAAGGTGTGTAAGAACATGGTTAGAAAAATGTTCCGATCTTCTAGGGGATTGTGGAAGGCCCTTAGGATCCATTTAGTAGCCATTCTATCAATCATATCCAATAACTTCGGGATGCCCATACCACCTACCTCTTTTTAAGGAAAGTGCAACTTTGGGGATTTTTTCATACTATGTCCCCTACCCATAAAATTTTTATGCATGTTGTATCTAATCTTTTCAATTCTTTATTAGAGAGTCTCCAACAAGGGTGGAAAAAGATAGTAGTTGGGATTACAAAAAACTTGAGGATAAAGATTCTACCATGGAGGCCTAACTGCATGCCTTTCCATTTGTCAAACTTGTCATGCAGCTTTGAGAGAATCCAATTTCATCTCTAGTGAAGGGTCACTTCAAAGCCCATAAAGATGGTGAGTAGCTTGAAGACTTTGCCATTATTTTTTGGTGGTTTTACATGATGAGAAGCCTTGTATAATAATACATGGAGGTATTCCCAAAAGTGAGTAATAAAGGCAAGGTCATTGTTGAAGTGTCATCTGACCTCTGTTATTATCAACGAGAGCAGTTCCTTTAATAAGGCTTGCATCCATCTTCTTCTAAATCAATCAAGATAGCCCATCAACAGCTAATTGATTTCTGAAGAGGAAAGAACAAGAACTCTGGCAAATGCATTACCAAACAAAACATTGACCTAGGCAATGAATTGGGGACCTAGTTTCATGTCCTCGAGGCTACAAGACATATGGCCATTCAAGCTTAGCATAAGCTTTTCCAAAGTCTTGATTATTGCATTTGGCATATTCCATACATTGCGACATTCTAATAGTGAAGCATTACTATTCAAGTCTAATCCATTTGGCATTTACATACCTTCCCACATGGATATATATGCCCTTATGTTAAGGGGCTTTGGCAAAGATTTTGTAAATTACATTCAGCATAGTTCAAAGTTCTCCAATGAGAAAACTGGTCTTTTGGCCCTTTCTTATGAACCAATTTGATGACATGTGCATTAGTACCAGGAGGGAGAGTCCCATTGGATGTAGAAAAATGCCACAACATCATTACAGCTTTGGAAACATGTTTTCAAAAAGTTTTAAAAATTTCCGTAGAGAGGCCATCAAGCTCGAGGCTTTCATGGCTAAAACGACAAAGTTCAGCAGTGAAGAAGGGGAGGTCTAGAATGGAGGCTAAGTGATATTATATTGTGGCTTCTCTTGCTTGAGAGATGACCTCAATGCACTAGTCAATTTTAGAACATGAAAGGGAAGGCTAAGAGAAGATTTTAGCATAGTAATCTCTGACAAAATGAAGGCTCTCTTCTTCAAAACCAGCATGGGAATTATTCTCCTTCTTCCTGGGCTACCACTCCCCTAGTGAGAGTTTGAGCTTGTCAGATTGGAATTTTTTCCTCGCTTTTTAATTCAGATTTGAAAGTCGACATTCTACTCACAAGTGGGCCTGGGAACTGAAATCTTTTCCAAAGTGGAGAGTTCATCATACTTATGGGTCCTTGTCCTCTCTTCGATGGACGAGACTTTCTTCTTGATAAAAACAAGGAAAGCTTGGGTTTCTGAACTAGCATTGGTCCGGATATAGGTAAGGTTAATATAGAAAAGTTTCCAGTCCATATTTCATCAATCTTTTTTGAGCAGTAGGCAGCTCAAAGAATGTAGAATGGGGTTTGAATTCTAGAAATGTGAGAATTACGGTTATCACAACAGGGTAGTGATCAGTGAGGGTGTGGTCTTTGGCTTTTGAAACTGGGGAATCTGATGGCAAATGCACTGGAGAGAAATTTTTTCAAGCCTGGCTTTCCTGAGGAAGCCAAGCACTTGGTTATTGGACCAGGTAAAGTCCTTGGAAAAAGAAGAATCAACCAGCATCAGGTAACCCTTAAGGATACCCCAGTGCTTCGTCTCATCTCCTCTGATAACTTGACCCTCTTGGTTGAATCTAACCCCTAAAGGTTTACCATAATGAAATCTCTTGCCAGAATGCAATCACCAGAGAGATTGAAAAGGAACTACCATAGCTGAGCTCTGGTATTGTGAGGTCTAGTATAGATATTGCAGTGATATCTCCTTGAGGGGTAGCAACAGTCAACCACCCGTCTGTTGGAGGGGTCAATTTGAGAAAAACTTCAGTGCTTGTTTGTTTTACCTTTGCTTGCAGTGCCTTGCTATCATCATACGTGGTTCTGTCTTCGTTAATGGCCGAAAGAGGGAAACTTCTTCCTGCTCGTCCGTCATCCCCAAATAATATGCCATCCACACTCTCGTTCTCCTAGTCTTCCATGTCATTCAGCACTACCTTTTGACTCATGTAAACGACAGCGAGGCGATGGAGATGGTGGGATGTCCAGAAGCCATTGTAGATGTAAAACATTGTACACCCCATACTATCACCCCTCATGAGGGTGCTGCTAGCTCCGCGAATCTGAGGGGCATTAAGAGAAAGTCCCCCCCCCCCCCCCCCCCAAAAAAAGATAAAGATAAAGATAAAAGAAAACAAGAAGAAGATTTCTTTCTTCTAAAAAAGAGAATCTGAGGGGCATTAAGAGAAAGTCCCCCCCCCCCCCCCCCCCCCCCAAAAAAAGAAGAAAAGAAATAGAAAAAAGAAAACAAGAAGAAGATTTCTTTCTTCTAAAAAAGAGAATCTGAGGGGCATTAAGAGAACGTCCAGCGCGCCGCCCCCCCCCCCCCCCCCCCCCCAAAAAAAAAGAAAAAAGAAAAAAGAAAAAAATTTCTTTCTTCTAAAAATTATGAAAGCGTGACCACAAATTCGATATGCAATGTCCGATCAATTTTGATGTCATCTTAAGGGTACAAAACACAAACAGCTGAACCTCATGGATGTAACATGTCGCCTCATTAATAAGTTCCTCTAGATCAAGCACAATGAGACAATGGCAAGTTAAATCTGGATCACATCGAAATATATGTTGAAGCCAGCGAGCCTGTACAGGTGCAACTATGGTTCTGCATGGGAAAGCTATATACTGTCTACTCTAGTGATCCAAGAATTTATGGCTTTGGCTTTAGAGTCAATGGTTAAAAACCTCTTCAAGTATTACAAGAGTTCAATTGTGAGCAAAAAAAGAGACCAGAAAAAGGACAGTAGAGAGAGAGAGAGAGAGAGAGAGAGAGACTCAAATGCCCTCCTTTCTAGAGGCAGAAGAAAAAGATGATTTCTCAATTTTATAGAACATCTCCCTTGTCTAAGCAAAATTTTGCCAATACAATTTGCAAAGGGAGATGCCGTTATCATTTCATTTAATACAATTACACAAATCTGTGTACATTTTACAACGATTCCTATGGTAGTACTGATACCATGGTTCTACCATTTGTTCTTGCCCTTTCGCTTTTTCCGACTAGCTTTTGCACGACCACCAGCTTTAGCATCAGTTTGATCTGGTCCCTCATTCACATCACTGAACATGCCTGAAGCCATGGCATTTTCCAGCCACTTGATGAACTCTTCTTCAGTCATGTTCTCATTCATTTGTGCAAAGGGAAAGTTGTCTGCACCATTACCATATGCAGTCTTATTTGCCCTCGTGCCCCTCGATTGATTTTTGAACATGCCGGCAGTGCTCACATGAAAAGAGGGTTTGTGGGTATTGGGCGGACACTTCATTCCCTGCTAGCCATAACAAAAAGCATTGTCACTCAATACAATCAGAATCTTGAAAACTAACCAAGGCACAACTGGCATGTTCCAAACATGCTTGTCTACAAGAGGGCATAAACAGACTAGACAACAACTTACATTTCAGATCTGTTTCTCTAATCACAAAAGCTCAAAATTACCTGGCATTGCACCCACTCGGTAACCTCGTAGATCTTGCTATACGCACATGCATATGCTCGAGGCACATCCACCTGACAAAATCATGTAAGTCTCACCATGAGAAAAAATTGTACAAAATCTTGCAACCCCACAACTCTTACTGACAATCTGATATCCTTGTTTTCCTCTCCTGATTACATAGTAACTATGATGCTTAAAAGGACCTGAGAAGTCGTAAAAACTTGTTCATTCACACAAACATGCATGCATGTTATGTAAGGTAGGCAAGTGTAGTTGCAAGTATGTGTACATACAAGTGCATACAGATGTATGTGTACACGCATGTACACAGTACATAACCTTCATGTACTAACACATTGTAATACATGTGCCCAGTACAAAATATTCATGTACTAAAAGAGCGTGTTTTTGAAAGCTTCCATGACACGCGGCAAAATTTGCCCAATTTGTTCTACAAGACTGATGAAGACGTGACACTGAAATACACAAAAGAGAGAAGGCAGCAGCAGAAGATGAACCTAGTCAACTCACCTTCTGAAACATTCCAAAGAAGAAAGCATTGCCCCAATTGCTCTACCCAACCATCACCATCTTTAGCTTGATGGTGATCTTGGCATTCCTACATGGTGCAAAAAAAGGCCCTTTAGAATAGAATTTGCTTTTATGAGCTGAAATGCATGCATTGCACCGACATTCACAAGGCTTCAGCCCCTAGTTAAGTTGGAATGGCTTGACCCCAAGTTCAAACCACAGCTAGTGTACTTTTAATTATAGAAAGGTCTTATCTTTTTCGTTGAAAAGTAGCACACCTGACACCATCTGGCATGTAGTTTGTTCCTGTCAGTGCAGATCCAACGGTGCATGTTGTTGCACTTCTTGCATACTATTTTTCTGGTGGCTGAGTCTTCATCACCTTCATCTTCAGAAATTTCTGCAGTTACAGCCCTGCCATTCTGGCAAAGCAATGAAGAGTTGTTAAATTATCATCACTTGCAAATTTGATAGTTCAAAACATGTGCTCTACCTAACACACAATGTCATTCTAACACTCTCCAAGAGCATCTCAGCACAATAGGATCACGCACCCTGCAGTGTGGTGCCATATGACACATTACCTCAACATTCAATGTATATTATACAGCATTAATACCTTTTTAGGAGTATTTGTCATATGCAGTGGCCCCAGTCCAGGTCATGTGAGACATGAGCTATGTAGGTCAGTCTCTCAGTCTTAGATGTTAGGGTCAGTCCCTTAAACCACATGGAGAACAAGCATGTAGAGTCATCTGAGGTTAGGGCGTGTCTAAGTCAGTCCATAGAAGCATATAAAATCATGTACAGAGCATCTAGGTATGCACATGGGCATGGGCCAGCCCATTACATGCGCTTTGCATGCATAGCATCATAGACCCACACATATACCATAAACATCATATATCTTCAGTCGGCCAGCATAAAACAGCAGTCAGCCAGCACCCAACAACAGCTGCTGACTCCACATGTGTGGAATGCACAGCATTTAATGCTGATTTACTCAGTCGTGAGCATTCAAAACTTGCTGACAGCCCTTTTATCATCACCGACCAGCAGCCTAAGAACCTATATAAGCAGCCCCTAGATCATTGTGTAAATCATCTCATTTTACAGGAATTCAGTCAAGCATTCAAGTGAACATGTGTGCTTAAGTTCCCTCGGGTTCTTGGAGCATACAAATCAGCCTCAAGCACTCCGTGCTTCAGTCCAAGGCAACATAGAACATCCTCTCATCTTTTGCTAGCATATGTGCTTATCCTCAGCAGTTCTGGATTGCATAAGTGGCTTCATAGAGTCTTCTACAGTGCTATTGGTTCAGCATATGGTTCAGCCTACGTTCGGTCTTCCTCGTCCTTGCATTTGGCAGTCCACAATCATCACTCACATCATTGTACAAAGTTTTCCAAAGTAATACAAACAAATACTCCTGCTTCGGAAGGGGGGGGGGGGGGGGGGGGGGGGGGTAGGTAATTGGGACCCAATTTGGTGTCGACTCTCATTGTCTTTCTCAACTCTTCTCTCTTAAGTAAAGTGGATTGCATAAACTCACAGGTTTAAAGAAGGCTTTGTTGCATGTTATGATAGACAGGTTCTAGAAAGTGTTGGTTACAATCCAAGTGTCTCGTGAGTTGACATACGGCAGCATGGTGGCAATCCTCATTGATGAGGATAGACGGCTTCAGGACCGCAATCCCAATAGTCTTGACTTGGAGAAAAGTTTCCTCACCAAACAGAAGGACAAAAACAAAGGGAGAACTTTCAAATGCATCTTTTGCAAGAAAGTGGGTCATATTGAGGACATATGCTTCAAGCGTTTGACTAAAGAGCAAGAAAGGAACCATGCCAACCTTGTTGCTGCTGAAGAAGAAGATGAAGAGTTTAAAGATGCTCTAGAGAAGCTGAAAGTCTGTACTTCAGCACCTGACGAAGCCGACAGTGCAATGGCTAATCTATCTCTTTCTGGATAGATCCAGATTGGGGTTTTTGAATTTACGTATAATTCAATAAGGGTTCTATGGTTGGGTTGTCCCCCGAAATTGGATTGTATCTACTTGTGTGTTTGTACCACCTTATGTTATAAAAGGCTTCACTATTCCAGTTTATACCCGTTTTGAGTCAGGACGTAGTCTAGAATGGTTGAGAAATTTTATGAGTGGTCAAGATCCATATCAGCCCTGTCATGAGAGTACAGGTGTTGGCACACCGTGCCTTTTGTATCATGTGTTGCAGTCAAGGGCCCAAATCACCAAAAATATGAAGGCCACTTCATAAGACACCACCTTGACTTTGAAGGGGGGTTTGTTGGGTATTTCAGAGTCTATGTATGTATCCATCATCTACATGTACCCCTGTTCATGCCTGTGTGTGAACATCCCTGATATGTATGTGTGTGAAACCTCACTTATGCAAGTGAGTTAGTACATGTGAACCACCTCTTATAGCCACTTAAGTATTTGTGTGTGTAAGCTATGATGTCACTTGTATATCCAAGTCACTGCCCTAGTGAGTAGAGTGTTGAGAAAGATAAGGCATTTTGCCTATAAAAGCATTGTACCTTGTGGACTTCAAATCAATCAATAGCGGCATTACATTGTGCATGCAAATACAGTCTCTTGAGCTTTGTTCTCTTCTCTCTCTCTCTACCCTTCTCTCTTTACTACACACATCACCATGTATAAGTTTGAGCCTCCATAGTTGCTAGTCTGCAAAGCGTAAGTCCCATAGATCAATAAAATCAAGCCCTCCCTAGGCTTGAGACGGTATGAGCACGCGCCACCTTCGCTCATGCAAGACATCTCTCACCGCCTGACCATAGAAAGTTCTGGATCAATCTTTGAATATGTCCAATGCATGATCAATGAAAAGCCCAGTAAGAGGTAATGTACGACATGGTGGCCAACAGAACTTGGTTGGCCGCTACGACTCTCAATCTAGCTGTGCTCCAGTAAAGGAGCTTCCTATGGATGCTTAGAAGGAGAGGGGCAATGTGCTGCTCTGTGGAAATATCAAGGCCCACCTAGCAACCCGAATAATGTATTGATTCACCAGGTGGAATCCATTGAAACTCGTCAATCGGACACTAAGTCGGGTTGGGTGTGCTATTGACCTAGAAACCACACGAATTGTGTGAGTTGATCCATGCCCCGAATTCCAGGTAAAACTCATCTACTGTTGCGGCAAAATAATGGGAGGTTATCCTCTCAACCTGTCAAGTATACAGTAGGGTCATCGGAAAACTCTACATCTAGAAGCTCCTCCATGGCTCGAATGGGAAGACTAGGCAACGTTGTATCAACATCAGGCTTTGCTACGCTAAGTGTTGTTGGTGTTCTAGAAGATGTGCACAAGTCCAAGGAGAGAAACATAGCATGTGTCAAGACCCCCAGAAGCTGGTTGGTGTTGGGCAAACCCAAGGGGAGGGTTTCATGAGAGTTGGTAGCCAGTTGGGGCTGCCCTAGAAGCTTTTATGAAGCACTCCAAGGGGTGGAGCCAAGGGTGCCAAGATTAGTTTCAAGAAGAAGGATTCATGTTTGTGTTCAAGGACAAGGCAAGAAGGCAAGGGGGAAAAAGTGGAAGAGATACACGAATCCCTACATCCTAGCATTCATTTGATTCATTTCATCTCCCTCTTGGAGATAGGTCTACAATAGTGGTAGGTTTTGATTTTCTCGAATTTTCCTTGTTATCTCTATTAGATTATGATCTATCCCAAGTTTCTCCTTTATTTCTCTCAACTTTTTTCTATTTCTAGTTACATCTGCTATATAACGTTAAAGACACACCATTTCCTAGCCACTTTTGTTTCCTAGTTTCAAGCCATTTGTGGTGCGGCCCTGCGGACTACGCTTATAATGGCTGAAAGCTTATAATAGAAGCAATGGGCCAAATATAGCCTGGTTATAACTATAAAGGGGGTGAGCTCGTGGTTGTCTCGAGGAAAGCCATTGCTGAAAAATTCAGCAATATGTTAAGACACAGAAGATGAATATTTTTATGATGAAGAGGAAGAGCAAGAGGCCTCTCTTGAGAGAAACGAATTCGAGGATATTCTTGTAGGAGAACAGGCTGCAGAAGATGCACAGTATGAGGATGTAACACAGCCAGAAGACATGCCTAGTAAAGAGGAAGATGATGCTCAGTTTAAAAATCGTTTGGCAGGGGTAATGGATGTGTTTATGCAGCTCACTCAAAGTGAGAAGTTTGCTGAATTTATGAGATCCCATTCTGAGCTTGAGAAGAAAAAGAAGAAAGTGCGTTCTAAGAATCCACCTCAGGGCAATAGTGGTTCCTTCTTACAGGATCCTTCTTTTGGACAGTTTCCGAACATGCAAAACACTTTTGGTGCAAACTCACAGAGTTCCTTTTTCGGACAGCCACCTATTCCACAGCAGTCTATGCATCCAGGCTATTTTGGTGGTGACTCTGTGTTCCAATCTATGACTGGGGGTTATCCTCAGGGAGGCATGGATATGCCAGGGAATTTTGGAGCTAGTTTTTAGCCTGGTATGCAAGGGAATATGTATGGTGGTATGCAGTCCAGAATGCAAGGAAACATGTTTGGGGGCATGCAGCCCGGAATGCAAGGAAACATGTATGGGGGCATGCAGCTTGGTATGCATAGTGGTATGTTTGGAAACATGGCCGGAATGTATGGAATGCCAGGTGTGGGAATTGGCAATGTTGACCCTATGATGGGCATGAATGCCGGGGGTAGCAATCTTGTGAAGCCACTTCCTTACGATAATCTAATGCCTATGGGTAAGGCGAAGGATTATAAGGAAGGGGGAGCTGCAGTGAAATTTGACACGTTCAGTGGGGCCAAAGATAAGCTAAAGGCACTTACCTTTTTACAGTAGTTTGATGCTGCTTTTTCTGGTGGAAATTACACGGAATCCTCTAAGGTGAGAAAAGTTGCGACTTTTCTCAAGGGCAATGCATTGCAGTGGTGGTCCACTCTTCTTTTACAGGGCATAGCACCATCTACTTGGATATAGTTTAAATAGGTGTTCTCTTCCATATGGCTCACATCTACTTTTGAGGTGGATCTAATGACAGCATGGCACAAATTGGATGCATCGAAGTGTGAAACTCTTGAGGATTATAATAAGAAGTTTTGGGAAGCTTTACTCCCGGTTACTTCCTATCGTGCACTGCCTTTGTCTGAGCAGGTGGAGAAGTATTGTTGTGGGCTGCCCAAGGAAATGCGTGACTATTGCATAAAGACTCCAGTAACAAACATGTCACAGATGATAGAGAATGCTATGACGGCAAACGCGTTACTCACTGGAGTCTCATCTGGATTTAAAGGAAGTAAAAGCTCAAGCAAGAAATCTGAGAAGTCAGGGCATGCTTCGCGTGATGCAAAAGGGTCTACAGAGAAGCGGTATAAGAAGTTACCAATGCCCAAGAGAACTCCTGAGGAGATACAGGCTTTGATGGATGCTCGGAAGTGCTTTTACTGTACACAGGAGGGACATATGTCTTTTAACTGTCCCAAGCGTAAGTCCCAAAAGGACTCTGACACTAAAGGGGAGCCCAAGTCTAAGAAATCAAAACCTTCTGCAGGGTTAGTTCCTGATCTTGTTGGGGAACAGCCAGGTGGTGAAGAGACTGAGTTGTGCAGGGCATGGGGCAAAGTGTGAGATCAAAATGCCTTGATTTTCTTTGACACAGGTGCTAGAGCCAACTTTATTTCACCGGATTTGGCTGGCCGATTGGGGAATTGCGCAGAGGAGATGGGGCCTTTGTATGAGGCTAATATGGCTTGTCCTGAGTGCAGAACCTGTTACTCCTATTATTGGGAAGCTCAAGCTTCATGTGCAGGGTTATGTGGACAGTGAGGAGTTCTACATCATGCCACTTGATGGATGTGATGTTTTGTTGGGTATGCCATGGTGCCATAGAGTACATGCGGTGGTGGATACATACAACAAGAAGATTACTTTGACTCATAGAGGGAAAGAGCATATTTTGGATGTAACGCTTTAAGGGGACGTGAGTTCCAAGATTGTTTTTTCCGAGTCATTGCCAGGAGAACTTCCTCCGGAAAGGCCAGAAGATCATGCTATTGATCTAATTCCGGGGAGTACCCCACCAAATAGACCGCCGTACCGCGTTAGTGCAGCCCAACAAGAAGAAATTATGAGTCAGGTACAGGAGTTGTTGAATAAAGGGTTGATCCAGCCTAGCTTATCACCCTTTTGCTCACATGTACTCTTAGTGCAAAAGAAAGATGGTTCTTAGCGCATATAGATTACAGGGCGCTAAACAAGAATACCATCAAGAATCGATTCCCTATTCCGAGGATCGATGACATATTGGACCGATTTTTACAGGGCTCAACAGTCTTTAGTTGGATAGACTTGAAAAGCGGGTATCATCAGATACGTATTAGACCTGAGGATGTGCATAAGACAGTATTTAGGACCACTTTTGGGCTATATGAGTTCTTAGTTATGCCCTTTGGTTTGACAAATGCTCCTGCCACACTTAACAGGAAGATGGATAGGATTTTCCGGCCTCATAGAGTGTTTGTGGGCACATTCTTTGATGATATGATTGTGCATTCACGTACAGAGGAGGAGCATAGGAAGCATTTGGCCATTGTGTTTGAAGAACTCCGGAAGCATAGGCTGGTCATTAATGGCAAGAAGAGTGAGTTCTTCTTGGAAGAGATTCACTTCTTGGGGCATATTGTGTCTAAGCATGGAGTTCGTATGGATCCTTCGAAAGTGGAAGCAATTCTCAACTGGCCAGATTTGAGGATCGTGCATGATGTACGCAGCTTTTTGGGATTGTGTTCCTATTACAGGCGGTACATACGGTATTTTGCTGAGATTGCTTCGCCCCTTCATGCCTTAACAAAGAAGGCAACTCCGTTTAGATGGGCTGATTAGGAAATTGCAGCCTTTAAAAAGCTTAAAGAAAAGCTTACTTCGGATCCTGTATTGGTATTACTGGATCTCCGAAAGGCTTTTGTTGTCCAGTGTGATGCATGTGGAAACAGCTTGGGGCAGTTCTCATGCAGGAAGGACATGTGATAGCCTATGAGAGTCGTATATTGCATAATGCCGAGAAGCATTTGCAGGTTTATGAGAAAGAGATGTTGGCTGTAATTCATGCTCTTTCTACATGGAAACACTATTTGCTTGGGACTGATTTCACTGTGTTCACTTGCTTATCATCATGAGCTTTTGATGAGATGAAAGAGCAGTTGCTCATGATGAGGATTTTGGAAGGCTCTATGATTAGATGTCTGAGGGTCAGCGGCATGATCATTATACTCTCAGGGATGGTTTTTTGTTGATGCATGGTAGATTGTGTGTTACCAGGCAATTACGACTCAAGGTTATGATTGAAAGTCATGCTCCACTGTATGCAGGTCATAGAGGTATTGACGTCAGAAGGTGAAGTTTGACCGTCAAAAGTCACCACGGTTACTTCAGCCTTTACCTATTCTAGATAGACCATGGGAGAGCATTGCCATGGATTTCATATTTGATCTTCCAAGGACACAAACGGGGAATGATGGCATTTGGACTATCATATGCACGTTCAGTAAGAGGGTTCATTTCATTCCCGTGCGTAAGACGATCAAAATTGATCATATGGTGAAGTTGTTCATGGCAAACATCTTTAAGCATCATGGCTTGCCTTCGTCTATCATCAATGACCGTGATCCATGGATGACGAGTTGATTCTGGAGAGGGTTGTTTGACAACATGGGTACAACTCTCAAGTTTTCATCTTCGTTTCATCCACAAACAGATGGTCAATCGAAAGAGGCTAATTCTACACTGTTAGATCTTCTTAAGTGTTATGTGTCAGAGTACAAGCAACAATGGGAAAAGTATCTTCCTTTGGTGGAGTTTGCTTATAACAACACCGTCCATACCTCGACGGGCAAGGCGCCTTTTGAGATTGTGGAAGGAGGGAAGAAGGTACCACCTATTTTGCACACAAAGGATAAGATCTTTGAGGCTGACCAATATGTGGAGAACATGGATGAAGCTTATCGGAGAGTTAAGTTGGCACTCCAGAAAACTCAGCAAAAGCAAAAGAAAGCAGTAGACCGTCACAGACGTTCATTAGAGTTTGCATTGGGTGATTGGGTTCTTTTGCGATTTGAAAAAGCTAGGCTCAAGAAATTGAAGGGTAAAGAGCGCTTATTCCCTAAGTTGAGCATGCGCTATTATGGACCTTTTCAGGTATTGGAAAAGATTGGTGAGGTAGCCTATCGCTTGAAGCTACCAGATCACTGGAGGATTCACAATGCATTTCATGTGAGTCTACTTAGACCTTTCCATGGGGATGTGCCTGAGGATGTATCAGATGAGGCTCAGCCGGAAGTTGAGGAACTTGATGAAGTTCTTATTCCAGAGCAGATACTGGCACATAAGGAAAACGAGGTAAAGTTTCCCATCACTATCTTGTGAAGTTCAAGAACTATTCACCGATGGATGCGAAGTGGATGGAGGAAGGTGACTTAACAGATTCACCTCAGGTTTTGCAGCTTTATCTCGATGCCTTTGAGTTGGAGCCGACTCTTGTTACGGCTCATTCAGGTTCAGCAGAGCATGAGTCTAGAGCATTGCCTGATGCTCAAGAGGGGGGGTAGCACCTCCACTCCCTTGATACAGACAGGCTCAGATCACATCTAGAGGTCGCTTGGTGCAACTTTTGTCTCACCCGAAGATACTGATGGCTGACAGTATATCTGTTTATGGGACTTCTATGATATATGTGTACTAGTCACATTGGATGTTGTGGTTGTGTATGGTTCACAGTGGTATACAATTTACACCATTGGTTTGCAGTGAATGTTGTTACATATGCATGGCTTAGAGAGATTGGGACGCTGATCTTGCCATATTGTACATGTTGCATTGACGATCATGCCAGTGTGTCACTGTGTACCCCAATGCAAGGTGCACGTGACAAAAAGCTTCTAGGGCAGCCCCAACTGGCTGCCAACTCTCATGCAACCCTCCCCTTGGGTTTGCCTGACAGTAACCACCTTCTGGAGGTCTTGACACATGTTGTGTTACTCTCCTTGGCATTGTGCACTTCTTTTGGGACACCAACAGCACTTAGCATTTTCAGTTTACCTATGCAAGTCTTGCGTTCAGAACACTTTAGTGTGCAATATCTAAGGTTGAGTAATTTGGAGCCTCACAACACTGATGGCAACAGCCCAAGTCCACCAGCATTTTATGCAGGGTTAGGGATCCTATCCTTCCTAATCAAGATGACTAGCAAGATATTTCACTCATCATTCAATGTTCCCAGGTGTGCAATACCCATCCTCCCCTCCCCCCAATCCACAAGGCCAACGCCTCAATCTTGTGAACTCCTTGAAGAAAGCCTCAGTAAGGATCTTTTGGCCATGCTTCAAATGCAGTTCAATCTGCAAGTTTGTTTATTTTCAAAAAGTAAAATTGTCCGGCTAGTTTTCCTGAGAGGGGACCTCTTTCTCACCGGAAACAGAATTTCTACAAAATATTCAGCCTAATCGACTTAAGAACAGGAAGTTTACCCGCAGCACTTCTTGTTGAAAACGTTTGAGAGCCAAAAGCACCTCCTCTTTTTTGAGTTCATCATCATAACCTTGTTTCTTTGAAGGATCCAACAAGACCTACTCCCACAAAAGGCAAGGACTCTAATCAAGCATAGCATTGCAAACCGTCTTGCACATGACAGATGAACCAACTAAAATGAATAACCACCATTACCTCATATGCATTCTGCAGGCGCTTGAAAGCTTCTTCTGCGACTGCATTTCCCAAGTTCTTGTCTGGATGGACCAGCATTGCCTGATGTTTCAACAATACGCACAACTAAGTTGAGAAGGCACCTAATGTACAGTTTCAACTAGGCATCTTAATTAATGTTCTAGTTGCAGAAAGTAAACACACCTTCTTCCTGTAGTCTCGCTTCAGAGCAGCAAGATCCACTTCAGCAAAGCGCGACAACTCAAGAACGGCATAATGATCCTTGCAGCTTAAAACGCGCTCAACCTCCTTCTCAACAGCACTAGATTCTCCTTCACTGGTAGAGGGACCTTTGGCAGTCCCCAATGATTCAGCCTGGTATGCATCCGCCATAGAGGCTGTAGCATCAAAAGCTCCTGATTGTTTGCCTCTACTTTGGGTCTTGTCTGCTCGATTAGAGTAGCCTTGTGTTGTCCCCGTAAAATCTTGGGCACCAGTATCAGGACCATTTGAATGCAGCATGTAAATCATCAAATTACTGAATATAAAGGATAAATTTAGGCATAAGAATAGAGCAAGCCACCCTCCAATGTTTTTAGCAGAGTATGTAGAATACAGTAACCCGACCAATATTGCTAGCCGTGACTGATCTGCAGTAAAAAGAACCCCTGAAAAAGATGAGGAGCATGGTCAGAAAAAGCATATATCTGTGTACATGGCTATTGCTTGAAATGATAGTGCCCTATGTTGAGGCAATAAATCAATTGTTCATTGCCACAAAGCTAACCCAGATTTCCTGCAATTTGAAACTTTTCTAGAATGTATTAAGCCATATATAGATGACGAAAGGGTCAAATTAAAATCCCAGATTACATCATGAATCACAACTTTAGAACAAGTCAACACCTTAAAAATCTTTGTGCCAGCATGTGCTTGTAAAGCACCATCCTGGCCCAAATTTCAGACATTTACAGCCAAAGGTTTGAAGAGAAAACCCTGAGCCCACAATAATATGCCAATCTTTACACACTTCCAAGTATGAAGCGGAAGGTAATTCCTGAACTACTCGCATGCATGCTATGAGCTTGTCATGTAATCAGTGTCATTGCATAGAGCTTGTCAAGAGCTTTAAGTCGATATGCCACATGTAATGTGTCCAACCAAAATGCCATGTCCGCGAACCATGCCATAGTGCCATGTCAACTGTCAATGTGACATCATGTGAAGCAAGTGTGTCTAGACTATGACCAAATGTCAAGCCACCAAATTGAGGTGGTCGGCAGCAGGCAAAGCTAAAGGAAAGCATTCCCTGGGAGTTGTGTGCCCAAAGGAGCATACCATTGGCTGTCATATCAGTTCCAAAGGTGGAACATCAGTCATAATCAGTCATAATCATTCTCCGCAGCAGGAGACCATAGCTGTGTTAAGGGAAAGGGATTCCAGGAATGGGGACAAAGTTGAATAGATGCATAGTTCTCAAACCAGACTTGGAGTGGAATCAGAGGACTAGCAGGTTTCAGTCAAAGTCCAGAGCCAAAAGTCCAAGGAGAAAGGATGACAAGCTTCCAACCCATCATCAAGTTTAGCACAAGGGAATGTCACATGCACACACATGGACATGGCTAATCCCATAGCTAATCCTTGATTAGGCAAGGTACAGTAAAAGCCCCCAAAGGCAGCCCATCAGTTAAGAGTACATAACAGGTTCCACCAGGTACAGTAGAAGCCCCCAAAGGCAGCTCATCAGTCAGCCGAGTCAAGAGCATCAAACAGACAAATTCAGCCGCATTTAATAATATTATATGAATATTTTGCTTATTTCTGCTGGCCAACAGCAGCTGGCCTGTTGTAGGGATATTCACCTGAGCCTATAAATAGAAACTCCCAGTCTCAGTCATAGCCATCTGATCACCAGTTGCAGGCACATCATGGTTCATCACTAGGCAGTCTTTTGGTCAAGAATTCAGTCCACTTTTGGAAGGCCAAAAGCCACAGCGGATCAAGTGAAGCAAGGCTTCCGCGCATGCAACATCATGCCTTCCGCCTCTTTTACTAGAATGACCTAACCCATAAAGCCACTCCTTGCCTAGGGCCACACCTGCCCTATCTAAATTCATAATTTGAGAATCCAAAGGTTGTCCCTACTCTTTAACTTCTGCCTCAATACCATTTATCATGATACCCCACATCTTAGTAGTGCTCTTTGCCAAATACACCACATACTCGTAAGCACTTGGTGTTTCTGGCAATTTCAACTTCTTGGCCAATACATAGTTCAAGAGGTTATGTATTGCACTATCATCTACCATGATCACTCATGCTAGACTCAATCCCCCTTGCTGCCCAGGGACTGCCATGTGGCCAATGCCTTTTCTAAGGTTGAACCTCTTTGGGCCTTAACTCATTTAACAACTTAATCAATGCAATCCTCTTCACATTTGACCACCTTACTCACTCCCCCAGCCCTCTAGACTCCCTATTTACGCAACCGCTCCCGTTAAACAGGACATAATAGTAAGCCACCACCTCAGAGAAGGCTAAGGCTTGCTAAAGAGGGCTTAGTCCCTCACTCGTACTCTTGTTCCACTTTTTTGAAATACAAACTAAAATGCTCATGTCTCTCATGAGCCTTGTACTGCTCCACTATTAGGCTTGTCTTCATGTAATCACATTTATATGTAACCATAATCCTTGCACATTGTCTCTACACTTGGTATCAATGCACTTACATTTAATAGCCTTGTATACTCATTTTTGCAACTTGTAGATCTCCTAGAAACCATACCTTACTGGTATGGTGTCCTGTCCATTTCCCAGCATTTGTGACCCCTTGTTGGCGCTATTGGAAAATCTGCATAAATGGGATTGCATACTCGGTTACCCGACGCAACGGAGGGTCTCACTCCAGTATCCGCTTGGTAGTAATTTTTTCCTAATAGCCTTAGGTCTTCAAGACACTACTGTTCTAAAAACCTAGACGTCATTCTCAACAGAAACCATAATTGGTAGCAAAGTCACCTCTAACAACACTTGCACCCTTTACCTGAATCCTACCTTCTACATCTGCAAAGTGACCACAAACAAAAGCCGATGGTGTCGTTGAAGGGAAAGGGTGTGGCATTGGAAGGAGTGCAGGGAGCAGGTGTGGCGATGGAGGGAGCGGATGGGCTCAACGAGACATCACAACTCTCTATCGTGAACAAGCCAAATTCCTCTAGCCACATATAGCTTGATGAGGTTTTCTCAAGGCATTTTTTTCTAAATCCTTAGGGTCCACCCCTAGATTCTTTAGGAGATTATGACTCCTAGATCATTCATCTTAGCTTTAGAGGAGAGCTTCACGTGCAATGAGGGTCTTTCTAAAGTCAACCACTTATTTATTTTATGTGGATGACATCATATGCAATGATTTATGTCGAGACTGCCCAGATGATGGCCAGTGCTTCCGAGAAGTACCAAGCTCTCTTGTTTTTCCATCGTTGGTGGTCACAGGGGCATGAATTCGACTTTTGAGAAGCTAGAAAGGCAATACTATTGGCCAAGAATGAGGTGAGATGTGTTCACTCATGTGCAACACTGTGATGTTTGTCAGAAAGTGAAAGCTCCTTGTGGGAAGAAGATAGGGTTGTTACAGCCTTTACCCATGCTTGAAGGACCCTTCCAAGATATATCTATGGATTTTGTGACGAACTTGCCTCCCAGTCCGGCAAGCGTAAATACTCAGTGCTTAACTATTGTTGATAGATTTAGTAGATTTGTTATGCTTATTCCTTGGAGGGCCAATGTGACTGCGAAGATGTTGTCCACTTCTTCATTCGGCTTGGTACCTGATTGGTGGAATTCCTAGGACCATAGTGTCAGATCCAGATGCCAAGTTTACCGGTCATTTATGGAGGGGGCGTTGTTTGACAATTTTGATACTAACCTGAACTTTTCTAGTGTGTTTCACCCACAGACGGATGGCCAGACAAAAATTTACAACTAGTTGTCCTTTGACGTGCTGAAGTGTTATGTCCACGATCAGCAAGGTAAGCAAGAATCATATTTGCCTTTAGTTCAAGTAGTTTTGAATGATTCGTTTTCTTCAGCTAGTGGTAGGATTCCTTATGAAGACCATTCCAGTCACTATTGACCAAAACCTTATCTTCAATTCCTGAAGCGAACAGATTGATGGAGTCTTAACAAGAGATTCTTGGAATTAGTCAAAGACAAGCGTAGAAGGCGTACACTTGACATGCTAGTGGTAGGACTCCTTATAAAGACCATTCCAATCGCTATTGACCAAAACCTTATCTTCAGTTCTTGAAGCGAACAGATTGATAGAGTCTTAACAAGAGATTCTTGGAATTAGTCAAAGACAAGCGTAGAAAGCCTACACTTGACATGCCAATAAAGATCGAAGGGATGTTTAGTTCTTGGAAGGAGATCGGGTTTATCTTCAAATTATGAAGCAACGGCTTAAACAAGTGGGCAAGTGATGCCCAAAGTTATCTTTCAGAAGCTTCAGACCTTTTCCTATTCAGAGAAAGATCAATGAGGGGTCAATGAAGTTGAAGTTGCCTCTGAGCTGGACTATGCATGATGTGTTCCATGCCAGTTGGCTAAAACCATATGCAAGTCCACTCCCTTTAGAGATTAAAGATGAAGCGGAACCAGACATTGTTGATGAAGCTGAAGTGTAGATTCTTTTGAACCGCTTCAAGCACGGCTCCAACCGAAGACGGAGACAGTTCCTCACGAAGTTTCAAGCCCAAGGGACACACGAAGCAGTTTGTCTTGACAAAGAATTCTTCGATGACTATCTAGCTTTATTGAACGGACTATCTGGAAGCTATGCAGCTTCCGTCAAGTTAAGCAGAAGATGACCCTTTATTCCTCATTGCATCAATTTGAAGCTTATTTTGCTGTTGTGAGAAAAAATGATACTGACAGAGTGATCTTGGCTAGTTGGTATTTAGAAGGTGAGGCCATCCCGTGGTACTATGGCAAGTGTCGACGAAGAGAGAATAAAGAACTTCAGAACAAGAAGCACCAGGCAATCCTTCGAGGACGACAGACATGAGTGTGCACGAGATGTTCCAGAGACGAGAGCAATCGCAAACTAGAGCACCAAGTGGAAGAGCAGAAGGCACAGATCTTGGCCCTGGAAAAAAGAACTCGTACTCCAACCCCTTTTTCTATGTCTCCTCTTCCCAAAAGCCAATAGCAGATCCTCTTCTGGATAACCCTCCTGGAGGATTGCTATTGCAGCCGAGTTCGACACTCGAGTTGCGGATGTGAGCATTGGAGATTTGATTGATGGAAGACATGTGATAGCATCCCGTGCTGCTACACAAGGGGAATATGCACTTCCTTTCTGGAATGCAACAAAACCATCCACTATGCGTGTGGGAGAATTTCCAAAGGCTTCCAGAGGCTAAAAACCAACCGTCCTTCTAGGAACAAGAGTCACACCAAAAGGGGTGATCCTTGGAGTCTAGAAACCAACCACGCAAGCCCAAAAAAAATTATTTTATTTTTTTAAATGGGTTTTCTCACTGAATCTTCACGCTTGAACAAGAAGGCTCTAATACCAATGTAACATGCGGAAGCTTGATGAGTAGAATCAATAACTTCAATGGACAAAATTCAGCAATCTTTTGCAACGAAGATAACGCACAAGATAGAGACACAAGTGCAAAAAGAGAGAGAGAGAGAGAGCAAGGGAGTGCCCCCACCACCAATGGTGTAGTTGCTTTATTAGAATGATGCAAATCTATAAACAATATTCTGGTTCTTGACCTTTCACCTTCACTTTGGTTGAGAGCTTTCCCCTTGGTTGTCCTGGCCCTTGGAAGACTTCTGCCCTTTGTGAATGCTAAGATGCTCAATTGAAATCTTGCCTATGCTATTTATAGGCCCAGTGGGTCCTTACAGCAGTCAGCCTGCTTTTATTCTCCATGACCTCGATTTTAATGCCTAAATCAGGTGCCTTTTCCCACTGGGTGCTGGCCGCCTTTTATGTTTGTTGACTGGCCACCTTGCATGCCTTGGCTAGGCCTACACATGGCTGTGCAGCCTCTAGGGTTGGCCAGTGGCTGCCCGACTGCCTAGGGGCTGGCTGACTAGCTGTGCAGCCCCTTCCAATGGGCTAGCCGACTGGGCCACAGCCCCCTTGCCTTGCTGCCATGCTGTCCAAGACTCCTAAGGCTGGCCAACAAGGCCTATGCCTATAAGGAATGGCCACTATGCTCTATGGTGCTTTATGGGCCAAAGGTATGGCCCAAAGTGTAGGGTACCACCCTACACTCCATGCAAACTTACATGCAACTACATGCTTTTACACAGATGCTTGGTATCTGGCTACAAGCCGAACACCCAGAACGCCTGACATCAATTCCAGAGGGAGACTCACAGTACAAACTGACACTGCTTCATGTGCAGGACAATGCACACTTGACCAAGACCATGTATGGGACTTGTACACTTGACCTTGGATGCTTAGAGTGGAACCCTAGCTGACTCGTCCCGGACTCGGGCTCACATGGGACTCTAGGTCCTACACCTGCCTCCAAGTTGTGACAAGGGCATTGTTGACCCTAGAAACCTTGTCAGACCATGCTAACAAAAAGCTGAATATCACCCTCGACCTGCCCTTATATACTGCTAGGTTTGGTTGGTCAGCCAATTGTCCACGCCCATAAACTGCACAAGGGCTGTCAAGATTAGGCCTAGCCATCGGCGCCTGGCTTCCCATGTGCCCAGAATCCCTTTCTATGAGCCCCAACATGGCCTTTGAACCTACCTTTTAGGCAGCTACAACATATAGATGTCCATGAGCATCCCAATTACGGCATGTACATGACAACCCATCCTATTAAATTTGGAGCACCTGGGCACACAATGCATCTTTGCTCCACTTCTTGTCACAAACGGGGGCGTGGTTATACAAAATTTAATACTGAAATCACAAGATTTATCATCCTCTGATCACTGCCATATCCCACATACATAGCCATAACAATTGATTATACAATGTGAAAGTACTAAAAAGAAATGATACTGCACTAGGGACCAAAAGATGGGCTCGTCCCGCACCACCCGCCCCCCCCTCTCAGGATATGTATTGTCTTAAGGGAGTAAGAATTTTAAAACTACATAAAACGGGTGGATTGGGTCAACCATACGCCACCGTTTCTTCCAAAATGATTGAATATAAAAACAACTTACAAACACTATACTTGCCTACAAGTAGCCCAGCTACAAGTTAGCAATATGGTGACCAACACCCTTCACTAAGATTGCCCAATAATCCCGATTTCTGCAAATGTAGCTTACCTTCAATGAGATCAACCATCTAGTGGTTGAAAATCAGTCTTCGGAAAATGCCCAACACTTCCCAAGGGTTCTCCCACATAAGACTTATAGCAACCGAAGACAAGATGATTCTTCCACAGCTTCAATCTTTAGAATTTGTCTTCTTTTTCTTCTTCTAACTTGAATAGAGACTTTCAATTCTGAAAATCGGAATTCAACCAGCTTCTAAGTGTTTTGGAGAGGTGAAAACAGTATAGTATGGTTCGCAAAATACTCTCCAATAATTGTATTAGATAGAGCAATAAACAAAGGCCAAGAAGTACTCTTGAATGAGGCTGGAAATCTGAATTTATAGAGTTCTATTCAGCCTAGAAGGAGGCGCCTTAATGTTAGAAAAACTATATATATTATGTACAAACAAGTACATAAAAATGATCAAATTGATATTTAGTAATTAAATGATAAAAGTTAAGAAAATAAATTATTACAATATGAATCCTTTTTTCCTAGATTTTTTCTCAACTTTGAACACTTGAAAAAAAAAACCTTTCTTTGATGTAACAATACATGTAGTGTTTTAAAAAACACTACAAGTGTTTTGACAATACTTTTAGTGTTTTAAGGGCCTTGTTTTGTTGTTGGCAGAAAATGTTGAGATATTGAGCTCATCTAGTGAGGCAGTGGACACTGATGACCCGCTGGGGGATAGGCCCCACACTTACACCATTGGCATGGTTGGTGAGATCATGGGTGATATGCGGCCAGTGGGATGACAGGCTACGTGACAGCCATTCTAGAGATTGGCATAGTTATAGCGCCAGCCCATTTAGTTGGGTTCACACTATAGAGAACCCTAGTATGTATTTGGTTGAGTACCTTTTCATATTGTGTGTACTCTTATCTTTGTATATGGTGTGTTGAGTGTTGTGTGAAGAAGAAGAAGATTTTCAGCCTCTCACCTTGTGTGTTCTCTTTTAGGGTTTTGTGAGTGTGTGTGTGCTTGCAAGAGCTTTGCTTGAGAGCGTTGTATGGCTGCCCGAACTTGTGCATAGGCGGTTTCCAGATCTCTAACATATTCATCAGCAACAAAAATCTCATCCTTAGTGCGAAGGATGGGTGGAAGTATTACCTTGCCATAGATAACCTCAAATGGAGCTTTGCCAGTGGAGGAATGGATTGTATTGTTGTATGCAAACTCAACCAAGGGTAAATACTTCTGCCATGCTGCCTTTTGATCAAAAACAGCATTTGAGTAGATCGAGGCCCACTGAATTTGCTATTTCACTTTGCCCACCTGTTTGGAGATGATAGGTAGAAGAGAAATTGAGCTTAGTGCCCATATTGTCAACGAGAGCTCTCCAAAATAAGCTTTTAGTCCTTGGATCTCTGTCTCTCACAATGGACTTAGGCATTCCATGATGTTTAAAAACACATCAATCTCGGGCAGATCTTCTGTGACAGGCTCTTCTGGATTTGGCCCCACATACTTCCACAAAAGACTCTGGTGAAAAGCATTGTGAATCTTCCAATGACTGGGTAAAGCAAGCCTGTAGGACACTTCATTGATCTTGTCAACTACTTTGAAGGGTCCATAATATCGAGTAGAAAGCTTTGGATATGATCCCTCTTGTCCTGGGCTGTTCCGAAGCCTAGCTTTCTCAAATTTCAGCAATACCCAATCCCCTTCCTTGACTTGCATGTCCCGTCTATGCTTGTCGGTAGCCCTCTTATGCTTTGTCTTGTGACCTTGCAATGGCTGTCCGCTCCTGAGCAAAGGCTACATCCAAGTCACACACAAACTCATCGGCTGCAAAAATCTCGTCCTTTGTACGAAGAATGGGTGGCAAGACCACTCTGCCATAAATAATCTCAAACGGGGCCTTTCCCGTGGAGGCATGTACGGTGTTATTGTAGGCAAACTCTACAAGTGGAAGATACTTCTCCCAAGCACCTTTTTGATCTGCCACATAACACTTCAACAAATCCATCACAACAAAATTTACAGCCTCACTTAGACCATCTATTTGGGGGTGATAAGCAGATGAGAACTCAAGCTTAGTGCCCATGTTATCAAATAAAGCTCTCCAAAAGAGGCTCGTAGTCCTGGGATCTCTATTCCCAATAATGGACTTAGGCATACCATGATGCTTGAAGATGTGAGCAAGAAAAAGCTTCACCATATGATCAACTTTAATGGTTTTCTTGACGGGCAAGAAGTGAGCTTGCTTACTAAACCTGTCAACTATGGTCCAAATAGCATCATTCCCATCAAGTATAAAGCTTTAGGTGCTAAATTAGTCATTAAGGGCATAGAGTTTGTGCGTTGATTTTATGGTTGCCCCTCTTGTAGGAGCAGACATAATCTTGGGCATTCAGTGGTTTCACATGTTCCTTCCTGATGTCAAGTGGGACAAGCACACTTTCTAGATTGGCCGGAATGTGTCCAACGTCCCGGTGACCATTAAGTGTGAGCCAGGAATCCCGAACTTTCCACTCATAAGCCACTTGCAAGCTAAACGAGCAATCAGGAAAGGCGCACATTGTGCGATGATTTACATCCAGACAGCCCAGATGGCGGCCAATGCTTCCGAGAAGTATTTGGCTCTCCATGAAAACTTCCAAAAGATTTTTCTTCGAGACAATCTCCCTCCCCAACTCCTCTGTCTAGACCGAAGGATCACAAGATCGACCTCCTCCCAGGCAACCCCCAAGCAAGTTTCCATACCGCCTTTCCAAGGCAATGGAATCGGAGTTGGACCGCCAACTCCAAGAATTGTTGCAATTTGGCTTCATCCATCCAAGTGTGTTGCCATTTGCAGCACCGATCCTGTTTGTCAATAAGAAAGATGGGTCTTCTCAATTGTGTGTCGATTATCGTGCAATCAATAAACTGACTATCAAGAGTAAATTCCCGATGTCTCGAATAGATTATATTCTCAAGACGCTGAAGGGGCTAAGGTGTTCTTGAAACTCGATTTGAAGAGTGGGTACCACTAGGTAAGGATTGTTGAGGAGGACATTCCCAAGACAGCCTTCCGTACGGAACGGGCCCATTATGAATTTGTGGTCATGCCTTTTGGCTTGAAGAACATCCCAACCACATTCAACTGCATGATGATGCGGGTGTTCCGGGAAGTGTGTTCATATTTCTGGACGACATACTGGTATTTTCAGCTACGGTTGAGCAACATGACATTGATGTGGAGAAAGTCCTGAGGTTGCTGGAAAGCAACAAGCTCTACGACAATGAGAAGAAGTCGGAATTTTATTTGTTCGAGGTTCATTACCCTGGATATATAATTAGTGTAGAAGGCATTTGACTTGATCCGGCCAAGGTGGCCGAGATTGTCAATTGGGAAGTACCACAGACTGCTTCTGACATCAGATCCTTTGTGGGTATATGCCAGGCATACTCCACCCACATAGGACAAGTTTTCTGACCTCTCGGCGGATCTCACCGATCTGCTAAAGGGTGTCAAGACTAAAAGGCAACGGATTCGAATGACTCCACGAGTGTTGGAGGCATTCAAGAACCTCAATGTGGCTTTGTCAGAAGCGCCTTGTCTAGTGCTTGCCTCGTGGGACGAGCCGTTCCAAGTGATCACCGATGTGAGTAACATCGCAATTGGAGGTGTATTACAACAGAATGGCCATCTAGTAGCTTACATGTCTCATAAGTTACTGCTCGCAAAAAAGAATTACTCGGTCTACAATCGGGAATTCCTCACAGTTATTCAGGCCTTGAAACATTGGAAACATTTCCTTTATGGCCGTGACTTTGAGGTTCGCACTGACCATCAGGCATTACGCTGGATTCAGACCATGCCAACTGCACAGTGGAGTGACCGTCAACACCGCTAGAGCCAGATATTCCAACAATTTGGTGGTATGATTGAGTACCTTCCAGGAAAGGCCAATCTAGTGGCCCATGCTTTGAGCCGGAAGGAACAAGTGACTTTGATTCAGACCACTAGACTCGACCTTCTTGGTATGGGACTAGATGACATGAAGCACACGTACACGGATTTCGAGGAATTCGGTACACAGTGGGAACAAGCATTGGATGCCACAAGACCATGGCACTTTTTGATACGCGATGGTTGGCTTTTCTATAAAGGCCGACTGTGTTATGAAGTCGTTCAGGGCAGCTCTCCTCCATGACGCCATTACTGGTGGTCATAAGGGCATGAATTCGACTTTGGAGAAGTTATAACGGCAATATTATTGGCCGAAGATGAGGCGAGATGTGTTTACATATGTGCAACAATGTGATATTTGTCAAAAGGTGAAAGCTCTTCGTGGGAAGAAGATAGGGTTGTTATATCCCGTGCCAATTCCTAAGGGACCTTTCCAAGATATATCGATGGATTTTGTCACGAATCTACCTCCCAGCCCGGGTAAGGGTAATACTCAGTGCTTGACTATAGTTGATAGATTTAGCAAATTTGTTATGCTTATTCCATGGAGGGCCAATGTGACCGCCGAAGATGTTGCCCATTTGTTCATTCGGCATTGATACCCGATAGGCGAGATCCCTAGGACCATAGTGTCAGACCGAGATGCCAAGTTCACCAGTCATTTTTGGAGTACATTGTTTGATAACTTTGGTACTAAATTGAATTTTTCCAATGCATTTCACCCACAGACGAATGGCCAGACAGAAATCTACAACCAGTTGGTCTTTGATGTGCTGAAGTGTTATGTCTACGATCAGCAAGCTAAGTGGGAATCATATCTGCCTTTAGTTCAAGCTGTTTTGAACTATTCCTTTTCTTCAGCTATTGGTAGGACTCCATATGAAGCAACGTTTGGAAGACCATTCCAGTCGTCGTTGACCAGAACCTCATCTTCAGTACCTGAAGCGAACAGATTGACGAAGTCTTACCAGGAGATTTTGGAGTCGGTAAAAGACAGGTTGGCTAAAGCGCAAGAGGCCTACACTCGACAAGCCAACAAAGCCCGAAGGGATATGAAGTTTTCGGAAGGTGATTGGGTTTATCTTTGGATTATGAAGCAAAGGTTGAAGCAAGTGGGCAAGCGATGCCCAAAGTTGTCATTCAGGAGCTTCGAACCTTTTCCCATCCAGAGAAAGATCAACGAGGTGTCAATGAAATTGAAGCTACCTCCGAGCTCGACTAAGCATGATGTGTTTCATGTCAGTTGGTTAAAACCATATGCAGGTCCGATTCCTTCAGAAGTGAAAGACGAAGCGGAACCAGATATCATTGATGAAGCTGAAGTGATGGTTCCAAAATAGATCCTTTTGCACCGCTTCAAGCATGGCTCACGCCAGTTCCTCACAAAGCTTCAGGACCAAGGGGACCCACAAAGCGGTATGGCTTGACAAAGAGTTCTTCAACGACTATCCGGCTTTATTGACGGACTATTTTGAGGCTATGCCGCTTCCGTCAGGTTAAGCAGAAGGGGATGTCACGTGCATCCCGCACTTGGATGCCACGTAGACATATCTGAACAAGAAGGTGCAGGACCTGGAGTGGAAAGCTGGTCCCATGTGAGCCCAGTCCGGGATGAGTCAGCCAGGGTTCTACTCCATGCGTCCGAGGTCAGGTGTGCATTACACATGCGTCCAAGCTCAGGCGTGCATTGTCTTGCACATGAAACAGTGCCGGTCCACGCTGAGTCTCCCTCTGGAATGATGTCGGTAACTGTCTATGTGCAATCCAATCTCCGAGAGACCTAGCTAGTCCCATGCTCAAGGCGCCCCAAGATATATGCGGTCAGGCCCCTAGCATGTGGCCACTCAGTAAACAGATTAGGGGATTCCAGACCAAAGGTTGCTGAAGCTGCTCCTCTGAGGCCACTGGAACAATCTGTCTAAGGGCTGGGTATCATCCAATGCATCATAATTGCTCTTGGAGGACTGGGAAAGCTATGCCAGAACAGTGCGAATTTAGGCTCTACAGCGGCAGTGCAGGCTCAAAATTCGCACTGTTCTGGCACTGCTCCTCTAGCCACTCAGGATCATTTCTGATGCATTTATAATGAAGTTGAGTACACTAATTGTGAGAAACAATAGTTTATAAGATAAAAATAGCTTTAATCATGTGTAAAATTACATTGTTATAATGAATTTATAATGAAGTTGAGTACACTAATTGTGAGAAACAATAGTTTATAAGATAAAAACAGCTTTAATCATGTGTAAAATTCCATTATTTGTCATCCAATGCATCAGAATTGCTCCTGGAGGACTGGGGAAGCTATGCTAGAAAAGTGCGAATTTAGGCTCTGCAGCACCGGTGCAAGCTCAAAATTTGCACTATTCTGGCACTGCTCCCCCAGCCACTCAGGATTATTTCTGATGCATTTATAATGAAGTTGAGCACACTAATTGTGAGAAACAGTAGTTTATAAGATAAAAACACCTTTAATCATATGTAAAAATATAGTGTTACAGTGGTATCAGAGCCTACTTCAAGTGCAAAGATTCAGCAAAGAAACCAGAATTTTTTCTTGCCCGTGTGGTTGGTTTTCAGACGCCGGTGGCCTACCCCTTTCGGAGTGACTCCTGTCCCTCGAAGGGCGATTGGTTTTCAACCTCCAGAAGCCTCCGGACGTCTCCCACACACACAGTCGATGGTAAGATTGCGCTCCGGAAAGGAAGTGCGTTTTTCCTGCTATGGCGAGCTTCGACGACGAGAGAGACCAAGAACCATGGGACCAGAGTGCACCGGGCAGCCCAGCTAGGGCACCAGGCTTGAGTATTATAGATATGTTCCAGCAGATGATCAGAGCAATTGCAGACCAGACAACCAAGTTGGAAGAGCACAAGGCGCAGATCTTGGCTATGGAAGAGCGTACTCGTTCTCCAGCGTCGCGTTTTCCATCTCCTCCTCCCTCTCCTTCTGTATCCCAGATTCCAGATCCTCGACACAGGGAGCCTCTCACAGGGTCACGACCGCAACCGAGCTCTTTGCTTGAGTTGCAGATGCGTGCATTGGAGATCCGACAACATGAAGACGAAGCCATGCGACGCGTGGAACACGATCGTTACCTAGCAGCTTTGGACGCCAGATTGACACCGGCGGCACCCTCGAATCATTTTTCCGAGAAAATGAACTTCAGTAAGTATAATGGTAAACTCGACCCCACAACTCTCTATTCATGGTTGCATCAGTTTGAAGCTTACTTTGCCGCAGTTAGAAAGACAGATACTGACAGAGTGATCTTAGCCAGTTGGTACTTGGAAGGTGAGGCCATTCCTTGGTGGACTCAGTGGGCTCATGCCCACACCAGATTAGGTATGGCAGCTTATGTGTGGGACGAGTTTGTCCGCGCCCTTAAGCAACGGTTTCTACCGCCTCACTACCTTGAGCGACTCGAAGATACATCTTGTGTTCTTGCTCTCTCTCATATATGTTGCTCTATCTTGCCATCAACTATTGCTTCCGTTGTGCATACTCCCCATTATTTTGACATGGTATTAGAGCCTTGCGAAGGCTAAGTTCCCCTTCAATCCCCTTTTCTTTGAGGCAGCGTTTGGAAGACCTTTCCAATTGTTTTTTGACCAAGACCTCGTCTTCAGTACTTGAAGCGAACAGAGTGACGAAGTCTTACCAGGAGATTTTAGAGTCAATAAAAGACAGGTTGGCTAAAGCGCAAGAGACTTGTACTTGACACGCCAATAAAGACCGAAGGGATATGAAGTTTTCAAAACGGGATTAGGTTTATCTTCGAATTATGATGCAAAGGTTGACGCAGGTGGGCAAGCAATGCCCAAAGTTGTCTTTCAGGAGCTTCGGACCTTTTTCCATCCAGAAAAAGATCAATGAGGTTTCCATGCAGTTAAAGCTACCTCCGAGTTGGACTATGCATGATGAGTTTCACGTCAGTTGGTTAAAGCCATATGCAGGTCTGATCTCTTCAGAAGTTAAAGACGAGGCGGAACCAAATATTATTGATGAAGCAGAAGTTATGGTTCCAGAACAAATCCCTCTGCACCGTTTCAAGCATGGCTCAAGCCGAAGACAAAGACAATTTCTCACGAAGTTTCAGGACCGAGGGACCCATGAAGCGGTATGGCTTGACAAAGAGTTTTTCGACGACTATCCAGCGTTATTGACGGATTATTTGGAGGCTATGCAACTTCCGTCAAGTTAAGCAGAAGGGGATGTCACGTGCATCCCGCACTTGGATGCCACGTAGACATATCTATACAGAAGGTGCAGGACCTGGGATGGTAAACTGATCCCATGTGAGCCCAGTCCGGGACGAGTCAGCCAGGGTTCCATCCCAGTCGTCCGAGGTCATGCACATGAGTCCAAGGTCAGGTGTGCATCATCCTGCACATGAAACAGTGCCAGTCCGCGCTGTGAGTCTCTGAAATGATGTCAGTGATTCTGTGTATCTGGTATGGTACTGGAAACCAGATCATTGTGTAGATAGTTAGGGTTTGCATATAGGAAAGGGGCCAGCCCATAGGGCTACCCCAAGTACTTGTGTGGGCATGGGGACAGTGTAATACCACCCCCATGAGGGCCAAGAAGGTCCTGGCTGTACCCACCAGCCATGGAGGGCTGTAGAACAGCCCTAGGGGCAGGCCAGGGGTAGCATGCAGGTTGTCCAGCCTTTTTATGGCTGTAGGGCAAGTATGGGGCAGCCCATACAAGCTCCCCAGTCTCCAAACAGCATGTATACAGTGCGCAGGCCTTCTAGAAACCATGCGCCTAATGCCCAGCCAGTCATGAGAGCATGCGTAGCATTTTCTAGAATATTTATTTAGCATTTAATGCTGAATATACAGTTGTGGGCTGAATTTATGCCAGCCGACCTGATTAGAGCTGGCAACTGCCTTTATTGGGTAGTATAAATACTTGAGCCCACAATCCATTGTGTTATCTCATAATTCACCAAGAGCTAAGGCAATCAAAGGGCCACGACAGCCAAGGATTTGCTAATGCAAAGGGGTGAAGGACTGCAGGTCAAGGGCAGAGTCAAGAAAGGCCAAGTTTTCTATTTTCTTTTCAGATTTGCATCATTCTAATAAAGCAAATACACCATTCGTGGTGGGGGCCCTACAGAAGGTATTCGGGACCCAATACTGTGTCCTCTCCTCTCTCCCTCTCTCTCTCTCTATTTTTTGCACATCTTCATTCAGTTTTGTGCGTTAATTCCGTCGCGAAAAGTGTGCTGATTTTTGAGCATTGAAGTTACCGATCTTCCCCAAAGCTTCCGCATGTTACAACGGGAAACTGCATAACGAGAGAGGGGGGAAGCGAAGGGAGCAGAGGAGGCAGCAGCTAATCAGCGAAAGGGGGGAAGGGGGGGAGGAGCAAGCTATGGGTGGCGGCAGCAGCCCTGCACAGAGGGAGAGGCAGAAGAGATGGGCGCACAGCAGGCTTGGGGGGGGGGGGGGGGGGTGTGTTCTGGCTCCTTACGATTATCCGGGTAAACTTGATGTTGCTATCCAACCCCCTGAGGAATTGCTTTCCTCGGAGATTCTCTCTTGCTTGAAGATCTACTCCCTTAAAGAAAAAACACAAACGTTCTTCTTGGATTCGGGCTCCTTGGAGGGTGCGAGGGCTATTGAAGTGGACCCAGACTCTCAAAGCTTTGGAGAACCAGGGTGTTCCGTGGAAGGTTTCCTTCTGTTTACAGATACACAGGGTACTGTGTAGAAGGGTTCCTTTTATATAGGAATACACATGACTACGATGTAGACACGTTTATTTGACTTTGCTTTCATCAATTTAGTTGTATTGGGAATCTGGTAGTCTATTGACCATCCACAAGCTTGTATATACAACAACTCCTTGTAGGTAATTGAAGATACTAATGAAAGGGGAAATCATCTTCGACCCCCACTTTGGTGTCGGTGGTGTTTGCTTTTGTGTTCATTTTAAAGTGTGTGTGTTACTTAAGTTAATAGTTAATCACTCCCGAGATCTGCAGTTCCCGTTCCATGGGTATCAGAGCCTAGGTTTCCTTTCCTTGGTTGGAAGATGGTCCTATCTTGTAAGTATTGATTATTAGCTTGATTAAAGCATGACGGCCAGTCATACAAGCCATGCCGATGCTAGCAAGAAGACCAAGGTGCAACATGGGAGGAGCAGCTCTCAGCAAATAGAGACGTGCTGCTCAAACATTTAGGTGCCAAGTGCGCATTAAAGAGATGAGCTAAAAAAAGGCTCAAATTCGACCATACAAGTATAAAGAGCCTTCATGCTGTCATAATAGGTAGCTTTGAAAAAGGGGGTTCATCTGCAGAAACTTCATAACTGTGACAGCATCAACCAAAACCTTGAGAGATTCAATCAACAAAAACTTACCTCCTATAAATACTATTCCTCCAGTGAGCCAAAAACTGCCATACAACCAAAGGATGACCCCACTAAAGATGCCAAATATCGCGAGTGCATATATATAGCCCAAGAAGAAAGCTGCAGCTGCGGATAAGACCTGCAAAAGAGCTCCATTTAGCACAAGAGCGGAGAAAGGCACCATCAAAATAGAGAATCATTCTTGATGGAAAAGAAAACCTAAAACCATTACTTGCAAACAAACCAGCTACCAAAGACTTAAAAGGAATCTGTCGCAAAGGAAAAGGTGTTGTATAAGCAGCTAGCAGTTGTTGCATTAGTCAGCTTGCAATCCAAAGACTAAGGTAATGAGTTAACATGGCACGTGCATTTATAGGAAGATGTCTTGATAATTGAGCTTTGACTATCCATTCAAGGTGACCTTCGCAGAGACAAGGAGAATACAGATGCCTCAAAGAGAGGAACTCATGTCACGTGCACGCCCGTGCCATGGCTAACCCTGTGCATGAACAGTCTTAATCCCTGGTTAAGCATCAGTAGGACATCATTAGCGTTACCATCAATAGCATCATCATCAGATCAGCAGCATCAGCAACAGAATCATCTTCAGCATCATTATCTCCATCATCATCAACATCAACATCAGCAGCACCATAATGGGAAGGTAAAGGGGCCTGTCGGCTGGCAGCAGGAACCTGTACAGCAGGCGGCTAAGGCCTCGGCAGTGGCCAACATCGGGTGGACAACAAGCGCAGTATTAAATGAAGTGAAGTCAAGTATTTTTGTCCAGTCTTCAGACTGACAGCAGGGCAGATGGCTGACTGCATCCCTCACATATATATAACCATAAGCGCATAATTCTGTCAATGCAGTTCATCATTCATTCAGAAGTCTAGTCATAAGTTAGCATGTAGAAAGGGGCCCCTATGGGGCTGACCAAGGCCCAAGCATTCACATGCATCCCGCACTTGGATGCCATGTAGACATATTGAAACGAGACCCAAGCAGGGGTCACCCCTTCCTGGACTCACTTCTCCAGTTAGCACTTTAATATACACTCTTAAAAGACAACAGCACAAGACAAAGTAGCAATAAAAAGTAATTAACAACTCTGAGCATAGATAGATGACACCACACTGAGGCCGGAACGGCCGGCCCCCCCCCAAGGATTGTTATTATTACTTGGGAGAATTTGTTACAAGTACACGGGCCCAAGGCCAGATTTCCAATAAGCAATGCACGATGAAAAAAAACAAAGTATCAAACCCAAGTCTGCAGTCACCAAGGGCTGCCCCGTCCATAGCACCTTCCAGAGTCACACTCTGCGTGCAATCCACCCGTCCCTGGCACTACGGATCACGCCGTGCCAGTCCTAGCGATGGGGCACCCTCACGGAGTTGACTCGGTGAATGGAAGAGGAGTCCAGACATAGGAGAGCAGGAGAATTCCTCATTCTTCGCGATGAAAATCTTCTGGAGCCACCGTACAGCCAGTAGGAAGAGTGAAACAACCTGGGCCACTTGTAGGAAATGCGTATGTCCTAAATCCACGCGGATAACCCCACTGGTTTGACCTGCTGTACCTGCTGTACGACCAGAATCAGCAAATAATGATGGTACTGTACCTGCTATACCTGCTGTACGACCAGAATCAGCAAATAATGATGGTACTGTACCTGCTGTAGCTGCTGTACCTGCTGTACGACCAGAATCAGCAAATAATGATGGTACTGTACCTGCTGTACCTGTTGTACGACCAGAATCGGCAAATAATGATGGTATTGTACCTGCTGTACCTGCTGTACGACCAGAATCAGCAAATAATGATGGTACTGTACCTGCTGTACCTGCTGTACGACCAGAATCAACAAATAATGAGTGCTCCAGCCTGTTTTTTTCTAAATCTCAGCAAGCAGTTGTGTTTTCTTCCTCCAAAATGCAAGGGAGAGGGCTGGAAGTGAGGCGCCTTCCTCCCATGCAAAGGATTGGGTGTGGTAGGTGGGGTAGGTGGCCAACCCCCACCCCACATGCTATAAAAGGGTGCCCACTCCAAAAGAAGGTGCCCACACTTATAAAGTGTCCACCTACTTTTAATGAAGTATGAAACCTGTAAGTTATAAGACTTATAACTTAAAACTCTTATTAAAATAAGGATTTCCCACCTGTTCACACGCCACAAAACCTGTCAGAAGACAAGGCATTCCACGGCTCACGGGAGGGCGTCCCCGACCCCTGAGCTAGACACACATGTCAAGCATGCAAACGAAACCAGTTCACGCGAAAACATTTCAAAGGCAGGCAAACATGAGTGCACAATGCAACATTGTTAAAGGATAATCTCCGTTCATGTACTTGCACAATACTTGACATTTCCGGGCACAAACAGGCCCACCGGAAAGTCAATTCCAGGTACACACACAGTGTACAATCCACCCGTCCCTGGCACTACGAATCACGCCGTGCCAGTCCTAGCGGTGGTAATCCAGAAACATACACCGTGTGCAATCCACCCGTCCCTGGCACTACGAATCACGCCGTGCCAGTCCTAGCGATGGAGCACCACTACGGAGTATGCTCATCCAGAGCCCAAAGCTCACACAAGAAGATAAGAGGACCATTAGATAGCTCAATGGTGACATCTCCCCGTCTTCTAAACAGTTGTCCGCAACTGAAAAGCTTCCAAATAGTCATGGAGAAGCTGCGGATAATCTTTGAAGTAGTCCTCATCAACCCACTTAGCATCAATGGGGAGATAGTTCTTGAACTTCACCAAATAGCGTCTTACAAGCTTGCCTGCAGATAGCTTACGCTCTTTATGAAACACAATCTGCTCTGGTTGCAAAATCTCTTCCAACTCATCCACTTCTGGTGGATCCTCAATGATAGGAAGACTTGGTTCCGGACCCACATACTTTCGTAAGAGGCTAACATGGAAAGCATTATGTATCTGCCAATGGGATGGCAATGCTAAACGAAAAGCAACTTCATTGATCTGCTCAATGACCTTGAAAGGCCCATAATACCTGGATGAGAGCTTGGGAAACATCCCCTCCTTACCAGATCTCTTACGGAGTCTAGCTTTTTCGAATTTCAGCAATACCCAATCATTTACCTTGACATCCAAATGCTTTCTATGCTTGTCTGTAGCCTTCTTATGCTTCTCTTGAGAACGGGCTATGGCTGTCCGTACCTGTGCAAAGGCAACATCCAAGTCCCTGACAAAGTCATCAGCAGCAAAAATCTCATCCTTAGTACGTAGGATGGGAGGCAATACCACTTTGCCATAAACTATCTCAAAGGGAGCCTTCCCAGTAGAAGCATGCACCGTGTTATTGTATGCAAACTCCACAAGTGGCAAATACTTTTCCCACAAAGTCTTTTGATCAGCTACATAGCATTTGAGAAGGTCCAATACGGCTGAATTTGCTGCTTCACTTTGACCATCGGTTTGAGGATGAAAAGCGGATGAAAAATTCAGCTTTGTGCCCATATTGTCAAAAAGTGCTCTCCAGAAAAGACTGGTAGTTCGAGGATCACGGTCACCCACAATAGATTTAGGCATACCATGATGCTTGAATACCTGAGATAAGAAAAGTTTTGCCATATGATCTGCCTTGATCGTTTTCTTGACCGGCAAGAAATGAGCTTGCTTGCTAAACCGGTCAACGATAGTCCATATAGCATCATTACCTTGCTGAGTGCGAGGCAAATCCATGATGAAATCCATAGCTATACTCTCCCATGGCTGCGAGGGAATAGGCAATGGTAGAAGCAATCCAGGAGACTTCTGACGATCAAACTTGACCTTTTGGCAAATGAGGCAAGCACGTACATAAGCCTCAATGTCCTTCCTCATCCCTGGCCAAAAGAAGTAGCGTTCAACCATATGAGTAGTAGGTAGAATACCTCTATGTCCTGCATACGGTGGAGCATGGCATTCTTCCAACACTTTTTGCCTCAAATCTGTGAGCACACAAAGGCAATTATCTTTAAGGAGATACCCATCTTTGATCACATATGATGCATGAGTATGACCAGCCACCAAATCAGCCCATAAATCTGAAAAATCAGCATCTATATGGTACTTATTTTGCATAGACGACAAGTCTCCATGAGAGGCAATTGAGATAGAAGCTACATACGGCCTTCGAGACAATGCATCGGCCACCACATTCTTCTTTCCCGGTGTATGCACAATCTGAAAATGAAACATAGAGAGGAAATTTGCCATCCGCATATGCTTCTCTGAGAGCTTAGTTTGTGTGAGAAAATACCGTAAGCTTTGGTTGTCGGTCTTCACCATAAACTCTGCACCCAGAAGATAGTGCTTCCAAATGGTCAATGCATGAATCACTGCCAATAGCTCCTTCTCATAGATCCCCAAAGAAAGCTCCGTATCACGCAAACGGCGGCTCTCAAATGCCACGGGGTGTCCTTCCTGGTTTAGGACAGCACCTAAACAATCTCCACATGCATCACATTCCACAAAGAATGGCTTGTGCAAGTCAGGAATGATCAACACGGGCCCAGATATGATTGCATCCTTTAGTGAATAGAAAGCTTTGCTTTCCAATGAAGTCCACTGAAAGGGGACTTTCTTCTTTGTCAACTGGTGAAGAGGGGCAGCAATCAAAGCAAAATGCCATATGAACCGTCTATAGTATGAGCATAACCCAAGAAAACTACGGACCTCATGCACTGACTTGAGTTCAGGCCAATTCTTGATAGCCTCAATCTTGGCGGGATCCATTCGTATGCCATCTTGAGAAACAATATGCCCAAGATAATGAATTTCGGAGAGGAAGAACTCACTCTTCTTAGCATTGATGTGAAGTCTATGCTTTCGGAGTTCTTCAAAGACTATGGCCAAATGCTTTCTGTGCTCTTCTTCACTCTTGGAATAAACCAAGATGTCATCGAAGAAAACTCCAGTGAACGATCGATGATCTCTAAAAATCCTGTCCATCATACGGTTAAAAGTGGCAGGAGCATTTGTAAGACCGAAAGGCATAACAAGATACTCGTACAAACCAAATGCTGTCCTGAAAGCGGTCTTATGCACATCCTCTGGTACTACCCGTACTTGATGATATCCACTCTTCAAATCAATTCGGCTGAAATATGCCGAGCCATCCAATCTATCCAAAATATCATCAATACGAGGAATAGGAAACCTATTCTTGATGGTTAGTTTATTTAGAGCCCGATAATCCACACACATACGATAAGAGAGATCCTTCTTCTGCACTAGAAGTACGGGAGAGCAATACGGTGAAGAGCTAGGGCGGATCAAACCTTTTTGCATGAGCTCATTGACTTGCTTCATGATCTCCTCCTGCTGTGATGCACTCACACGGTATGCCGGCCTATTTGGTGGAGAACTGCCAGGCACAAGGTCTATACGATGATCCTCCGGCCGTGGTGGTGGTAGCTCCCCTGGAAGTGAATCTGTAGAGCAATCTGCATATTGTTTCAAAAATTCCAGCCTATCACATGTGAGAGAATCAAGAGAATGATCAACATGGTCTATTCTATCCTCACGAACAAAAATCATGTACGAGCAAAGACCCTTTCTCATGGCTTTATTTATTTGAATGTGGGATACAATAGGGATAGAATTCCCTTCCACACCGGCATCAATAACATGCTCTTTGCCCCTATGCATAAATGTGATCCGGTTGGTCTTGTAAGCCTTGCGAGGATCAAGACGGGAGTGCCAAGGCTTTCCAAGCAATACATCACACCCATTTAATGGTGCAATGAGGAAGTTCTCATGGTCCAAATATCCCTGAATATGCATGCGAAGCTTGCCAATAAGGGGTGTGACCTTGACTTTCTTGCCAACAAATGCACTTCCGGCCTCAATCTCCGGTCCCATGTCATCCACACTAATGCCCAATGCTGTAGCCATTTCCAATGATATGAAGTTGTCCGTGGCACAATCATCAAACATAAATAATGCGGGTTGATCTTTGAGCTGTCCCCATGCCTTGCATACCATCCTATCCAAAGCATCATGGGCTGTCCCCCCTTGTACATCGGGCACCATATGCACATTAACCTTGGTTTCCTTTGCATCCTCTTTGCCTGCTTTCTTTGGGCATTGCCGGACCATGTGATCTTTACTACCACAAGAAAAGCACTTACCGTCACGTATATATTGCACCCTTTGTTCCGGAGTAAGTCCATAGTTAGGCCTTTTGTTGGGACGCTTCTTCTCTGAGGTACTTTCAGCTTTTGGAGCTCCCTTAACTTCATTGGAGTCCCTTTTAGGTGGCTGTCCACCCTTATGCAGATTTGGGACAGCCTTGTCCTTCCCCTTTTGAGCATGTCCATCTCTATAATTTTGCTTCAGCTTTTGCTCCAATTGTTCGGTGGCCAAAGCAGCTGAAATGAGCTGTTGTAGAGTGTGGTTTGGGTACAACTCCAAGCCCGATTGATAAACCGGTTGGAGTCCCGATTCAAACTTTCTCTTGCGTTCCTCATCATTTACCTGCATAATAGGGGAAACTTCCAAGAGTGTTTTCCAAAACTTGGATACATAAGCATGAACTGACTCACCTTCATTCTGCTTAACCCAATCCCACTTCTTGCGGATGTTCTTCTTGGCATTAGGAGGTAAGAATTGGACATAGAATCTAGTTTTGAATTCAGCCCAAGTGTCCACGGGAGTGCCTGAGAGCTTTTCGGCAAGCCACCAATGAGCGGCCGTGCCCTTCAAGAACATGCTGGCATGCCTCACCTTGGACTTTTTCTGAAAAATCCTCATCACTAAAAGCAATGTCAAATTGGGAAACAAATGACATAACCTTGGAAGCATCAAACTCACCATGATATGTCTCGAACTTGACGGATTTGTCCCCGGCTTTGAATTCCTTTTGCTTATGAACATGATGCTCATAATCCCCATGCGTCCTCTTGATTCCACGTTCATGTGGATCAGCCCTGGCATCCATAGATGCTCCTGCATACTTAGGTGGCATACGTGGACGTGAACCATGTGCTGTACCTGCATGCATGTGTAGCCCCACCACTTTCTCTTGCAGCATAAGCATGATCCGGAGAGGATGTGGAGATGGGAGCATGAAGAAATGGCTCTTCATGGGAGAGTTCAACAGGTAAAGTAGTAGTACGGGGATGTCGGTGCTCTCTAAGCCCATGAGAAACCTGCAATGATGAAGAATGAGGCTTGTAACGATCATCTCTAGAAGTAATGTTACCTTCATAGGCATGGCTATGCCTCCCATATAAGGTAGAATCACGTCGGGATGTAATGGAAGGCTCCTCTTTGTGGACAGCAGATTTCAGCTTTGGAGAGGCTATCCCAGGCATGTCCACCAATGGAGATCTCTTTATAACAAGCTCCCCATCCTGGCCCTGCAATACATCACCCTTTTCCACTAAGAATGAAAGAGCTAGCTCACGAGGTTTCAGCCCTGATCCACGAGCCAAAGCTTCAAAGTCTTGAAAGACGGTTGCCTCTTTTTTTCTTTGCATCTAGCACTTGTTGAATGTGTGGGTCCTCACGTAGGCTGGCCAATTCCATCTCCCTGGCATGGAGAAGCTCTCGCATACGCTGAATTTCAGCATTGATGGCACTTGGCTCTTGCTCTTGCTCCTGCATTTTCTCCTTGCCACGGGACGGCTGTCCCAACCATACATGATCACGGGCATAAGGCATCCGTCCACTTGCTTGAGTTCCACTGGAGTGCCCCTTTGAATTTGGCACTTCCTTGCTACTTGCTTGGCTAGCCATAATAAGAGTAAAGTCACTAATGGAGAGTGGTCAGGAAGCCTTTGGATCGTCTCCCCATGTAGAAAAAGGAAGATCCGTGCTCTGATACCACTGAAACGAGACCCAAGCAGGGGTCACCCCTTCCTGGACTCACTTCTCCAGTTAGCACTTTAATATACACTCTTAAAAAACAACAGCACCAGACAAAGTAGCAATAAAAAGTAATTAACAACTCTGAGCATAGATAGATGACACCACACTGAGGCCGGAACGGCCGGCCCCCCCCCAAGGATTGTTATTATTACTTGGGAGAATTTGTTACAAGTACACGGGCCCAAGGCCAGATTTCCAATAAGCAATGCACGATGAAAAAAAACAAAGTATCAAACCCAAACATGTTTGTTGATGCCGAGTCTGCAGTCACCAAGGGCTACCCCGTCCATAGCACCTTCCAGAGTCACACTCTGCGTGCAATCCACCCGTCCCTGGCACTACGGATCACGCCGTGCCAGTCCTAGCGATGGGGCACCCTCACGGAGTTGACTCGGTGAATGGAAGAGGAGTCCAGACATAGGAGAGCAGGAGAATTCCTCATTCTTCGCGATGAAAATCTTCTGGAGCCACCGTACAGCCAGTAGGAAGAGTGAAACAACCTGGGCCACTTGTAGGAAATGCGTATGTCCTAAATCCACGCGGATAACCCCACTGGTTTGACCTGCTGTACCTGCTGTACGACCAGAATCAGCAAATAATGATGGTACTGTACCTGCTATACCTGCTGTACGACCAGAATCAGCAAATAATGATGGTACTGTACCTGCTGTAGCTGCTGTACCTGCTGTACGACCAGAATCAGCAAATAATGATGGTACTGTACCTGCTGTACCTACTGTACGACCAGAATCAACAAATAATGAGTGCTCCAGCCTGTTTTTTTCTAAATCTCAGCAAGCAGTTGTGTTTTCTTCCTCCAAAATGCAAGGGAGAGGGCTGGAAGTGAGGCGCCTTCCTCCCATGCAAAGGATTGGGTGTGGTAGGTGGGGTAGGTGGCCAACCCCCACCCCACATGCTATAAAAGGGTGCCCAGGCCAAAAGAAGGTGCCCACACTTATAAAGTGTCCACCTACTTTTAATGAAGTATGAAACCTGTAAGTTATAAGACTTATAACTTAAAACTCTTATTAAAATAAGGATTTCCCACCTGTTCACACGCCACAAAACCTGTCAGAAGACAAGGCATTCCACGGCTCACGGGAGGGCGTCCCCGACCCCTGAGCTAGACACACATGTCAAGCATGCAAACGAAACCAGTTCACGCGAAAACATTTCAAAGACAGGCAAACATGAGTGCACAATGCAACATTGTTAAAGGATAATCTCCGTTCATGTACTTGCACAATACTTGACATTTCCGGGCACAAACAGGCCCACCGGAAAGTCAATTCCAGGTACACACACAGTGTACAATCCACCCGTCCCTGGCACTACGAATCACGCCGTGCCAGTCCTAGCGGTGGTAATCCAGAAACATACACCGTGTGCAATCCACCCGTCCCTGGCACTACGAATCACGCCGTGCCAGTCCTAGCGATGGAGCACCACTACGGAGTATGCTCATCCAGAGCCCAAAGCTCACACAAGAAGATAAGAGGACCATTAGATAGCTCAATGGTGACACATATCTCAACAAGAAGGTGCAGGACCTGGAGTGTGAAAGAAAGAGCATCACAGGTTGTAGGCCCAAAGCACAAACTGTAGAAGGCTGGAAACAGTTGATTATTGCTGAAAATGAGCACGAGGGAAGCCCGTAGGTGCTTACAAGCATAAGAGACTGTTGCTACAACCAATGACCTCCAGCAGATATGCAAGAACGAGATGAAAAGTGAGGGGAAGGGTCAGCACCCTTATATATCCCTCTAGAGAGCTGGTCGGCTAGCTGTAGCATGCCGACAGCTGTCTAGTAGCATAAAATGCTATAAAATGGCTTAAAAATGGTAGAAAATGCCTAAATAATATCTGCTAAATATGCCAATGCAAGGTCTCATAAAATGACCAGTACAAGCATGAAAAGGTGATGTAGACCCTCTGGAGATGATATATAATCCAACACCTCCTCAGCACCAGAGGGGCAGTCCAATACCAACACGTTGAAGTAACACCTCCAAAGTAGCTCTCGGAAGTGGTTTGGTGAAGAGATCAGCCACATTGTCCTTGGTAGAACAATAGGCCAACTGAAGAAGTCCCAACTCGATCCAGTCAAGAACAAAATGATAATGCACCTCAATATCCTTGGATCGACCCCGTATCACAAGATTCTGAGCTAGAGCAATAGCAATCCAAGAAGATGGTAACCGGGGAAGTGTTGGCACAACACAAATGCTCCAGAATCTGATGAATCCAAAGTGCCTCAGTGGAGGAGAGAAGGTAGGATTTGTGATCAGCCTTCGTAGAACAAGCAGAAACAGTCCTCTGCTTTTGAGACTTCCAAGAAACCAATCCAATACCTAGCATGAAGCAATATCCAGATGTAGACCTCTGAGTATCAATGCAGCTGCCCAATCAGAATCTGTGAAACCAACCAAATCAACACCACTGGAATAGGTGATGCCATAATCTCAAGTATCTCGAAGATATCGAAGAACTCTCAAGGCTGAAGTGTGCAGCCAGAGCCAAAACAATCCTAATGGTGGTATACCTAGCTGTAGGAGCAAATGTCTCATCAAAGTCTTCACCTGCCTTCTAAGCATATCCTCGAGCAACAAGGCGGGCTTTGTACTTATCCAAAGTACCATCAGCATGAAACTTGACTTTGAAAATCACAAGTGAAATCATCCACAAGAAGAAGAAAATATCGAGCCCCTCCAAGAGACTTAACCTCCATGGGTCTAGCAAGATCTACATGTATAAGCTCCAATCGTCAGGTTGCTCAATGAGTGGCCTCCTCTAGAAAAATGCATCTTGCTAATGCTTGCCCATCATGCAAGATGAGCAGATGTGTGAAAGAGACCTGAGCTGAGGTACTCCATTGACAACCTGTTGAGAATGGAACTTCTGTAAGGCAGCAATGGGAACATGACCTAAGCATGAATGCCACAAAGAAGTATCTACCTTAGAAACCAAAGCCATCAAGGGGGAGAAAAGCTGATGAATATCTACGTTAGTGCGAGGGATCTCAAAAGAAAAGTTGGTGATCTTGTAGAGACCCCCATCATGGACTCCATTGGCAACAATCGAGAGAGTCTTCCTGTCGATCACTTCAATGACCTCATCATCAAAGTACACACCAAGTCCCTTATGGGAAGCTTTGTATATAGAAAACAGATTTTTGGAAATCCATGGTACATATTAAACATCATGAGAAACATTACCAACACTGGTGACACGAAGCAAAGAGTTTCACCGATACGAACTGAAGAAGAGAGAGTCTGGTAGTCCTCCAAGATATGGGCTTGATTGGTCATGTGGCTAGATCACCAATCCATTCCATCGCTTCAGGTGTATCACTGACCTCTTCTGGAAAAGTCAACGTTGTGATCACAAGGCGTGAATGCTGTGAAGAAGTAGATGAATTTGTGACTGCCATGTATGCAAATTTGGTAGATCCATTCCACCGCTTCAGGTGTATCACTGACCTCTTCTGGAGAAGTCAACGTAGTGATCACAAGGCGTGAATGCTGTGAAGAAGTAGATGAATTTGTGACTGCCGTGTATGCAAATTTGGTAGATCCCTCCTCTGAAACTTTGTCCTTGCCCTTGTCTTTGGTATTGTCCTTGTCAGATGCTTTGGAAGCATCTTGGGCTTTATACTTGGCTTTGGCTACTCGAGAGTCATCACAATGAGCAAAGTAGCGAGCCTCGGTATGACCTTGTTAAATATTAATAGTGATTAATGTGAGAATAAACAAGTGCTAGGCGGTTGAGTAAACTAGCACTGAATGTAAGCCTTAAATAAAGCGGTTCCAATGTGTGAAACCGCTAGTATGTATAAGTCTCTTGTGTAAGAGCAGCCTCTTAGAAGGCATATGTGGTGGCATCATATTTGACATATGTGGTGGCATCATACTTAGAATATTTGGTAGAATCTTATTTAGCATATGTGGTGGCATCAAATCAAGCATATGCTTAGAATATGTAATGAGGTCTCTCCTATAAAAAGAACCTACGTGTATAATGAATTTATGCTTTCCACTACATCTTGTACTCCCACAATCCCCTCAATCTTGTGCTGATTCTCTTGTTAATTATCATCGCTCCCTCTTCTCCTCACTTTTGTGTGGCTGCACTCTTGACATTAGCCATCAATTGGTATCAGAGCTAGTGTTGTGCAGTCCATGGAGCTTTGCGCCCAGATCCCACCGCCGTCTCAGAGCCAGGCGCAGCCCATCTCCACCACACCAGAGCCCTACGCTGCCGCCTCAGAGTCCATCGCCACCATTTGCCGCCGTTCAGAGCCATACGCCGCCAGTTCAAAGCCAGCCGACCAACCGAGTGGCACTAGTGCCCAGTGCACTACCTCCGCCGGCTAGCTGGGCGGAGCGACTGCCACCAGCGCCACCTCTGCCTGCAACCACCGCCTCAGCCAACTCCCACTGCTGTCGCGCCAATTTTCACCGCCCCAGCTGGTGGTGCGCACAGTTCTGCCACCTACGCCCGTCCCTGTTTGCCGACTACGTGCGCCACTGCCGCCCTACTCAGCTTTGCCTCGGCCAGTCTGCGACCTGCCTAGCCTCTGTTCTCGGCTCCTGCTCCATGGGTATCTAAGGAAGGGAAAGAGGGGAGAAGCAACTCAGCTCACCAGCATCTTCTTCGCAGAAGTACATGCCTTTTTAGGGCTTTCATTTTAATACATTCATTGTCAAATTCAAGGTCTCTCTACTGCATATTTGGGCATTCTTGTTCATAAGGGGAAGTTTTCTAAGGTGGAAGCATCCATAGGTACTCGAGACCATGTTCCAGTCCCGTAATGAAGCACGAGACATGTACCTGATGCAAGAGCTGGACAACTTGACCATGAACGAAGGTGATTCCATTTCACATCATCTTACCAAGGTAACAGACCTTAAAGAACATCTGTTAAATATAGATGAGGTAGTTGATAATAGGAAATTGATCACCACCATTCTTAACTCCTTACTTGAGTCCTATCAAAGTTTCCATACTTCTCTGAATCTCTCTATGAGAGGAGTAGGCAATCCTATATCCTTCGAGAAGCTGGTTGAATTACTTCTCCAAGAGGAGCAGACAAGGAAGAACAGATCCAGGGGTGATGCAAGCAAAAGAGACAGAGTCTACTTCTCCAGGGACAAAGGCAAAGTGAACTCGTCATAGGGTGACACCAAGAAGAAAGGAAAGTGTCACTACTGCCACAAGCTAGGACACTACATCGAAGAGTGTCGGAAGAGGCTTGCAAAGCTGAAGGCTGATAAAGACTCTGCAAATTCCGCTTCTTCTATCTCCAACGACAAGAAGCACCAACCAGAAGCTAAAGTAAACCTAGTCCAAGATGATTGGACTTTCTAGCCACATTATCACTATGGGGGGGGATGTCAAATATTAATAGTGATTAATGTGGGAATAAATGAGTGCTAGGCAGTTGAGTAAAGTAGCACTCAATGTAAGCCTTAAATAAAGTAGTTCCAATGTGTGTGAACAACCGCTAGTATGTATAAGTCTCTTGTGTAGGAGCAACCTCTTGAAAGGCATATGTTGTGGCATCATATTTGGCATATGTGGTGGCATCATACTTAGAATATTCAGTAGAATCTTATTTAGCATATGTGGTGGCATCAAATCAAGCATATGCTTAGAATATGTAATGAGGTCTTTCATATAAAAAGGACCTACTTGTATAATGAATTTATGCTTTTCACTACATCTTGTACTCCCACAATCCCCTCAATCTTGTGCTGATTCTCTCGTTAATTATCATCTCTCCCTCTTCTCTTCACTTTTGTGTGGTTGTACTCTTGACATTAGCCATCAGACCTGTCTTGCCACAGTAATCACATTCATTGCTTTTGTCCTTGGACTCCTTTACATCCTGTTTACCCTTGCCTTTGCCTTTGTTTTTGTTGTTGTTGTTGTTGGAGGTCCCTTTTCCGCCCTTGCCTTTGCCCTTGTTAGAGGCAACAAAAGCAAACTCCGACTTGCCTTTTCCGCGAAGCATGCACTTGTCGTGGAGATAATTCACAACTTTCTCAAAAGGGGGGAGAGGATCACAGAAATAAATATTATCCTTAAAAGAATCAAAGGAAGCGGGCAATTTACCAAGAAGTTTATGGATGGGATTGTTGATGGTGCTCCCGTACTCCTCAAGATGCAATTTGATACGGGTGAACTCTCCAATCTCAAATATATACCTAGATGAATCCAAGAACATGTCCAAATTCACCTTATAAGAAAGTGCAATTTATAACCTCATGGTAGTCATCCACAAGTCTCCAATCTATTCAATCAAGTTATCTGACTCATTGATTGTAAGCTTCTCCAGATCTGACTCCAATTTGGCAATCTTCACTGTCGAAACTCTCCCATACCTCCTCTGGATCTCTGTCCACATCTGATGAGCATTACTCCAAGTAGAGGCAAAATGTGCCTGTATAGATGGAGTCATTCAATGTATGATGATAAGACGAGCCCAAGCATCCAATATGCGTCTCAAAGTCGGGTCCACCAAGTGAGGTGTGGAGATAGCCATCCAAACACTGGGTCCTTCCAGCAAAAACTGAGTGTAGAAAGACCATGTATGATAGTTGGTTGCTATAAGCTTCATGGAGTCAATGACTTGGGAGGGATTGTAGGATGGTATTGTTAGACGTCATCTCCTGTCTATATTTATACACCAGGGCCTCTGTTGTGGGTGTGCCCGCCCTGTATAAGGTGTTTTATCATTTTTCCTCACTCCCGTATTTTTCCCTATTTTTTCCATGGTGTGGATGGATGCCAGATGGTTGGCAGGAGCACCTAGTGGCTGGCCGACAGTCCTTCCAGCAGTCGTGTGACTGGCCGACTGCCCATCAGCAAGCGTGGAGTATTTTATTGCTGGCCGACTTGCTGTATGCAGTCGTGGACTTCTATACTACTGGCCGACTGCTGTATGCAGTCGTGGAGTGCTTTTACAGCAGGCCGACTGCATGCATGGGGCATATAAATAGGCCCCATGCCCCCCACCATTGTATCATTCAGTTATTTGCGGGATCTTGTGTATAGAGAAGAGTTTACACACCTATCTCTCTGTGTTTCTTGTGCTGTCTATTTTCTGCATTCTACTTGCGCTTGTCAACCCAAGTTTGGTTATCATTTCCGCTGCATATTTTGACATGGTATCAGAGCCCTAGGCTAGTGATAGATCTTGGGAGTTTTTCTGAGCAAGAGGGGGAGCGTTAGGTTGCTGATTGGTGGACTGTTTTGGACTATACGGGAAGAGAAGGTGCAAGAGAAAGGCGGGCTAAGGTGCTTGACAACCACTTGCAGGATTTACCGATTTTTTTTCCCACCCACCCACCCTTTCAGTTTACTCCCCGTGATGGCAGATTTACTAGAGATGGCTGAGAAGCACGTGAAGATTCCGACTCTCCCCACGTTCCCAGTGGACCGTCAGTTGGACGGGTCCAATTACGGCATCTGGAAGGTCATGATGGAGTCTGTGCTGGAGTCATATGACCTTGTTGATTTCATCATCATCGGGGTTCCACGGCCGGAAGCAGAGGAAGGGGAGTTACTGTCGACGAGGAAGGACCGAGAGGCACAGAGGCACATGTGGGATCGTGTCAACGCCCGGGTCCGGTCATTTATTTTCCTCAATTGCACACCACAAGTGATCAATCATGTAAAGCACATGATGCTGGCGAGAGGCATATGGGAGCACTTGGCTTCTCTTTACAACAAGGTATCACCCATGAAACGAATCTCCTTGGAAGTGCAGATGCGGGTTATGAACCCTGCAAAAAGTCCTCGACGATGCGGGAACACACAAACAAGCTGCAGGCCCTTCAGCAGGAAGTCCTACAAGCTGGGAAAGAGATATCATCTGAAGACATGGCCATCACTTTGCTGTCCCACTTGCCTGCTCAGTATTCTACTTTCTATTCCTCGTTGATTACGAGTGGCAGGCTCAGCACCATTACCTGGGAGGAGCTTGTGCCAATGGTCTTGGACCAGGAGGAACGTTTCACGAACCCTCCTCACAGCGGCGGTTCGGAGGCCTTAACTGGCCAACGGTCGAAAGGCCGGAATGGCCGGAATAACAACAAGGGCAAAGGGAAGGCTTCACCGGAGAAGTCTTCTGAGAAGAAGCCCGACTCAAAACGAGAGAAGCTGAAGGCCGAACGATTCTGCAATGATTGTGGCGAGAAAGGCCACTATTGGAGGAAGTGCCCTAAGCGGACAGGGAAGAGTGCTGATTCTTCAGCCTCAGCTGCAAAGACTCCGGCATTTGTGCACTTAGAGATGGTGGACTCCGACGCTTCATCATCTTCGAGCGAGGAGGCAGTTGGCTTCACCGCGAAGGATACTCGGGAATGGATTCTTGACAGTGGTGCTTCCAGGCACATGATTCCATCCCGTGACTTCTTTTTGGATCTGAAACGGCAGTCAGGTCGCATCTTTATTGGCGACAACTTCACTATTCCGATACATAGTGAGGGCCGGATGGAGATTATTCCCGACGGCAAGGGGGGCAAGCATGCTTCCCGTGTTCTTTATGTCCCTGCTCTGGGTTTTCATCTTCTGTCAGTGCATGAAGTATGCAAGACTAGCTTTCGGGTGGAATTTGAGGAGCATTCAGTTGCTCTACGGGGCCATGAGACTGGCTAGGTTGTTTGGGAAGGCGGTGTGGAGAATGGTATCTACAAGCTCTCTGCACTCTCCTCTTTGACAGGTTCTCAGGTCGGAGATTTGTGGCACTTTCGTTTTGGCCACTTAAATGTGGATGCATTGAGGCGAGCTTTCCGAGACCAGATGGTGGTTGGCTTGCCACATGTTGGCAGTAGGCAAGGGCGTTGCCGTTCTTGCATACGTGGTAAGCAGCACAGGGAATCCTTTCCGAAGCAGGCTTCCAGACGGGCTTCGAAACCATTGGAGTTGATTCACACTGACTTGTGTGGACCTCAGCAGACACCATCTTTGGGAGGATCTCTCTACTTTATGCTGCTTGTTGATGATTGTACCAGATTCACGTGGGTCTACTTTCTTTCCCAGAAGGACCAAGCTTTTGCTCGGTTCAAGGATTAGCACATGATGGTGGAGAAAGAGTCTGGATTTCAGGTCAAGACTCTCAGGGCTGATAAAGGAGGTGAATTCTCCTCGACTGTATTTCTCAGATTTTGTGCAGATCATGGCATCAAAAGGGAACTGGCCAATACAGGATCGCCTTCGGAGAATGGAGTTGTTGAACGCAAGAACAGGACTGTGGGTGGTGGAGATCGCGAGGACCATGCTGGAGCATCGTGATCTTCCTCGTCCACTTTGGGGAGAGGCTGTGGCAGCTGTCCATACCCTCAACCGATCTCCGACGACTTCAGTACCCCATATGACTCCATTTGAGGCATACTTTGGCAGGAAACTTGATGTCTCGCACTTCCGTGTCTTTGGGAGTGACGCGTATGTACATATTCCGAAGAAGCAGAGGGGGAAGCTTGACTCCAAGTCCCGCAAGCTTGTATTTGTGGGGTATAATTCTCTTTCCAAGGGATACAGGTTGTATGATCCAGACAGGAACGAGATTGTTGTCAGTCAGGATGTGGTCTTTGACGAGCATGTTCTAGTATCCACTGTCGAGGAGCCGCCACTTCTTGGAGATCCAAAGGAGTCTGATGATGATTCCCAGACCATCATTCCAGTTGATCAACCTCAGTCAGTACAGGAGGTTGAGCCCGCAGCTGGAGTTGAGCCCCCGCGACCACAGGAGGCTCCACGATCTATTCGAGTACCTAGGTGGTTGTTAGTCAGGTGTCACAGAGCTACCCTCCGAGTGGACCACAGAGGACGGCCCTCGAAGATCACATAGAGTCCGAGATAAAAGCAACACAGCGGAGCTTCTTCAGGTGAACTATGCTTTGATGTCTCGTATTATGCGGGACAAAGAGCCCACTTCCGTAAAGGAAGCCCTTTCACAAGATACTTGGAGGAAAGCCATGCAGGTGGAACTTGATGCCATCGAGAAGAATAACACTTGGGAGTTGGTACCGAGGCCGTCGAAGCGGTCAGTCATTGGTGTCAAATGGGTCTTTAAGACCAAATATGCGTCTGATGGGTCGGTGGACAAACACAAAGCCAGACTTGTGGCTAAAGGTTATGCTCAGTGGCCAAGCATCGACTACGAGGATACCTTTGCACCGACAGCACGGATGTCCACGATTCGGACCGTTCTTGCCCTTGCTTCTTCTCAGAGGTGGCCCGTGTATCAAATGGATGTAAAATCTACGTTCCTTAATGGTGACCTGCAGGAGGAGGTGCATGTTGAGCAGCCTCCAGGCTTTATTGTTCCAGGATCTGAAGGGATGGTTTACAGGTTACGTAAGGCCTTGTATGGTCTTAAGCAGGCTCCCAGGGCGTGGAATCAGAAGATTGATTCCTTCTTTATTCGGACTGGATTTCAGAGATCGATTGCAGATCCAAACCTGTATCTCTTTCGGGAACGCGGCATGGTCACGCTTATCATCCTTTATGTGGATGATCTCATTCTCACTGGCGGTCATGTGGAGCCCATTAGAGTGACGAAGGCTGCCTTGTCAAAGGAGTTTGAGATGACCGACTTAGGCTTACTCCACTTCTTTTTGGGATTGGAGATCTAGCAGACCCAGAGGGGGTTTTTCGTCTCTCAGCAGCGGTATGTTCATGAGTTGCATGAGGCCTTTGGGATGAGCCGATTACTTCGCCGATGGACCCGAACACAAAGTTAACCGTTACTGATCCTTGTGAGCCAGTTAATGCCTCGCAGTACTGGAAGTTGGTTGGTTCATTGATCTGGTTGCTGAACACCAGATTGGACTTGAGCTTCTCCGTGGGGCTATTGAGCTCTTTTATGCAAACGCCATTGAAGTCTCATTGGGACGCAGGATTGCGGATCTTGCGATACCTGAGGAGTACGAAGAATCTAGGACTCTTTTACACAGGAGGGGATGGAGTCAGGCTCCAAGGTTGGAGTGACTCAGATTGGGGAGGAGATCCAGACACGAGGAGATCTACTTCAGGATACAGCTTTTACCCTCGGCTCAGAAGCAGTTTCTTGGAGCAGCAAAGAGGCAGCCAACTATTGCCCTTTCTTCGACAGAGGCAGAGTACCGGGCTGCTTGTGGTGCTGCTTGTGAGGTTGTGTGGCTGCGGAGACTGCTAGGCGAGATTGGGTTTCCACAGAAGAAGCCCACAGTCATCCAGTGCGATAACCAGAGTTGTATAGCTATTGCTCGGAACCCAGTCTTCCATGCCCGGACCAAGCACATAGAGATACAGTATCACTTTGTACGTGAGAAGATCTTGGCTGGTGACATCTTGCTCCTTTATTGTTCGACGGAGGACAATGCGGCAGACCTCTTCACGAAGTCTTTACCTCAGGCTACGCTCAGGCGGCACTCCAGCTCCCTTGGGTTGATTTCACAGCCAGGAGCTGAGAGGGGGTGTTAGAAGTCATCTCCTGTCTATATTTATACACCAGGGCCTCTGTTGTGGGTGTGCCCACCCTGTATAAGGTGTTTTATCATTTTTCCTCACTCCCCGTATTTTTCCCTATTTTTCTCATTTTTTCCATGGTGTGGATGGATGCCAGATGGTTGGCAGGAGCACCTAGTGGCTGGCCGACTGTCCTTCCAACAGTCGTGTGACTGGCCGACTGCCCATCAGCAAGCGTGGAGTATTTTATTGCTAGCCGACTTGCTGTATGCAGTCGTGGAGTGCTTTTACAGCAGGCCGACTGCATGCATGGGGCATATAAATAGGCCCCATGCCCCCCACCATTGTATCATTCAGTTATTTGCGGGATCTTGTGTATAGAGAAGAGTTTACACACCTATCTCTCTGTGTTTCTTGTGCTGTCTATTTTCTGCATTCTACTTGCTCTTGTCAACCCAAGTTTGGTTATCATTTCCGCTGCATATTTTGACAGGTATATGGGTAGGGATGGGAGCAAGACCTGGATGAGAGAAACTCAAAGAAGAAAGATTGGAAAGAGGAACCACCTAGGGAGCGGGAGTAGTGGATCCACGCAATGAAGGAGCTGGAGTATCAACGGAAGGAGGAGCAGTAGTAGAGAAATCTCTTGAAACCATGTCCTCTGACAAGAAACCTTCTCTGAAGAAAGAGGGCTGTAAAAAACAGCAAATAGCCTGTGCACAGCAAGAGGAGAGAAAGAAGAGAGGGAGGGAGGGTGGGAAAAGAGAAATAGAGAAAGAAAATCTTTCAGGAACCCTGTCCTCCACACCTAGAAGATGGACACTTTGCCTTGGTGATGGACACTCCGCAACTGTTGTAGAAAGTGCTCGGGGCACGATAAGATGGAGCAAAAAACGCAGCAGTCCAACAGTATAGATGCGGAAAAAACACAACAATGATGAAGCCTCTGCTCCAATATAAAAAAATGCAGCAATCCCTTGCCTGTAGATCAGCGTTTGGCTCTGATACCATGAAAGAAAGAGCATCACAAGTTGTAGGCCCAAAGCACAAATTGTAGAAGGCTGGAAACAATTGATTATTGCTGAAAATGAGCACCAGGGAAGCCCGTAGGTGCTTAAAGAGACTGTTGCTACAACCAATGACCTCCAGCAGATATGCAAGAATGAGATGAAAAGTGAGGGGAAGGGCCAACACCCTTATATATCCCTCTAGAGCGCTGGTCGGCCAGCTGTAGCAGGCCGACAACTGTCCAATATCATAAAATGCCTTAAAAATGGCAAAAAAATGCCTAAATAATATCAACTAAATATGCCAATGTAGGGTCTCATAAAATGACCAATACAAGCATGAAAAGGTGATGTAGAGAGCTTGCAACCAAGTACTATGGGCCTTTTCGAGTGATCAAGAAGATCAATGAAGTGGCTTTCAGATTGGCATTGTCTAGTCATTGGCACATACACAATGCTTTTCATGTGAGTCTCCTTTGCAAGTATGTAGGGCCGAAGTCCAATGAAATAGTCATTGAGGATCCACCAAAAGTGGATGAACTTGAGGAGATTTTGCAACCGAGCAGATTGTGTATCACAAGGAACGCAAGCTTGCTACAAGCAAAGTTGTCAGGCGTCACCTTGTGAAGTTTAAGAACAATCTTCCCAGTGATGCTAAATGGGTAGATGAAGAGTTCTTCAGAGATTGCCCGCATTTGCTTCAGATATATTTGGATGCTTTTCGGTTACAGACAACTGTTTAGAAGCTAGGGGGGATGTCATCATTTGGCCACCCAATTGGTCCACCCGTGCTTTCTCATCATGTATGCACATTGGACTGGCATCCATGGCATTTGTATCTACCGGAGATTGATGCCACTCATGTGATACTGTGGAATTGGCTTTTCGTCATGGAAATGGCTGGTGGATTGGTGTTCCATTGGGTCTGGTACCTCGTGTACTTGCCTGGATGCACGTCCATTTTGGTAGTCTCATGAACGGGGATTGTCCATACCAATGTTGCATTGCATAGCATCTTTATGTACTTGCTTGCAATTGAAATTGAATGTTGTTTTCATGCTTGCTTGACCAATGTGTAAGGAGACCCGCCCATGAACCGTGCGTGTGAAATTGTCTGCAGACATGGTTATGTGGCATGTGACAGGTGGTAAGTATTGGTCATAAACCTAGCCTTAAGAATTAGCACTAATTTATAAGTGAGTGTGTACACACTTCATTAAGTTTTGGGCGACCAAAACTCACTTATAAATTATGACCAGCTCGGTGTTCACACACACTGATGCACCGAGGTGGACAAAACCCAATGCCCACCGCCCAGACTTTATCCCCTTTGTACAAAGGGAGTAACCAGCCATGTGTCCGTTCTAGCTTGCACCACAAAGCACCTAGATGCCACCTAGAGTGGACAACTCACCACCTCACTCTTCCCTCTCTCTCTAGAAGGATGCCTCCTTCACGAGGCCTCTTTGGTTGTATTTTCTACACTTTCTTCTTCCCAACTCTATATCCAAGCTTGCTAGGGTGTTTTTCCAGCTTCCAAGAGTGTTTCCAAGTGTTGTACACTCTCCTACAACTCCCAATGACTGAAATTCAGAAAAAACAGCTCTTATTTTTGCTATAATTTCTGGTCTTTTTGCTAAAAACCCTAATTTCAGCCTTCCTTTCTCAAGTTGAACCATAGGGAAAGCTTTCCCAAGGTTCCCTTCATCCTCTTGAAGACTTTTGCCGTGAAGAATTGCGACAAATCAAAGGTTTCAACACTCCAAGCACTTCCATAGCAAAGACTTCCGCTGTCATTGACTCTACTTGCAATTGGTAAGCTTTTATGCTTAAATATGGAAGCAAGTAGCAAGAGGGAGGAACCGGATTCCAAGATCACATACCCTGTGTAGTGTTCTCTTGTCTTCAAGGTGGAAAGGTACGTAGTGTACGGCACGCTATCAGCACGTACGGAACGTACTTCTGTACGGAACAAATTTTAAGGTACGTAAACAGTACGTACCATTTGTAAACAGTCCTAGAAACCTGAATATTTTATAGACATAGCAACCAAAATACTTAAAATAAAGACTGAACCTCATTACTTAAAGTTTAAATCAGTTACCAAGCCCATCACACAATACCTCATGTCAACAGTCAAAGTGATATAAGCAAGAACCATGAAAGTCATAGATGATAAAAGAGAGTACAAATATCATGTCTACAGCACATGTCCTGGTCCACAAGTGCAAAAAGCAAAACAATGAAACACTACAGTTGTCTAGACTCTAGACGCAAGAGTCTCAAATCTCATCATCAGATGAAGATGATGAGTCTTCTGAAGAGAGCATGCCTCCATCATTGATACCATTGCCCTCTTCATCGAACTCTGGCTCAGCAACAACAAGCTCCAGTGCATCCTCGTCATGTGCCTCGAGAATCTGAGTGTGAATGAGTTCGACAGCCTCATTTGCACGCCTCTACTGGGTGCGACGAACTGGAAGCTTTCCCCTGCGAATGCTCTCTCGTCTCGCAGAGCCTGGATCTAGAGCTGCCTGGCGTAGAGGAATGCTAAGAGATCGTGCACGTGAGCGGGTCACACAACAATCCACGCTCTCAAGCTCTCTATGTAAAGCTCTCAAAATCTCATCTTGCTCATCTCTAATCTGCCGATCCACAAGCTCCAGGCTGGGTTCATCTACCAATTTGAGTAGTGTTGGATCAACCTGTTTAAACATGCCACAAATTGCATATTGGATATTCATTGAACTAGAAAAAAATTTCTACTTCTAAGTTCTTCTTGAGTCTAAATTCCAATTTATACCTACTTCGGTGACCCAAAGCATGGTAGCTTCGCACGAGCGTCATGTTAGCTCTGCAGTACACCAACTTCTCTAATTGAGAAGTACTAAGGCGATTCCGAATCTTGGTGTGTATAAGAGAGTATGAGCTCCAGTTCCGCTCACATGCTCCAACTGAGCAATCCTGTGCAAAAATGAGTGCAATGCGAGCAAATTCGAAAATCTTTTAATGCTAAAACATCAAGCTTCACTTCTGAAGTCTATACTTTAGAGATTAATTACAAGTTACTTGAGATAGAACACGAAGAGCAAAGCGTGAGGTTTGGAAGACCAACCCTTCCATAAGAGTGCCACCATGTCAAAGGGAATTTCATGGCTTCCTTCCTCAATGACACAGGTCTCGCAAATGAAGCACCAATACCACTCATGTACGTGGTGAACTCTCTATCGATCTGAAGTTGCTCCTCCTCTAAGAACATCCTTCCAACATACTCTGATTGCTTCATGCTCAAAGCAGTATTATTCCATAGCTCTGGCGACCTGTAGAGAGGATGGAGCATGGCAACCATCGCATGGATGGGACGGCTCATGAATGTCCACCGTTTGTCTACAATGTCCAAGATCTCACCTCGGCTGAAAATGAGAGATTGAAAATACATGTCTTAGGTTATAGTGTACACATGTCAGTCCTGACATGTCATGAGAATCGAGAATCGAGAAGTCATAAAAATCAAAGAAAGAGGAAGAAATTAGAACTATTGCTTACCGTTGAGCAGTCATCATGGAGCACTGAGCAACATGGTCTTTCATTTGCATAAACAAATGAAAGACCAGCCCCAAAGTTGAGCCCTCCATGTCTGTAAGTCGGAGAAGGACATACACGGGCTTAAGTGCAACTGAAAGCCTATGAACTTGTTGCCAAAAATCATCATCCAGGATCCGCCTCTGCAAGTATTTTGTACGCTCATCCTCTGAATGATGCATCTATCGCCACCTTGGATCCACAACTGTTGATGATAGTGAATCTCTTATCTTGTAGAGCCTATCCAAGACCAAGAATATGTAGGCAAACCTGGTCTTGGAGGGTCTCACCATATCCAAAGGGCTATGGCTCCGGAAGATGGCAAGAGCCTGATGCTTCTTGCGGAAGAAGGTGGTGATCTTTACAGCATCTGCAACAATGGGCTGCACCCAAACAAGCTTCCCAATGTCTTCCATAAGTAAATCAAGACAATGGGCAGCACATGGAGTCCACACTATATGTGGAAACTCTGCCTCGACCATTTGACCCATTGCCTTGCAGTTAGAGGCGTTGTCGGTCACCACCTGCACAACATTGTCCTCCCCAACCTCAAGGATAGCCTGTCAAATGTGGCCATAAATGAACTCCCCTGTGATCCTGTCTCCTGCTCTCCCTGCATCCACGGCACGCAAGAAATAGGTGCCCAAGCAAGATGACACAAGGATATTGATTATGTGCCTCTTGCGAATGTCTGCCCACCCATCTGAAATAATAGTGCATCCAAACTCCTGCCAACCTGCTTTCATAGGAGTGAGCACCTTGTCTATCAAGGCCTTCTTCTCATCCAACATGGATGTACGCATCTTCGTATACTCAAGACCTGTCCACGTCTCAATAGGCCCTACCTGCGCAATTGCTTTCACCATTCTTTTCCATTGGTCTGTCCTTAACACATTGAAGGACATATTACACTCAATAAGAGTACGACAAATCTCCATTTCTGCCACCCTTTGCCGCTCCTTTACCCAAGCTTGTGATGAGATACAAGAACGCAGAGTGGATTGCTTTGATGCCTCCCCTGTACCTCTCGCATCTTGTGACAGGAGGTCCTCATCATCGGCAATACGTGCCCTCTTCCTGCCTGTGGTGGATTGGGCTGAAGCCAAAAGACTTTCACCCTCATCTAGTGTACCTGAACCTGTAACATCTCCAATAAAAGCATCATGGAGAGCATCTTGCGTACTTTCACCACCTCTAACACTACTTGCACCACCCATTGCAGGACAATTCTCCGCAATCAATTGGTCCCTCAAAGCTTGTGGTATTTTATCACATGGACCACATTGATTGGTGCACCCGATACCTGTCATGTGCTTGATGACGCGAGTTATGGTGCTAGTGTACTGCTCCCCGCAATACTTGCATGCCCATAGCCGAGTACCTGACCCTTGCTGAGAAGGGGTGTTAACAACCCTCAGGACATTGGTGTGGATTGCCCAGTTCGGGTTAGTCTTGCGCGGCATGATGAAGTCTGGGCGGGAGAGAGAGCGAGGAAATTCGCTCTGCAAAGTTTTGCAGATACACACAGGACACTCGATTTTGCAAGTACACACAAAATGTCCAAAATTTGGTCGCTTATCTACAATCGCCTGATCGCCACACACGCGCCTCGCCACACGCCACATATTTTTATTTTTTTTAAATGATTGCGTACGGATCCGTATAGTACGGTACCATACCGTACCGTACGACCGTACCGTACTGTATAGATCCGTACGTACGTACGGCAGCAACCTTGCTTGTCTTACGTGCTCTCTTGCAGATTGTTGCTACCATGTGTTGGTGGAACAATAGAGAGTAGATGGTAGGGAACATGGACACTTGAGAGAAGTGAATAGGGTGTGTGTGGGAACAAGCTCTTGGACAGAGGCTGTAAAAGAGGAGATGTAATTGTGAAAGAACCTGTGAAAAGGTTAGAAGAATCTACTGGGAGAGAATAAAGGGTAGCATGAGAGAATTTAGGAGTGTGAGTTGCAAGTCTACACCGACAACCACTTTGTTTGCAATATTGTATTCATATGCATTGGTATGGAAATCTGGTCCTGAATGCCCATGACACTATGTACTTGATTCTCCCAAGATCAATATACTTTATTTGAGGGAGGGGCCGGCCGTTTCGGCTCATTGTGCGTCTCTTGTCAATTCAACAAATTACTTCTTGTATTGAGCATGTTGTCCATTAAATCTTGGCGTATTTAAGTGTATTGATTAGCATTGAGTTCAACCAAGTTACAACATCCCCAAGACAGCCTTCCGTACAGAACGAGCTCACTATGAATTTGTGGTCATACCCTTTGGCTTGACGAACGTCCCAACCGCATGATGATGTGTGTTTTCAGGGACTTAACAGGAAAGTGTGTTCATATTTCTTGACAACATACTAGTATTTTCAGCTACTATTGAGAAGCATGACATTGATGTGGATAAAGTCCTAAAGTTGCTGGAAAGCAACGAGCTCTACGTCAATGAGAAGAAGTCAGAATTTTATTTGTTCAAGGTTCACTACCTTGGATACATTATCATTGCCGAGGGCATCCGACTTGATCCAACCAAGGTGGCCGAGATTGTCAATTGGGAAGTACCACAGACCACTTATGACATTAGATCCTTTGTGGGTATATGCCAGGCATACTCCACCCACATAGACAAATTTTCTAACCTCTCGGCGAATCTCACCGATCTACTAAAGGGAGTCAAGACTAGAAGGCAGCAGATCCGAATGACCCCACGAGCCTTGGAGGCATTCAAGAACCTCAAGGTGGCTTTGTCAAAATCACCTTATCTAGCGCTTGCCTCGTGGGACGAGCCGTTCCAAGTAATCATCGATGCAGTTTCTCGGTCTACGATCGAGAACTCCCAGCAGTTATTTAGGCCTTGAAACATTGGCAACATTACCTTTATGGCCATGAATTTGAGGTTCGCACTAACCATCAGTGCATTACGCTGGATTCACACAATGCCAAGTGCACACTGGAGTGACCGTCAACACCGTTGGAGCCGGATCTTCCAGTAATTTGGTGGTATGATTAAGTACCTTCCAAGAAGACCAACCTAGCGGCCGATGCTTTGAGCAGGAAGGGAACCGTGACTTTGATTTAGACCACAAGATTCGACCTTGTTGATACGGGACTAGATGACATGAAGCACAAGTACGCGGATTCGGAGAAATTCGATACACAGTGGAAGCAGGCATTGGATGCCACAAGACCATGCTACTTTTTGATACGCGATGGTTGGCTTTTCTACAAAGGCCGACTCTGTGTCATGAAGACATACAGGGCAACGCTTCTCCATGACACCCATGACGCCATCACTGGTGGTCACCGGGGCATGAATTTGACTCTGGAGAAGTTAGAAAGGCAATATTATTGTCCACGAATGAGGCGAGATGTAATTGTATATGTGCAACAGTGTGACGTTTGCCAGAAAGTGAAAGCTCCTCGTGGGAAGAAGATAGGGATACTACAGCCTCTAGCGATTCCCGAGGAACCTTTCCAAGACATCGATGGACTTTGTCACGAATCTACCTCCCAGTCCGGATAAGCGTAATACTCAGTGCTTGACTATTGTTGATAGATTTAGCAAATTTGTTATGCTTATCCCATGCAGGGCCAATGTGACCGCAAAAGATATTGCCCATTTATTCATTCAGCATTAGTATCCGATTAGCGGAATCCCTAGGACCATTGTGTCAGACCGAGATGCCAAGTTTACCAGTCATTTTTGGAGGGCATTGTTTGATAACTTTGGTACTAAATTGATTTTTTCTAGTGCATTTTATCCACAAACTAATGGCCAAATAGAAATCTACAACCAGTTGGCCTTTGATGTGCTGAAGTGTTATGTCCACGATCAGCAAGGTAAGTGGGAATCGTATTTGCCTTTAGTTCAAATTGTTTTGAATGATTCCTTTTCTTTAGCTATTGGCAGGACTCCATAGTCCATATGCAGCAGCGTTTGGAAGACCATTCCAGTCGCTATTGACCAGAACCTCGTCTTCAGTACCTGAAGCAAACAGAATGACGGATTCTTACCTGGAGTCAGTGAAAGACAAGTTGGCTAAAGCGCAAGAGGCCTGCAATTGACAAGCCAACAAAGACCAAAGGGGTGTGAAGTTCTCGGAAGGAGATTGGATTTATCTTCGGATAATGAAACAAAGACTGAAACAGGTGACAAGCGATGCCCAAAGTTATCGTTCAGAAGCTTCGGACCTTTTCCCATCCAGAGAAAGATTAACAAGGTTTCAATGAAGTTGAAGCTACCTCCGAGTTGAACTATGCACGATGTGTTCCATGTCAATTGGCTAAAACTATATGCAGGTCCAATTCCTTTAGAAGTGAAAGACGACGCAAAACCAGATATAGTTGATGAGGCTGAATTGATGGTTCCAGAACACATCCTTTTGCACCGCTTCAAGCATAGCTCCAGCCGAAGACAAAGACAATTCCTCACAAAGTTTCAAGACCGAGAGACCCACGAACCAATATGGCTTGACAAAGAATTCTTTGAAGACTAACTGGCTTTATTGATGGACTATTTGGAGGCTATGCAACTTGTATCAAGTTAAGCAGAAGGGGATGTCACATGCAGCCCGCACTTGGATCCCACGTAGACATATCTGAACAAGAAGGTGCAAGACCTGGAGTGGAAATTGGTCCCATGTGAGCCCAGTCCGGGACAAGTCAGTCAGGGTTCCACTATACACGTCCGAGGTCAGGTGTGCATTGTCCTACACATGGAGCAGTGTCAATCCGTACTCTGAGCAAACTGGATGCCGGACATCTGTAGCGCATGTAGGATTTGCATGTAGGAAAAGGGGCCAGCACATAGGGCTACCCAAGAACAGAGCCTAAGGCTCTTGCATGGGCATGCGGTAGGCTTAGAGCCACCCCAAGGGACTAGGAGGGCCCCAAGCTGTGCCCACCAGCCCAAGTGTGGGCCTTGGCTAGGCAGCCGACAGGGCCCAAGGCCCTGCCCAGCCAGTCGGCCGGATGTGGGGCAGCCCACATTTATTGCACTTGGCTGCCCAGCAGCCTAGCCTTTTGAGCAGGCTGGCCAGCCACTTCAGAGTGTGAAACGACCACATTAAATGGCCATTTAATGCTATTTATTCACGGGATTTGACCAGCAATCCAACTTCTGTAGTGCTTGGCCGACCAAAGCAAGAAAGGGGTATGCAAACCCAACATTGAATTCAGTTTCAGCATCTCATTATTCATGACGGGTTGCTGCGTTCCAAGGGCTAGGACAGCCAAGGGGAAAGCTCCAACAAAGGTGAAAAGTGCAAGTCAAGAGTCCGTCTTTATTTTCAGATTTACATCATTCTAATAAAGCAAATACACCATTCGTGGTGGGGGCCCTACAGAGGGTATTTGGGACCCAATATTGTGTCCTCTTCTCCCTCTCTCTCTCTCTCTCTCTCTCTCTCTCTCTCTCTCTATTTTCTGCACATCTTCTTCAGTATTGTGTGTTATATTCGTTGTGAATGATTGCTGAATACTGAGCATTGAAGTTACCGATTCGATCACGAAGCTTCCACATGTTACAAGCATGTACATAAAATCAGTCACCTTTTTGTACCATAATAATACAGAAAAACCATCACACCAATCTCTCTCTCCTCTGTCTTAATCATGTTTAAATTAGCATCTTGTTCTTAATCAAGCTTAGGGCTGTGGATCAGTACAGCAAGGCTATTCATGCTCAACCACTAAGCATAGTCCCAAGGAAGGTGCGCAATTCCAGCAAAAGAATGCAACAGGGTAGCAGATCATCTCCTATCTTTATCAGACACCAGGGCCTCTGTTGTGGGTGTGCCCGCCCTTTGTAGGTGTTTTCTTCACTCCCCGTATTTTTTCCCCATTTTTCCCTATTTTCTTGGCTTGGGTGGTTGCCTTGTGTTGGCAGGAGGGCCCAAGAGCTCACCGACTGATCATTCAGGTCCACGACCTCTCACAGCTGCTAGCCGACTTGATACAGCTGGCCGACTTGATACAGCTGCTGTCCCCACCGAGCCACGAGCTGAGCTAACTAGATGGACGTACCGACCAATCTCTACCTCACGACGTCCCATACCGCCACGAAGCTACCCTCGCGGGCCTCGAGACTGCTGCCGGCCTCGGCTGCATAAAGCAGGTGCACGTCTGCACTAGATCCAGGCTCCAGACCATAGAGCTCTCACAAAACATGCAAGACTCTATATGACTAATGACTAACCTTGGCCACCCTTTTATAGGCTCTTGGCCGGTCATCGGGCGTCCACACTTGGGCGCCCGCCCGTTAGTCTATCCCTAACTCAGCTCGCCAATCAGCCTGCCTAGCTCCAAGCTTCCCCGAACCTCGAAGCTAGTCTTGTGTGCGTGTAGCACACGGTAGACACACACTGTGTACATGACATACTCCCCTTCCTCTAAGAGCTCACTCCTGAGCTCACTAAAAAGCCAGGGTAATCTCTCTCAAGAGTAGTCATGTCTCTCATGTAGCGTCCTCCTCAACACGATCCTTCCACTTGATCTTGTATTCCGTGATAAGCGTATTACGTAATCTTCTTTCACGAAATCCAAGAATCTTTTCTTGAGGAGTAACTATGATTTCTTGAGGAGTAACTAACAGGTCTGTTCCACCCAATACTTCCTTAATCTTCGACATCTATGATTTCTTGAGGAGTAACTAACAGGTCTGTTCCACCCAGTACTTCCTTAAGTCTACTGACATGAAATATAGGATGAATTTTCACATGAGAAGGCAAATCCAATTCATATGCAACTAAACCAATCCGTCGTGTAATACGAAATGGTCCACAGTATCTAGGGGATAATTTCGGAGATCGACTTGTTCGTAAAGTCTCGGAATCTTTCGGAACTCGCAAATACACCATCATTCCTTCAGAGAACTCTCTTGGTGAACGATGTCTATTAGAATAAAACCTGTCTCGGTCTTTAGCACTTCTAATAGATTCGTTCGCAACTTGTAACATTTCTTGCATATCTTGCAAAAAATTACGTGCTGTATCATGCTGAAGTCCTGAGAATCCCACTGTAATAGGTGATCTAGGTTGAAAACCATACATAACCATGAAAGGAATAAAACCTGTACTCGTATGCTTAGTATTGTTATATGCAAATTCTAACATAGGAAGATAATCCTCCCATGAGCTCTGTCTTTTGGATACATATACTCGAAGCATATCCTCCAAAATCTGGTTCACTCTTTCAGTCTGGCCATCAGATTGAGGATGATTTGAGGAACTCAAATTCAAAATTGTTTCCAACTTCTCAAAAACAAGTTTCCAAAAATCACTCGTAAACTTAGAATCCCTATCTCACTGACTATGTCCTGCGGTAACCCGTACAGTCTAAACAATTGCTCGATAAACTGCCGTGCTAATTGCGTAGCTGTAATAGTCTTCCGGGTTGGTAAAAATCTAGCCATTTTTGTCAAGCGATCTACCACAACCCAAATAGAATCGTGGCCTCGATGTGTTCTTCGCAATCTCGTAATAAAATCCATGGAAATACTTTCCCATTTATTACTTGGGATTTGCAAAGGATGCAACAACCCAGCCTCTCGAAAGCGTTCAGCTTTATTTGCTTGACAAATTTGACACTTGAGAACATAATCTTCTACATACCCTTTCATCTTTGGCCAATAAAAAGTGTGTTTCACTAACGAAAATGTCTTGTGTACCCCAGGGTGTCCAGCAAAAGGGGCGTCGTGACACTCCTTAAGAATCTTGGACCTAATGTCCGGGATCTGTGGTACACAAATTTTGTCATTACGGAATAGTAAACCATTCCGAATCATCCACTGGCCTTCTGCAGCCTCAATGGTAGACTGCTCAGACATTGAGTCTTGGTCAATCAATGAGCTCCCGTCCTGGATCTTCTGCCAAAATGGACCAAAATAACTATCAGTCCTGCAAAGCCCTCTCAATGACTGAAATAAGTCAGTAGAAATCTTGGTGAACGACAAAGTATTCACCTCTCTAATTCGACTAAGTGCATCTGCAACACTATTCATGGACCCTTTCCGATAACGAATCTCAAAATCAAAATCTTGCATTAACTCAGCCCAACGACCTTTCCTTCCTCTCAAATCATCTACATCACACACATACTTGATTGACAGTCAATACCACAAACTTGGAGCCATATAAATAATGTCTCCAAACCTTGAGAGCGTGAATCACAGCATAAAGCTCTTTCTCAAGGGTTGGCCAACGAGATTGAGTATCGTCTAGCTTTTTACTTTCAAAAGCAACAGGTCTACCATCTTGAAATAACGCAGCCCCGATGGCATAGTCACTGGCATCAGTTTCAAGAACATAAGGCCAACTAGAATCGGATAATGCTAAGATAGGTGCTTCCTTGACTTTATCTTTCAAAAGTCTGAAGGCCATATCCAAATCGTTATTCCAAGTGATAGGCTGATTTGACTTACATCCACGACCTTTCAACAAGTCGGTCATCGGTAGTGTGAGCTGAGAGTACTCCCGCATAGATTTCCGAAGAAAACAACAAAACCGAGAAAAGAACGAAGTTGTTTCACTGTTCTTGGTATAGGCCAATCCAGAACCTTCTAAACTCGGTCATAGTCAATGCTCAATCCATCTCTAGTGATCTTGTGTCCCAAGTAAATGATGTCTGTCATAAAAAACTCACATTTACTTAACTTAGCATATAGTCGATTCTGTCTTAAAATAGATAAGACAATCGTGAGGTGTCTAACATGATCCTCAAGACTGTCAGAATATGCAGCGGAGATGATGACCAAATCTGGGAACACGAGCAAAAACGCACGCAGAAAAACAGCACAAGAGAGAGAGAGATGTAGGCGTGTAACTCTGCTCTATATACACAAGAAGATCCCGAGATATGATACAAATGAGGTATGGGGGCTGAGGACCTATATATACCCCCCTAGAGGACAGTCGGCCAGCATAAGGAAAGGCCCACGACTGATAAAAAGGTCCACGACTGCATAAATGCAGTCGGCCAGCAATCTGGTGCCCACGACTGATGAAAACCAATCGGCCAGCAGCAAGAGTGCCCACGACTGATAAACATCCAGTCGGCCAGCACTGTACTGCTCTTGGCACCCTCTGGCAGCCCTCCCAAGCCTCAGAAAAAATGGGAAAAATAGGGGAAAAATGCGGAGAGTGGGGAAAAATGGGAAAACACCTCATAAGGGCGGGCACACCCACAACAAAGGCCCTGGTGTATAAAACTAGACAGGAGATGACTTCTAACACCCCCTCTCCGCTCCTGGCTGTGTAACCAACCACTGGGAGCTAGGGTGCCGCCTGAGCAAATCCTGAGAGCGACTTCGTGAAGAGGTCCACCGTACTGTCCTCCGTCGAACAGAGCTCCAGCAAGATGTCATCAGCAACGATCTGTTCAAGAACAAAGTGCCTCTGGATGACCATGGGTTCCTCCAATGGAAGCCCAAACCTGCAATGTAACCTCCTCCTGCTGCTCCGTAAAACTGCTCCTGGGCCTGAAGTAGATCCCCTCGTGTCCGGATCTCCTCCCCAAACTGAGTCACTCCATCCGCGGAGTCGGACTCCATCCAACAATCCCCCTCCTGTGTACAAGAGTCCATGATCCTTCGCATGCCGCAAAATCCACAGGAAACGCAATCCTGCCTCCCAAAGAGACATCTGCAACCATGAGCTCAACCGCCTCATTAGGAAGCTCCCGTCCAATCCGGTGTCCATCAACCAGATCCATAAACCATACAGCTTCTGAATCACAGAGACATCACACTGCTCACAAGGATCAACACCTGTTACGGTGCACAAACAAGTCCTGGAAGCCTGATGAAACCTGTCAACCACCCCCTCTGAATCCGGAACCACAAAGCCTGGAGAAACCACCTCCTTCTGCAAGTAAGCACCTGCCACCTGCCTGGCTTTCCAAAAAGTCCCCGTGGAAAGAACATCCTCAACTACTAGAAGTTCTATGTCCCGAACACTACGAGACATCAGAGCATAAGTGACCTGTTCAGCTTCCTCTGACTCACGAACACAAGAACTACCAACATCAGTACTGGAAAGTTCCTGCCAACTGCTGCCATCTACTAGTACGCTATCCACCATCTGGTCTCGGAAAGCCCGCACCTGCAGCGTATCCACACTTGAGTAGCCATCACCAGACTGCCACTCATCACAATCCTGAGGACCTGGGAGAGAGAGTGCTGAAAGCCTGTAAACTCCATTCTCCACTCCGCCTTCCCAAACCACTTGGCCTGTTGCTTTGTCCCGGAGAGCAACAAAATGCTCATCAAACTCCACCCGTACGCCAGTCTTGCAAACCTGATGCACTGACAACAGATGAAAACCAAGTGCCGGAACATACAACACCTGGGAGGAATGCTTCCCCCCTCTGCCATCGGGAACTATCTCCATCCTGTCCTCACTGTGAACTGGGATAGTGGACGTATCCCCAGTAAGAATATGACCACAAAGCCTGCAGAGATCCTGTAAACCAGAACGGGAAGGAGTCATTTGCCTGGAAGCACCACTATCGAGAATCCACTCCCGAGTATCCGTTGCGGAGAGTCCTCCAATCTCCTCCCTGCCTGAAGAAAATGAAACATCGGTGTCCATCACCTCCAGGTGCACAAAAGCCGGAGTCTTCATGATTGCTGACGAGTCTTCACCCTTCTCGGTCTTCCGCTTGGGACACTGCCTCCAGTAGTGGCCTTTCTCGCGACAATCATTACAGGTTCTCTCTGCCTTCAGTTTCTCGCGGTCAGCGTCGGACTTCTTCTCAGAAGACTTCTCCGATGAAGCCTTCCCTTTGCCCGAGTTACGGCCTTTCGACCGTTGGCCAGTAAAGGCCTCCGAACCTCCACCCTGAGGAGGGTTCGTGAATCGTTCCTCCTAGTCCAGGACCATGGGCACAAGCTCCTCCCGCGTGATGGTGCTGAGCCTGCCACTAGTAATCAAAGACGAGTAAAATGCTGAGTACGAAGAGGACAAGTGTGACAGCAACGTTATGGCCATGTCCTCTGACGATATCTCCTTCCCAGCCTGAAGAACTTCCTGCTGAAGAGCCTGCAGCTTGTTAATATGCTCCCGCATCGTCGACGACTTTGCAGGGCTCATAACCCGCATCTGTACTTCCAAGGAAATCCTCTTCATGGGCGATACCCTGTTGTAAAGTGAGGCCAAATGCTGCCATATACCTCTGGCCAGCGTCATATGCTTTACATGATTAATTACCTGTGGTGTGCAGTTGAGGAAAATAAACGAACTAGCCCTGGCGTTGACACGATCCCACATCTGTGTCTGAGCCTCCCGGTCCTTTCGGGTTGACGGTAACTCCCCTTCCTCTTCTTCCGGCCGTGGAACACCAACAACGACGAAATCAGCGAGATCGTAGGACTCCAGAACGGATTCCATCATCACCTTCCATATGCCGTAGTTGCTCCCGTCCAACTGACGGTCCACCGGGAACGTGGGGAGTGTCGGGATCTTCACATGTCTCTCGGCCATCTCAAACAGATCTGCCATCGCGGGGATGTACTCTGCAAAGGGTGGGTGGGTGGGAACAAAGAAGAACTGATACCTGCAAGTGGCTGTCCAGCAAATCAGCCCGCCTTCCTCTTGCTTCTCCTCTTCCCGAACAGTCCAAAACAGTCCACCAATCAGCCACAAAAACAGTCCCCCTCTTGCTCACACAAATCCCAAGACCTATCTAGAGCCTAGGCTCTGATACCATGTCAGAATATGCAGCGGAGATGATGACCAAATCTGGGAACACGAGCAAAAACGCAGGCAGAAAAACAGCACGAGAGAGAGAGAGATGTAGGCGTGTAACTCTGCTCTATATACACAAGAAGATCCCGAGATATGATACAAATGAGGTATGGGGGCTGAGGACCTATATATACCCCCCTAGAGGGCAGTCGGCCAGCATAAGGAAAGGCCCACGACTGATAAAAAGGTCCACGACTGCATAAATGCAGTCGGCCAGCAATCTGGTGCCCACGACTGATGAAAACCAGTCGGCCAGCAGCAAGAGTGCCCACGACTGATAAACATCCAGTCGGCCAGCACTGTACTGCTTTTGGCACCCTCTGGCAGCCCTCCCAAGCCTCAGAAAAAATGGAAAAAATAGGGGAAAAATGCGGAGAGTGGGGAAAAATGGGAAAACACCTCATAAGGGCGGGCACACCCACAACAAAGGCCCTGGTGTATAAAACTAGACAGGAGAAGACTTCTAACAAAGACTACGACTATATATCAAAATATCATCCAGGAACACAACCACAAATTTTCCCAAATGTTCACGAAAAAGATCGTTCATCATTTGCTGGAAAGTGACTGGAGCATTGGTTAACCCAAAAGGTAATACGAGAAACCCATAATGGCCATACCTAGTCCGAAAGGCGGTTCTTTCAACATGCCTTTCATGAATACGTATCTGGTGATAGCGAGTACGTAAATCTATCTTTGTGAAATATTTCGCTCCTGCTAACCGGTCAATCAGGTCATCTGATCTAGGGAGAGGATAACGGTTCTTAATTGTCAGCTTGTTCAATCTCTTGTAATCTATACACATTCTCCAGGTGTTGTTCTTCTTTCTCCTAAGCAACACAGGTGCACCCCAAGGTGATTTACTTGGACGGATTTGGCCCATCCTCAAATAATCTTCAAGTTGTTTAGCCAACTCATCTTCCTCAGCTTGGCTCCTCCTGTAAGGTGGAATACTAACAGGATGAGCACCAGGGATCAGTTCAATACGGTGATCTATTGCCCTTTCAGGAAGTAAGCTCGATGGTAGTTCCTTAGGAAATACCTCTTGAAACGAATCAAGTATCTTCTGTAATTCTTTGCTTTCAAATACACTTAATTCATTGACATCCATAGAAGGTATGAGAAATTAAGAAAGTGGAATCAATACACAATGGAAAGCAGTATACAAAGAAGAATCCATTATATTTCCAAAATCAACTGTATTTACAAGAGGTCCCTGAGAGGAATGTATACAATCACCTAAAATACTATACTGGGTGTTCCTATGTTGAAAAGAAAAAATATGACTAGACCAATCTATCTGGACTTGAAGAGTCTTAAACCACTCAATCCCTAATAACAAGTCTACATGTTCTAGGTGCATAATATAGCATTCCAGAGTATCTTTGTATTCCTGAATTTGGATTGGTAGCATCTCCACCTTTCGATCCCATACTTGCCGACCCGCAGGTAGACGTACCTCATAGGTATGATCGCTGGGTGACGTATCAAGACTCAATTTCTGCACAAGTTTGTAGTTAACAAAGTTGTGTGAGCTGCCAGGGTCTAGAAGAATGTGGATTCTATGGCCATTCACTTCTCCATAAACTCGGAGAAGATCATGCAAGCCAAAAACTTTAGAGTTGAACAGACAATCAGAACATGTACTAGGGCGAGAAAGTACAATAACTGACGTACCTGTCAAAGACAACTGGTTAGCTGTCTTTGGCTTGGGTCCTGCGTTGGTCTTTGCACCCTTTTGCTTCGGGCACTCGTTACGCATGTGTCCTTTTTCTTCGCAGATGAAACAACGTTCCTCCTTCTTGAGCTTTAAAGCCTTAAGGAGTCGTTTCTTCTTTGCTGGTGTCGAACTTGAATTCTTCGAAGGTTGGTCCGAAGACTTTCCTTCAGTCGTGTTAGCCATTGGTGCGGAGAACTTTCTTTTGTGCTTGTTCCCCTGCTCGGTAACGGGTTTGGACTTGGAAGAGACCATTGTATCATCATAGATACGAGCTGAATGAATGGCCTCGTCCAAAGTTTTGCATTTGTTATTTTTAACCTGTAAACGGTATGAGTCTGGTAAACCGGCTATTACGAAGAACCCCAAAAGAGTTGTGGGATCCATCTTCGTAGCTTTCATCTACAAGTCCCGAAACTTCTGGAGGTAGACCTCATAAGTGAGGTGCTGCGAGGTCATGGTCAAAGCGGTAAACCGGGCAACAACATCATACTCATCCTCTTTCTTGAGGAATTCTTTCTTGAAGACGTCTTCGAATTGTGCCCAAGTCGTTGGCTTAGGGTTGAGTTCCTTCCACCAAAGCAAAGCTTTGCCTGAGAGCAAACCTGCTGCTAACTGGATCTTTTTTCCATCATCATATGGATGAAACTGAAAATGGACTTGCCACTTATGTAGCCAAGTGTCCACAATCTCCTTGGTACGCTGCTTTTGCTCGCCCCCAAACTGTTCCGGAGTAATGTTGGGGCCTAAAGCAGAGGCCAAGGTATCCATACCCGAAAGAGTAGATAGGGTAGTGGTCAAAAGAGAGATGGAGTTCTGCAAAGCTTGCATCTGGGCGGCGATTTGTGCCTGACGTTCCGAAGAAGAAGCTTCGAGAACAACTTTGAACTCTTGGAAATCTGATTTGGACACATAATCGTCAAAAAGATCGGCATCCGTATCTTCCATAGCCGGCAAGCCTTCGCGTTCGACAAGGGGCTCCAACTCGGATTCTTGGGTCGACATCGTGAAGAGGACAAGTGGAGAGAAAATTCGATCTTGCACAAGAAAAGTGCGAGAGAACTTGAGAGCTTGAGAGCTTGAAAACTTGAGAGATGTGTGGCAAGAAGCCCACTTAAGGAGTTTATATAATCTTCCCCAAAAGCAACTTAAGCTTTTGCTTTTGTGTTTATATATATATATATATATATATATATATATATATATATATATATATATATTCTGTTTTCTTTAAAAAAAACACCTTTAAACCTTAAGGGGGGTCTTTAAACTCTCTTTTTTTTTTAATTAATCCAAAAAAAACAAAAGCAAACTGAATTCGGCGTGAATGCTTTTACTGGTTTTTTTTTTCTCCCCTCCTGGATTTAGCGCCGTCGGCCTGCCTTGCTGCCGGCGCCGCCTTCGCCCGGGTGTCCATGGCTGCCTGCGCCCGTCTGCGCCAGCCTGTGCCTAGGCTTGGCCACCTGCCCACGACTGCCTACATAGGCCTAGCCTGGGCGCCTGCCTTCGTAGGCCTCGACGCCTACCTGCGTAGGCCTGGGCGCCTATACGCCTGCGCCTACAACAGCCGGCAGTACAACTGTACCCGGCCAGCATACACGATCAGCAGTACCCCACAAGCAATCGCTTCTCTCGCTCGCTCTCTCTCTCTCTCTTTCAAAAGCGAACATGCTTTTTTTCTCTCACACAATTGTTCATGCGACTGCACAAACACATCCAGCCTTCTTGCAAAGCAAAACAACCCTTCTAAACCACCTACTCCCTCATCACGGGTTTCTTTGATGAAAAAGCAACATACTAATTTGAAAAACAAAAGTATGCATAAACAAAACAGCAAGCTTCTTGAACACGTACCTTTCTTCGACCTCATCTTCTCTACCTACCAATTTGCTCATTCACGAGGCACACTCTGATACCACTGTCAAATCCCCATAGGATCTCCTCGTAGAACGTTCCTGGTACAAGACTCGAAACCTGCAAACAAACCAAACAAGAAGGGGGTGCAAGCCTGACTCACCTCCCAACCACGACAGCCATGGGCAAGCCCACAGACTTGGCTGTCCCCACCGAGCCACGAGTTGAGCTAACTAGATGGACGTACCGACCAATCTCTACCTTGCGACGTCCCATACCGCCACGAAGCTACCCTCACGGGCCTCGAGACTGCTGCCGGCCTCGGCTGCATAAAGCAGGTGCACGTCTGCACTAGATCCAGGCTCCAGACCATAGAGCTCTCACAAAACATGCGAGACTCTATATGACTAATGACTAACCTTGGCCACCCATTTATAGGCTCTTGGCCGGTCATCGGGCGTCCACACTTGGGCGCCCGTCCGTCCATACTTGGGTGCCTGCCTGTTAGCCTATCCCTAACTCAGCTCGCCAATCAGCCTGCCTAGCTCCAAGCTCCACAAACCTCGAAGCTAGTCTTGTGTGCATGTAGCACACGGTAGACACACATTGTGCACATGACAGCGTTGTTGATTGGTGGATTGTTCGGGACTCTTCGGGAAGAGAAGAAGCAAGAGGAAGGCGGGCTGAGTTGCTGGACAGCCACTTGCAAGTGTAAGTTTTTTTTCCCCCACCCACCCACCCTTTTCAGTTACATCCCCGCGATGGCAGATTTGTTGGAGATGACTGAGAAGCATGTGAAGATCCCAACACTCCCCACGTTCCCAGTAGACCGTCAGTTGGACGGGAACAATTACGGCATATGGAAGGTTATGATGGAGTCTGTGCTAGAGTCATATGACCTTGCTGATTTCATCGTTGTCGGGGTTCCACGGCCAGAAGCAAAGGAAGGGGAGTTACAGTCAACTAGAAAGGACCGCGAGGCACAAGCACAAATGTGGGATCGTGTCAATGCCAAGGTCCGTTCATTTATCTTCCTCAACTGCACACCGCAAGTAATCAATCACGTAAAGCATATGACGCTGGCCAGAGGCATATGGCAGCACTTGGCTTCTCTTTATAGCAGGGTTATCGCCCATGAAGAGGATTTCCTTGGAAGTAATGCGGGTTATGAACCCTGCAAAGTTGTCGACGATGCGGGAGCACATTAACAAGCTGCAGGCCCTTCAGCAAGAAGTCCTCCAGGCTGGGAAGGAGATATCATCAGAAGATATGGTCATTACTTTGCTGTCCCACGTGCTTGCTCAATATTCCGCTTTCTACTCCTCTTTGATTACTAGTGGCAGGCTCAACACCATTACATGGGAGGAGCTTGTGCCCATGGTCTTGGACCACGAGGAACAATTCACGAACCCTCCTCACCACGGAGGTTCGGAGGCCTTAACTGGCCAACGGCCGAAAGGCCAGAATAACAACAAGGGCAAAGGGAAGGCTTCACTGGAGAAGTCTTCTGAGAAGAAGCCTGACACAGATCGAGAAACTGAAGGCCGAGAGGTCCTGCAATGATTGTGGCGAGAAAGACCACTATTGGCGGAAGTGTCCTAAGCAGACTAGGAAGAGTGCTGATTCTTCAGCCTCAGCTGCTGCAAAGACTCCAGCATTTGTGCACTTAGAGATGATGGACTCGGATGCTTCATCGTCTTCGAGCGAGGATGCAGTTGGCTTCACCGCAAAGGATACCCGGGAGTGGATTCTTGACACTGGTGCTTCCAGGCACATGACTCCTTCCCGAGACTTCTTTTTGGATCTTAAACGGTAGTCAGGTCGCATCTTCATTGGCGACAACTCCACCATTCCGATACACAGTGAGAGCCGGATGGAGATTATTCCCGACGGCAAGGGGGGTAAGCGTTCCTCCCGTGTTCTTTACGTCCCTGCTCTTGGTTTTCATCTTCTGTCAGTGCATGAAGTATGCAAGACTGGCTTTCGGGTGGAATTTGAGGAGCATTCAGTTGCTCTACGGGACCGTGAGACTGGCCAGGTTGTTTGGGAAGGCGGTGTGGGGAGAATGATCTACAAGCTCTCTGCACTCTCCTCATTGACAGGTTCTCAGGTCAGAGGTCTGTGGCACTTTCGTTTTGGCCACTTAAATGTGGATGCACTGCGGCGAGCTTTCCGGGACCAGATGGTGGTTGGCTTGCATCAGGCAAGGACGTTGCAGTTCTTGCATACGTGGTACGCAGCACAAGGAATCCTTTCCGAAGCAGGCTTCCAAGCGGGCTTCAAAACCATTGAAGTTGATTCACACTGACTTGTGTGGACCTCAACAGACACCATCATTGGGAGGATCTCTCTATTTCATGCTGCTATGACTATACCAGATTCACGTGGGTTACTTTCTACCAAGCTTTTGCATGGTTCAAGGATTGGCATGTGATGGTGGAAAAAGAGTCTGGATTGCAGGTAAAGACTCTCAGGGCTAACAAAGGGGGTGAATTCTCTTCGAATGTTTTCGTCAGATTTTGTGCAGATCATGGCATCAAGAGGGAACTGGCCAATACAGGAACGCCTTCACAGAATGGAGTTGTAGAACGCAAGAACAGGACTGTGGTGGAGATGGCGAGGACCATGCTGGAGCATCGTGATCTTCCTCGTCCACTTTGGGGAGAGGCTGTGGCAACGGCTGTCCATACCCTCAACCGGTCTCCAATGACTTCAGTACCTAATATGACTCCGTTTGAGGCATACTTTGGCAGGAAACCTGATGTCTCCCACTTCCGTGTTTTTGGGAGCGATGCGTATGTACATATTCCGAAGAAGCAGAGGAGGAAGCTTGACTCCAAATCCCGTAAGCTTATAATTGTGGGGTATAATTCTCTTTCCAAGGGATAGAGATTGTATGATCCAGAGAGAAATGAGATTGTTGTCAGCCGAGATGTGGTCTTTGATGAGCATGTTCAGTATCCACTGTCAAGGAGCCGCCACTTCTTGGAGATCCAGAGGAGTCTGATAATGATTCCCAGACCATTTTTCCAGTTGATCAACCACAGTCAGTACAGGAGGTTGAGCCCGCAGCTAGAGTAGAGCCCCCGCAACAGCAAGAGGCTCCACGATCTGTTCGAGTACCCAGGTGGTTGATGGACACCCTTCGGGAGTCGGGTGTCATGGAACTACCCTCCGAGTGGACCACGGAGGACGGCCCTCAAAGATTGCACAGAGTCCGCGACAAAAGCAATACAGCGGAGCTTCTTCAAGTAAACTATGCTTTGATGTCTCGTATTATGCGAGACAAGGAGCCCACTTCCGTTAAGGAAGCCATTTCACAGGAAACTTGGAGGAAAGCCATGCAGGTGGAACTTGATGCCATGGAGAAGAACAACACATGGGAGTTGGTACCAAGGCCGTCGAAACGGTCAGTCATTGGTGTCAAATGGGTCTTTAAGACCAAATATGCGTCAGATGGGTCGGTGGACAAACACAAAGCCAGACTCGTGGCTAAAGGTTATGCTCAGCGGCAAGCGACTACGAGGATACCTTTGCACCGACAGCAAAGATGACCACGATTCGGACCGTTCTTGCCCTTGCTTCTTCTCAGAGGTGGCCTGTGTAGGGATGGTTTACAGGTTACGTAAGGCCTGTATGGTCTTAAACAGGCTCCCAGGGCTTGGAATCAGAAGATTGATTCCTTCTTTGTTCGGACTGGTTTTCAGAGATTGGTTGTAGATCCCAACCTATATCTCTTTCGGGAACGCGGCATGGTTATGATTATCATCCTTTATGTGGATGATCTCATCCTCACCGGCGGTCATGTGGAGCACATTGGCGTGACGAAGGCTGCCTTGTCTGTCACGTGCATCCCGCACTTGGATGCCACGTAGACATTTCTGTACAGTAGGTGCAGGACATGGGATGGTGAACTGGTCCCATGTGAGCCCAGTCCGGACGAGTCAGCCAGGGATCCATCTCAGTCGTCCGAGGTCAGGTGTGCATTGTCCTGCACATGAGTCCAAGGTCAGGTGTGCAATGTCCTGCACAAGAAGCAGTGCCAGTCCGCGCTGTGAGTCTCCCTCTGGAATGATGTCAGATGTGCTGTGTATCTGGTTTGCAACTGGATGCCAGACATCTGTAGGCATGTAGGTTTGCATGTAGAGATGGGGCCAGCCCATAGGGCTACCCCAGTGCGAGGATTTGCACTTGCACTTGTAGAATGGGCATGGGGGAGGTGTAGAACCACCCCCAAGGGGCCAGGAGGGCCCACATTGTGCCCACCAGCCATGGCTTGGGCTGGAAGGGCAGTCGGCCAGCCCTAGGGCTGCTGGACAGGCAGCCGACAGGGTCACAAACCCTACCCAGCCAGTCAGCCAGGTGTGGGGGACAGTCCCACACCCATGTGCATGGTGCCCAGCAGTCCGGAGGCAGTCCCAGAACATATGCGCAGGCTGGACAGCAGTTAATCAAGTGTGAAAACGTTTATTAATTAGACTCAGTCGTGGATGCTCCCTGAAGCCAGCCGACTGCATAAAGTAGAGGGTATAAATACCCAAGTCATAAATCATTTCACTCATCTCATAATTCACCAAGAGCTCCAAGCAACCAAGGGCCAGGACAGCCAAGAACATTGCTAAAGCAAAGGGGTGAAGGACTGAAGGTCAAGGACAGGTTTTCCAGCCAAGAAAAGGTCAAGTACTTTGTATTTGTTTCAGATTTACATCATTCTAATAAAGCAAATACACCATCCGTGGTGGGGGCCCTACAAAGGGTAATTGGGACCCAATACTGTGTCCTCTCCATCTCCCCCTTCTCTCTCTATTTTTCTGCACATCGTCTTTCAGTTTGTGCGTTAATTCCGTCGCGAAAAGAGTGCTGTTTTCTGAGTTTTGAAGTACCGATCCTTCTCCGAAGCTTCCGCATATTACATTGTCAAAGGAGTTTGAGATGACCGACCTAGGCTTACTCCACTTCTTCTTGGGATTGGAGATCTGGCAGACCCAGAGGGGGTTTTTTGTCTCTCAGCAGCGGTATGTTCATGAGTTGCTTGAGGCCTTTGGGATGGAGAACTGCAAGCCTATTACTTCGCCGATGGACCCAAATACAAAGTTAACTGTTAATGATCCTTGTGAGCCAATTGATGCCTCGCAGTATCGAAAGTTGGTTGGTTCATTGATCTAGTTGCTGAACACCAGATTGGACTTGAGCTTCTCCGTGGGGCTATTGAGCTCTTTTATGCAGACGCCATTGAAGTCTCATTGGGACGCAGGATTAAGGATCTTGAGGTATCTGCAGAGTACGAAGGGTCTAGGACTCTTCTACACAGGAGGGGATGGAGTCAAACTCCAAGGTTGGAGTGACTCAGATTGGGGAGGAGATCCAAACACGAGGTTACAGTTTTACCCTCGGCTCAGGAGCAGTTTCTTGGAGCAATAAGAGGCAACCAACTATTGCCCTATCTTCGACAGAGGCAGAGTACCGGGCTGCTTGTGGTGCTGCTTGCGAGGTTGTGTGGCTGCGGAGGCTGCTAGGCGAGATTGGGTTTGCACAGAAGGAGCCCACAGTCATCCAGTGTGATAACCAAAGTTGTATAGCTATTGCTTTGGAACCCGGTCTTCCATGCCCGGACCAAGCACATAGAGATGCAGCATCACTTTGTACGTGAGAAGATCTTGGCTGGTGACATCTTGCTACTTTATTGTTCGACGGAGGACAATGCGGCAGACCTCTTCACAAAGTCTCTACCTCATGCTACGCTCAGGCGACACTTCAGCTCCCTAGGGTTGGTTTCACAGCCAGGAGCTGAGAGGGGGTGTTAGAAGTCATCTCCTGTCTTTATCAGACACCAGGGCCTTTGTTGTGGGTGTGCCCGCCCTTTGTAGGTGTTTTCTCATTTTTCCTCACTCCCCGTATTTTTTTCCCATTTTTCCCTATTTTCTTGGCTTGGGTGGTTGCCTTGTGTTGTCAGGAGGGCCCATGAGCTGACCGACTGATCATTCACGTCCACGACCTCTCACAGCTGCTGGCCGACTTGATACAGCTGGCCGACTAGTGCATTTTGCTGGTCGTGGAGAATTCAATCCCTGTCGTCTGCCCTTCTACTGGCCGACTGCTCTCTTGGGGCCATATAAAATGGCCCCATAGGCCCCTTGCCATTGTATCTTGTTTACACTTCGGGATCTTGTGTATATAGAGCAGAGTTACACGCATATCTCTCTCCTTCTCTTGTGCTGTCTATTTTCTGCAATCTACTTGCTCTTGTGGTCTCAGATTTGGTTATCATCTCCGCTGCGTATTTTGACAGCAGATGTGGTCTGCAATAGGCGAAGCCAAAGGAAGCATTCCTTGAAGCGGCAAGTGACCCACCGCTATGTTAAGGGTAAGAGAAATGCAGGCATGGGGATAGCAGATGAACGGATCCTCAGTTCTTCAGCAAAACTTGGAAGTGGAGATCACGAGTGAAGGTGTTCAAACAAAAATATCAGTTAAAGTCAAAGTCAATAAAGTAGAAGGTCAAAGTCAGTAGCAGTTCAGAGTTAGTAGCAGTCCATGGAGGAAAGATGACAAAGTGTCCACCCTGTCATCAAGTTTAGCAGAAGGGAATGTCACGTGCACACCCGTGCCATGGCTAACCCTATGCATGAACAGTCTTAATCCCTGGTTAAACATCAATAGGACATCATTAGTATTACCATCAATAACATCATCATCAGATCAGTAGCATCAACAACAGAATCATCCTCAACATCGTTATCTTCATCATCATCAACATCAACATCAGCAGCACCATAACGGGAAGGTACAGGGGCCTGTCAGCTAGCAGCAGGACCCTATACAGCAGGCGACTAAGGCCTCAACAGTGGCTGACATCAGGTGGACAACAAGCGCAGCATTAAATGAAGTAAAGTCAAGTACGTTTGTCCAGTCTTTAGGCCGACAATAGCAGGGCAGATGGCCGACTGCATCCCCCACATATAATCAAGTTCATCATTCATTCAGAAGTCTAGCATAAGTTAGCATGTAGAAAGGGGCCAGAAGGTCAACCCTATGGGGCTGACCAAGGCCCAAACATGTACATAAAATCAGTCACCTTTTTGTACCATTTTAATACAGAAAAACCTTGACACCAATCTCTCTCTCTTCTCTCTCCTCTGCCTTAATCATGTTTAAATCAGCATCTTGTTCTTAATCAGGCTTAGGGCTGTGGATCAGTACAGCGAGGCTTCCGCGAATGCAACAACTCAAGTCAACCACTGAGCAAGCTACTACATATAATAAGCTCAAAGCCCAAGGTTCGCAGTTTGATAACAATAAAGTACCCTTTCAGCTCAGAAACAATGTATTAAAGCAGCTGTTGCAAAGGAAAAAAATGTTGCATGCATGATATAGATGAAATGCCAAGAGGTGAGAAAAAGATACTGAAGAGCATGCACCGTCTGTGATATCAATATATCACAGAAACATCATGAGAAGACTACATATTCCATGAAGGCTGCCAACCTACTGAGTAACAAATAGTGGGATGCTGCTCTGTAATGGCCAAAAAGCAGAACAAAGAAGACTGCCGAATTCGCTGTGGTATTGCTTATAAGCTTTTTTATAAGGGCTAAGAGATGGTTCATTCAGCTAACCAATCCATATCCTGCAATAGGCCCCGTTTAGATCAATTTAAAAATGCCTGTATAGCTCATTCCACGAGCTGGAGCCTAGATCAGCTCGTGGCTCAATGGTTGGGTGGTTACCAGAGACACTTTGCACAATGCCAAGCAAATAAAAGATCCCTGGTCAAACCAAAAGAAAAATTGTATCCTGTAAAACCAGGAGCTGTTTTACTCCCACCAAGCACCTACAGAAAAAGTCAAGTACAACAGCTCTACTGCTATATGCTCGAAGTAAGGCACTTTCGGCCATACTCTGCCCATGCCAGGACCTCTCTTTCCCAGTAAGGCTGTTTGCACTTTAGTTTAAAGAGAACAGAGCTGACAACACACAGTCACTGAAAAGTGGCAAATACCTGAACTACACATGTGTATAGCCAAGATATGAAGAAAAACTGCTCTACAAGAGAATATACAGCTGGTAATCCTTTTTAGAATAAAATTTTGCAAGTCCAATGGCCTTTTAAATCCAACTTCTGACCTTTAAAAACAACACATTAGGGTCATTATTGGTTGGCCCAAACATGTACTCATGAAAAAAAAACCCTTTCTATCACCTTTCTGGCCCATTTTCACAAGATTTCATTGCGTGAACTGCAGCTAATCTCTCTTGATGATTTCCCACCCTTTCTCTTGAACCATCTAGTGACTCCGTTCCTTCAATTTGCACTATAGAATCTGTGGGCTGTGAATTGCAGTACCCTTTACCTGGATCTTTATCCAGTTTTCCATATGTTCCTCTTGACTGCATGATTTGAAAGCACAACCACAAGGTTCTCACTACTCCACATGTAAATACAGGTAATAATCCACCATTCATTGCATGTGAAGAGCTGCTTAGCTACTGGCCACCCTCACTACCTTTGATTTAATATGCCGCTTCTTTTTCTTAATTGCTGACACCAAAACCCCAACTCTGGGACTCGTCTTCTCCCCCTTTTCTAGAGCCTCTACACATGTCCCTGAGCTCCTTTCCAAGCCCACGTGAATGTTCATGCATTGATTTTCCAATTTCACATAGTCATCACTGCCTCCGCCTCCATCATCATTGATTCCACTCATTCTGCTTCCCCTTAGATCTGCCCATCCAACCATAACTTTTCTGTCACTTAATGTGCTTCATCAAAATTGATTTTCCCTCAAATGATTGTTTCAATCCTTAACATGACTCCTTGTTGCTATTTATAACTGCTCAACTCTCTGAAATTTGTCAAAGCTAAGGGCACCTAACTCCCCCAAGACACTCAAGGCATCCCTCAAACCAAGAAGAAAAATTACTGATCTAATTGCTTGACAGAAACATTGTGTGAGGTGACAAGAAAATGAGAAGGGAGAGTCGTTCTATAGGCTAGCCCGCAGGGCATCCAAGCAGCAGCAATTAACAAGGCAGACTTAGGGCCAGGCAGATGCTTACTGACCACAGGCAGATTAACGGCTGCCCCATACAAGTTGGTCCTGCTGTTTGTGATTCTGACACAACTTTGCCCTGCTGCTTGTCTCTTTCCCCTACTCAAGATTCAGGTGGTATATCCCCTCCCTTGGCAGGCACAGCACTGGCATTCTTCATCTTAACTCAATGGTTATATTTCCTCTCTTTTTGAATCTCGCATTAGTGCCTCTGGATCTGTTCGCTTCTCACATACAGGCAATGCAGCGAATCATCTCATTATTTCAGGTTGCTCTAAATGAAGCTCCCAAAAACATTATAGGAAATGGAAGGTTCTCAAATCAAGCCTAAAATATAGACTGATACTTAATTAAAAGTGTTCTGTACGATCATTTGTGATGTATTGTCAATACTGCGACATGACAACCAATAAAGGAGCTTCAAATGAGAAAAACAAGGCTGGGGTAAGGTGGGAAAGGCAAGTTCAAGACCCCCTCTGGAGGCTGGTCAGAGCAGCACTAGCCTGCCATGACTGCACAAGAATGAGCATCCTCACGCATGAGGCACTGGAAAGGCAGAGAAGAGCTTCAAAGCCAATTTCATTAAAGTGTATTTTAGCTCAAACCTTCATTAGAAGGTCATCACGAAATGAAATTGTACAATCAGACAGCTCAAGACAATAGAATGCTAGGCAGGAGAATCACTTACCTGCTCTTTTGAATTGAACTAGCACAATATGTCTCTGATGAAAAAGCAAAAGCAAATACTATGCCATTGAAGTGTAAGAGATTACCAGGGATATGAAAAGTTTGACGAAACCCCCAAGAATGCCAAGGTTGAGTGCACTACAGCAGATGAACATAAACAAGGCTGCCGATCCCAATTGAACGAGGGAATTGAAGCCTCGTATGGTGCAATTGAGCCAGGTAAGGGCAAGGGTTACTATGATCCGACCCACGATCACCAGTGCATGACGCAAGGGCGGCCAGGCACGCCGCATGAGCAATTGAGCTCGGCGTCTCCACTCCAGCATTCTTGCAGTGAAGGCATCAATACGGGGCTTCTGCTCGCCATAGAAGGCAACGGCATGGCCCCTGCACCATGCGCAGAAGGCATCAAGGCCTTGGCTTCTTGTAGGGTAGGCTTCTGTGGCCATGGAGCTTTCTGCAGGGTAAGCTTCTGTGACCTTGGCCTCCTCCTCCCCCTCCTCCTCCTTTGAATTCGCAGGCCTCTCTGCGTTCTGAAAATCATCTGGAACTCCAGAAGAAGGCGATGCGTCAGAAAGTTTGCGAGCTTTACATCGAGCTGAGCCGCTGCCGGTACCTCTTTCACCTACTATTTCGCCCTCTCTGCCTGCTTCTTTACTCCCTTTGGCCTGTGTTCTGCCTCCGCTTCTGCGGCTGCTTCTGTTCGATTTTCCAGCAGAATTGGAAGCTCGGCTGGGAGCTTGATTCGGATGGGAAGAACAAGAAGGCGAAGCGGTTGATGGAGAGGAAGGCGATGGCGAGCTTTCAGCACAGGAGACGCAATCTGTGGGAAGGGCAGATCGGCCCATTGATGGTGATGGCGAACTCTCCTTCTTCTTCTTCTTGTTTCTGTCCTGCCCTTCATCTTCATGAACAACACCACCCGGACCACGTTGGCATTTCACACAAACGCAAGAGGCCACTGTGTCCCCTTTGGCCCCTTGGACTTTAGTATGACCCCTTACACAACAATGCCACCACTCTAATGTTGTTAATGCGTGACCCACAAGGTGTGAATAGATGTCGAGAGCAACCTTAAAATTGGAGCCGGCATAACATCGTGAAGTTGCCGCTTCTGCGTAATCTAGGTCAGACAATGTCTAGGTATTTTCTTACAAGTCTGGTAATAATAATTAGTCGATTCAACATTAAGTATACTTACCCCTGATTCACTCATGTCTGGTTGGCTCACATCTATTCACTTCTATATCTAAACCCATGGCTCATGTGTCCACTCACGGTTCATGTATATTAACTCATGTGTTTGACTCGTGTCTTTTTTCGTGGGACTATGGCTCGTGTCTCCTAATCTAAAAGCTAGTTAGGCCTAGTTTTTTAGAGTTTTTTGGACTTGATAAGGGTTGATTAAGGTTCTTAATCCTACTTAATGATGGTGTTAAAGTGTTTTTGATTGTTTTTTATTAGTTTTTCATGCTTCTAAGCTGCTAATTCAAATAATGCATGAAAATTTATAAAATGCATGAACATAAATTATATATCCGACACTAATCCACATTAATAAAGCTTAATGCTCATATTTTTGGAGTGGATTTCACGTCTCATGTCTATAAGTTCATGTCTCACGGATTTTTTTTTAATGAAATAGGCCTTCCTGGGGTAAAAACTTTTATAAAAATAGGTCTTTCTAGGATGGAAACTTTTATGAATTAGGCTTATGATAGGAGGGTTGGTATACAATTGTTGAGCAATAATTGTATAATAGTTATACTATGATAGGGTTGGTGGGGGCCAATCATTAAGCAACAATCGTACTTTAACTTTCTAATAATTATGCAATAATTATAAAGGACGATAATTTTTCTTGGAATTTGTAGTTGTTACAAATAGATTATAGTTTCTCAATAATTATAAAGGACTTCTTGGAATTTGTAGTTGTTACAAATAGAAATCTTTATAGGACACAAGTAACTATTTCCTTACAAGTCTGGTAGTAACAATTTGTCGATACAACATTAGATACACCTACCTCTAGACTCACGTCTGTTTGATTCATGTTTGGTTAGCTCACATCTATTGAGATTGACTCATGTCTGGTTGGCTCATATCTACTAACTTGTATATCTACTGACTTGGCTCATATCTACTGACTTGTATATCTAGACTCGTTGCTCATATATGTTAACTCATGTCTTTTTTTGGTGGGACTATGGTTCACATCTCCTAATCTAAAAGCTAGTTAGGCCTCGTTTTTAGAGTTTTTTGGACTTGATAAGGGTTGATTAAGGTTCTCAATCCTACTTAATCATGGTTATACATGTGTTAAAAGTGTTTTTTGATTGTTATTTATCAGTTTTTCATGCTTTTAAGCTACTAATTCAAATAATGCATGAAAATTTATAAACTGCATGAACATAAATTATATATCCCACACTAATCCACACTTAATAGAGCTTAATGCTCATATTTTTGGAGTAGATTTCACTCCTAATCATAATTGCTAATCTATTCATTAGCTTAATGCAACAAGATCAAAGCGTTATGGGCTTCAAAATCATGCAAAAGGCCAATGAAATCAAGGTTTTACCCTTCTAAGACATGAAAATAGAATTCCCTAATGCAAGAAGCTTCAAATTAAATAAAAAACAATAAAACTAACACATCCAAGACTCTAAAATTATATATTTTTTGGAGTGTGACTTCCTAATTAACACCAGGAAATATTGGATAATCCTAATAGCTTGGAATGGATAGATGAATAAAGCTAAGCCCTAAGATAGTCCCCATCGAGACATCGCCAAACATGTTCAAGTCAAGAGCTTACCTTAGCCTTGGTGAATCATGTGTTGCTCAACCTTACCTTAAAACTGTAATTGTATCTTCCCAATATGGATATAGTAGCTCATCCATCTCGTTTCACACTAGATTGCTCCTTGCTAAAGGGGTGAAGGAAGAGCTCTCTTTGCTTAGATGGAGGCAAATAGAGATTCATCTTTTGTGATGGTTCTCTCTCACAAAAGTCAAGGGAAGAAGAAGAAACTAATGCAAGTGGAAAACCTACAAACAATCATATCTAGCAAGCATCCATGAATAAGCATGCAAGTGGAAAACCTACAAACAATCATATCTAGCAAGCATCCATGAATAAGCATGCAAGGTTCAATAGAGCATAAGCAAGCAAGAGAAGGAGGAAAGAAGGGGAGCTCACAAGTAGTGTTGTCACACTAGATTGCTCCTTACTAAAGGGGTAAAGAAAGATCTCTCTTTGCCTAAATGAAGGCAAATAGATATTTATCTTTGGGATGGTTCTCTCTCACAAAAGGCAAGGGAAGAAGAAGAAGCTACTGCAAATGAGAAACCTACAAACAATCCTATCTAGCATGCAAAATTCAATAGAGCATAAGCAAGCAAGAGTAGAGAAGAAGGGAAGCTCACAAGTATTATATTATAAGGAAATGAATTTCTTGATGGGAAAAGGATTTTGGGACTATGATGAAGGAGACAATGAGGAGCCTCTAGAATTGCTTGAAGAGAATGCTAGAGATAAAGGCATTCAAAGACTGGAAATGAGGGTGCAAGGAAAGTCATGTATTGGCTTTCAGTTAGTGTGACAAACACTATAATAGGACATATATAGGATGCCAATTCGAAGTTGCATGGCAAAACCTGGTGAAGATATTCAAAACAAACACAAAGGCAAGGAAGTTATAGGTAAAACAGGAGCTACATATAGTGGAGAAGAACATCATGTCTATTAATGAGTATGCACTGAAGATCAATGGTATTGTTGAATCCCTTAGATTTATTAATGTCTTAGTGGAAGATGATGACTTGTTGACCATATGTTTCAATGGGCTTGGCAAAGAATATAAGCCGTTTAAAACCTCAATTGTTGAGAGAGAATGTTTCCAACTTTCAGGATTTGGTGTCTATGTTAATTATACAAGAGAAGTCTTTGGGTGAAGGCTCTCTCTCCCAAAGAAAGAACACTTCAGAAGAACATACCTTTTACTCAAATTCAGGTTGAGGTTGAGGTTGAGGTTGTGGTCGAGGCCAAGGTGGTGACTGTTTTGGAAATCAGAATTATAGTGATGACCAATGATTTGTAGCATAGCAACAACAAACACACACAGGAAACACACATAGGTGGAAGAGGCCAGTCTCAAGGCAAGGGGATTAAGTTCAAAGGATTGCTTTTATTATGGCAAACTAGGCACTTTGCAATAGAATGTCGCAAGAAGAAGAGTGACATAAAAAGTGGTAAGTTGCAGTAAAAAAATTATGCACCTTCAAGTAGGCTAAAGCACCACATGTTGAATTCAGTGATTGACTACAGATGTACCCACACAAACGATATAACCCAACTGCCACCAATAGAGATGGTGATAGGAATCCATCTTTGATTATCCATATCAAAGTTTTTATATATTGTAATAGCTCTAACAGAGGAGCAGGGGTGCCTAGGATGTGAGGTCTCCACTCTCCCTAGAAAACCTGTCTTCGGTTATTCAAGAACAGTATACCTTTTGCATAATGGGTCAGTGAGTGAATGAGAACAGCGGTTTAAGCCTGAGATCTTACCGAACTTAACATAGCGTAATGTAGAAAAAAAAAGAATGAATTAGAAAATCGATAGAATAACTGAAATAAAGAAAATGATCTCTTTCGCGGCCTCTCTCCTATCCCTCTAGAAGCAAACATAAGCCCAAACGCAGGACAGAAGAAGAGAGAACCTTCAAAACGCAAGAAGATGGAAGAAGAGAGAACTTCGAAAACGTGCGAAATTCTTAGAAATAAATTCATTCAATAAATGAGCTGGGAAATTCGAATAATTTTTAGAGGAAAAAACTACCTTTATTAAATGAGCTGACAACACTCTAGTTTTCATGTGCATTAATGAGTTGTCAGTATAAAGCGTGGTCTAAGTATTTTGCAAATGCGATTTGTTTTTCTCTATTAATAATATATTCATATAAAGAATGTATGAAAAACATCTAATTATCAAAAGTTCCATTACGAAGGCTTTCTTCCTATTGGTCCAGACCCCTTCTCTCTCTAGATGATGTTGGTATACAGATTTGGGAGCCTCTAACCACATGGCTTGTCATGGTGAGCGGTTTAGAGATATCAAAAATTTGGAAAAAACTGGGGGATGACACAACTCATCATATTGCTCACATTGGGAATGTGCCATTGGCTAAGTAGGCTAGCAAGATGAGGTACTTGGCTGATGTATTTCATGTGCCTAACATAACAAAGAATTTGGTTTTTATTGGGCAGATGGTTAATGTGAGACCCCTACCCCCTTTGCGCATCGACCGAACTATGGAGTGTTGGCAGCGGAAAAAGCAACCTTGCGCGCATGGCAGCGCTTCCTAGACGGGGCCTCACCCACGAATGTCCGGACAAGAGACTAATTCGGCAGCTCTTCCAAAACCGAACCCGAAAAAAACTTCCCTCACCTAGAAAGCATAGGCGATTCCTCTAGGAAAATCTTCTAACGTAGTCAAGGGCCTTATCTATCCTTTGTATTCCGACCAAACCCATGGGTCACATGGTCGAATCAAGGAGGAACTTGCACTTGGTTCATAGAAATCATCGCTTTTTTCCCTTTAAGCGCCCCTTAAGCGAGGCACAGCCATTGATTCTTTCCCATAGAACAAGAATCTTCCTGGGACTTACTTTAACTACCATAACTTAATCTTAACTGAACTTAGTTGTAGGAATCCACCGATCCAGCCTAACCCCAACCGGCCCCCATGGGTTAGCCAACCGCCCAACCACTATATTGGTAGGATTCCTTTTTATAAAAAATTGGTTGTGTTTTGTCCCCAGTACCAGGGAAAAGAGTTCCTAGGCCCCCTAGCCGGCACTCATGCAAAATGCAAAATAGACACATCACTTACGCAGCCAATATGAAATTGCCTTTTCTCAGATTCAACTATCTTCAAACAGAATTGGAATGAAACCATAGTGTTTTACAATCAATTTGTCATCTGTACTCTCTGTTGAAGACCAGCTAGTCTACCAATAAGATCCAATTTTAAGTTTCCAGTTCACTTAGATAATTTCTCGCCAATCCCCATGAATATCTTCCTCGACATACGCATGGGTATCCTAGCAGAGCCGTGAGCCCGTGCATCGCTTGGTCAGAACCCTCTAGGATCCTCCTTAGGTGTCCTAGTATCTCACTCAGGGACCGCTTCGTCAGCCCTCGCCCATCGTACTGGAAGCGCACCATTTTCAACCATACCGAGGCTGTTAAGACCTTGGCAGGCTTTGTCGCATGGGAGACGTCCATTGATGACTCCCTGCCATCTGTTGCAACATAACACTCCTTAGATTAAACCATAAGCCAAATTCTTCCTCCAGCATTCTGGCGTTAGATAGTCCTTTAAAAAAAACAGAGTTTCTATGCAAGTAAGCATTTTCCATTGAGTTTGGTTTCAGGAGACTCCCTTGTTTTCAACCCAAGCTTTCTCAAAAATCACGAATCAAGTATCTCAGTGATCCATCCCTCAATTACAACGAATTTCTAACTTGTTTCTAGACGATTTCAGATCTTAGGGAAAACTTATCTAGATTAGCTGGTTATCCATTCTTTGTATTGAAGAAATGGAAATGGTCACAAGACTTGGTTTAATATCTAATTCAAGAGATGGGCAGGTATCTTACTGACCCACCTTTCTCACACGGTTATGGTCTAACCTTGAATTACTCGGATTTAATCCTAGATTTGTTCCCTAAAGATTTTTATCCTATTTACTTGATAAAATAACTTTGATTTCCAATCGTAATGATAAAAATCCAAAATTATGAAAATTCATTCTTTCTTGGACATAATAGAATTATAAATAATTCTATTCGTAAATAATGGAATTTAACAAGAATATTTCTTTTTTCAATGATCCTTTTTTTGAATATGTATACATCATTTATTTAAAATATTCACATAGAATTATACTAAATTTTCTTTTCTTTATTTGAACCTCGGCATTGACATGCCGTAAATTATCTAAGTAAAATATGGTGAAACCTTCTCTTTTGTTACCAATTTTAATTTATGCATTTTCCTAATTAAAAGTACGATAAAAATTTCTCTTTATGATAAATAAATAAAAATACCCATGTATATACATACCATGAATATACTTATTTTGAAATATGACAATTATTCCTCTTTTGATATTTAAAATATTTGTACATAGAATATCGTGAAAATTCCTCTTTTTGCATCTAAATTTTTATGCATGCACATACTAAAAATAAATATAACAAAAATTTCTATTTTCTCCATTTAAACATTTATGCATAAATACTATAAAAGTATTTTCAAAAAATGTAACAAAAATCCTTCTTTTAGCATTAAAATGCTTATGCATAGAATATGATGAGAATTCCTCTTTTTGCATTATCAAATTTATGCATAGAATTAAATTCATTTTTAAAACTTTTTTTGCCAAATATGGTGGGATTTCTCTTTTAATTTAAAAATTCATTATGCATACCCAAGCATAATTATGAGCATAATTATATTTAAACCTCTTGTTTATTTTTAAAAATATCCCATTATCATTCCCATATGAAAATAATTACAAAAATGTTAGCATAAACTCTTTTTCAACTTAAAATGAATAATTAAGAATTTTCTAATCATAAAACAAGCTTGAATGAATTAATTCTTATTTTAATTAGAATAAAATCATAAAAATGCTCAATCTCTATCTCTAGCTTGTTAAGCCTAGAGTTTTGATTAAGAAAAATGAGATTAATACTAAGATCTATCCCTCCAAGAAGGATTCAACCATAAAGATGAGTAATCTTTCTAAAAGAGATATTTACTAATAAAAAATATTATATTTAAGCATTAAACCATTTAAACAATATGAATCACTAGAAGCTTGGTTTTAAGAAAACCCATTGATTAAAATGCTTTCCAAGCATTAGAGAGGTTAGGAAGAAGATTACCATTGAAAAAGATAGAAAAACACCATTGATTTAGACTTACCCTTGGTTTTTGGCTTGATTCTTTAGAGAGAAGTGAAGCCCACAAGAGAAATCTTGGCCACCAAGACGAAGAGGGTAATCTCCAAGAGAGGATGAAGATTAGTGAAGCCCCAAAGCTTCCCAACAAGAAGAGGCAAAATAGAGGGATAATAAAATTACACTAATTTAAAGATTTTTTTGGCATGTAAATACACAAAGATAAAAATACAAAGGAATGAGGATCTAATTATAGGTGAGGGAGGCCACCAACCAAGTCCAACTGGGATCTAGAGGCTTCCAGCTTCAGTTTGATCCATTTTGGATAAGTTTTGGACTAGTTTGGCTCACTTTTTGATCTAGTTTGAAAGAGGAGAGAGGAGAGATAAAAATGTCTTATTTTTTTAATTAAAAATATGGAGTAATGATGTGAAATAGGCGCTTCCTTCATGAGCCCCCTCCCTCCTTACTGAGGTGTCAAAAATTCATTTTTTTACTAATAAACCTCTTTTTTTAAACTAATAAACCTAGTACTTTTAGTCAACTCTTCATCTTATGTGAGAATTTACTCATTTTTGGGGGATTTTCTTTTATTCTTTGCATTTTTCTTATTGAAACACTTGGATTAATCCTATTGATCCTTTAGAACACTCTTTGGACCTTAATAAAAAATTCATAAAAATGTGGACCCTTAGGCTAAGGTCTCTAATACACATATTCAATTAATTTCTAATGCACATTGGAAAATTCTTTTTGAACTTCTATTTCAAGGGAATTCATCTTAAATATAAGGAAAAACTTTATATCTCAAAATTGAATTATCTCTCTCTAGGCCAAAAACAAAGGAAAATAATGTTTTCTTGCATTCTGAAATAGGGGATGATTACAGAGGACTGAGAGAAGAGCTTATACATCTTTTAGGCTGAGGAGGAACCTTACAGTTAAGCAAGGTTTACAAGTATGATTTAACCTTGATGGATGCTATGTTGAGGACTTTAGCAATAAATGTTATTTGGTTACAAACAACGTTGAAATGTTGTTTGGTTGAGTAGGGTTTATAGGTACGCTTTAACCTTGAGAGCTGTTATGTTGAGCACTTAAGCAATAAATGTTACTTGGCTGCAAAGGACAAAAGAGTGGACATAATGTTTACTTTGGATGTAAGCATGTCTGAGGTGAAAGTTGCAATCTTTGCACAAGGTGCAGGTGTTGTAAAGCTGATATAGATATCTAGCATAAACATATCGGTCATGTGAATGAGCAATGATTGAAGTTTATACAGAATTCAAAAATTGTTATAGGTTTGCCAAAGTTTAAGGTAGATGGAATGCATAAAGTATGTGAAGCGTGTCAATTTGGAAAGCAAACAAAGAATGCATTTCCACATGACAAGAATGTAAGTAAGAGAGCACTTGATGTAGTGCACTCAGATATATAAGGGGCGATTAAAACGGCATTAATGGGAGGATATCATTACTATGTATCTTTCATTAATGTGACCACGTAAGGAAGGTGTGGGTCTATTTCATGAAAGAGAAAAGTGAAGTGTTTACTCACTTTCAAAATTTCAGAATATTAGGTTTGCAAGTTGAGTGCCTAAGGTTAGATGAAGGGAGAGAGTACTTCTTCAATGAGTTATGTTAACCCTCATTGGACACCTCTATAGCGTCAACGCCATCCATTGGCAACCATCACTTCATTTGGCCGTTGACATAAAAATGGTAACATTGTATATTTTATGTGTGCGATCCACTTGTTTATGAAAGGTGTGCCATGGGATGAATTATGGAGATTGCAAGCTTAGGTTAAGTGTTTTCACAAGCCTAGGCGGCCTTAGAAAGCCATGGGCCTATATTTTAAGTAGGTCCGGCCAAGGTGTGAAGAGGGAGGCCAAGATAAGGGTCAATTTGTATGCAACTAATAGAGTGCTCTTCTTCTCTACTCTCTTTCTCTCTTGTGTGTCTTGCTTGCTTGCCTAATTCAATTAAAGCTATTATATGCTCATTGTGTAGGTGTGAGTTCATGTGAGAGAGGGAGATTGAGTGAGAGGAGGGTCAAGCTTCCTTTGGAGTGTGGCGGCGATGTTAGAGTGGATCTTTGGAGTGTGGCTACCCGGCAACATTATCTCCTACGAGAATTCGAGCACAAGTGTTTATAAGGTGAGTGACACACCTTGCCCATGTAATTGTGAGCTAGGTTATGGAAGATTAGCTTCTCGATTGAGCTGTTTTATGCTCTCAAGTGCGGTTAGGCAAAGTCCCATGACCTTGGTTAGTTCCTACACTCTTTCTATGGTGCAAGGGCTTTTCATAAATGGCACCGATGTTAGTGAATAGCCCCACCATAGAGCCACAATGCATTTTGAATGCATGTGTACATATGATTAATTTATATTATATTTATGTTTTTTGTTTTTTAAAGAATTGTAGAAATGAATTACTGAAAATCTATCCATTTTGTGGCATTGTTGTTGAAATCTGGAATTTCTACTTATTATTCAATTTCTGCAAGTTCTACATGTTTCTTAATTTCAGCATGTTTTGCAATTTCTATATGTTTTGCATTTTCTGTAAGTTCTGCAATTTGTGTATTTAGGTTAATTCTCCTTGCACTTATCATTTACAAGTTCAATTTGTGATTTTCTGCATTTTTCAATTTTGAAAAAAAAATAGTCAATTGAACATTAAATTGAAAGAATGGGTTAAATAAACTATAAAATTGGTTTTCTAGCATAGTGTTTATCCCAATTTTGACCTTACGTGGAGAAATCGAGATAATAACATAAATTAGGGGAGGATTGGCAACACATAAAAAATTTTGTGTTTGCACATTTTGTGTTTTTGCATTATGCTTAATCCTCTCTCTAATTTGGGGCATCTTGATTGGCTGGCTGGGCATGATTTTAGTAAACCGAAAATGTGAAAAATAAAAAAGTAAAAAAAATATAAAGTAAAAATACAAATAAAAAGTGGGAAGGTAAAAGGGAAAGGGGAAAGGTAAAAGGTCTGTGTGCAAAAAAAAAAACAAAAAGAGTAGTACTCACACAAACTTGCCTAATATATGTTTTAGGCTATTACGATTATGTTGATGCAACTTGTGTGACACCCATAAATTTTACAATTTTACATAATAAGGAGCTTCCTTAACTATGGGAGCCAGTGCCCATAGTGCTTGACTAACTCGAGAAAATACATTATTTCTAGTGCCAGACGAGTTAAGAAACACAAAAGATGTGTTTTGGAAAAGCTTTGGCCAATCCAAAAAAAATTCGGTAAATTTTTTTAAAAAGAAAAATTTTAAAAGTTTCCAAACTTGTCTGAGGCGTCTGTAGGACCTTCTAACACCCCATATTCACATGTACTTATGATCTAGGTGTGTATTAGAGGCCGATATAGATGATAGTGCATCTATTAAGCTTGGTGCATACCAGCCTACACTGAGCTCAGGACCTTCAATCGAAACCCAATTCAGCATTTTACAAAGACTTGTACTAGGGGCCAGTGATACATCGTTAGATTTCGAGTCAACGCCACATGCCCATGATTACCACGATAGCCAACACCACTTCACACATGGAGCCCCTTGCGCCTGGCATATATAGTATTACTATTCCTAGAGGGGTCACATCTCATTCTAGTGCACCCATGAAACATACCATCCCTAGAGTGAGTGTGCTACCAACTCCTGCTCTACGAGACTAGCTGCACCTAATGTCCACATGACTAAAGCACCTATTGGGGCGCCATTAGGAAACATACCTTATATGTAGCACATCTACCCCCACGAGGGTTTAGACCAATGCATGTTGCACCTCCACCTACTCATATCATTGCTTATGTTATGCCATCACCAGCTCTACCCATAGACCCAGTTGCTTTTGCACAGGCCCTGGGAAGAGCGGTAGTGGAAAGCATAGCACCTATTGTGAGAGATGGTGGTCGATAGAGTCATGGAAAGGCTGCCCAGATAGCCAAGCTAACTCATCAATTCACTAGAGATGGTGATCCTAGGAGACATTTGGAAGTATTTGATTAAGTGTGTGAGGCCCTAGGAGAACGAAATGAGGTTTCCAAGACCAATGCCTACCGTCTAACATTAGACGGTAAGGCTCGGGATTGGTATAGAACTCTTAGGGTCGAGGAACGCTTGAACTTCACCACTCTTAAGATATTGTTCTTGAAGGAATTTATGTGTGAAGAAGTCTTATGGGGTGTAGCTTCAAAGCTACACAAAGCCGAGAGGGCAGGAGAGGAGTCGGTTAAAGATTTCATTAGCCGTCTCAAGTATTTGCACTCTCATTACCTTCTACATGAACGCTATTCGAATAATCAATTAGTGGATACATTCATCCATGGGCTTAACCATGAAGCGATCTATAATGGCTTAGCCACTACATGGGATGAAGTCACAACAAATGCCATACAACTAGAAGATAATCGCATGGTCAAAGGAGCTAAAGCATCGGATTCTAAATCTATTGATTTTGGAGTCACGGGACAAAGCACTTCTACAGTTAAACCCCTTGCTAAAGGTAACACTTTAGCGAAGATGAATTTCACATATTTCATGAAAGAACTCCAAGAGGGAATGAAGGCCAATAGACCCCTTGAAAACATATATATGTACCCAAGGAGAGAGCTTTAATAGTGCTCAATCTGCTGTCAAGGACATTTGACTAGTGAATGTCCAGTCCTAGGCACGATGTAATGGTAATTGTACTTTTTGTTGACATTATGGTCATGAGGCTTCATAGTGCCACATACATTTGAAAACCCTTGAAAATGCTTTTAGGCCTCAACAATTGGCTTTATCGACCCCATCATAGCCACAAGCCATAATGCATATGGCAACATCTCAACCCAATGCTAATGAAACTATAAAACAAACTATTACAAGGGGGATTTACAATGCATAACATGTGTCGTTACCTCCACCAGTTTTGGAACCTCAACCTCCACCCCCACGAGAATCACACCATTGAATCAATTAGGTTTCAAGAAACCTTTTGACTGTCCAGAATATGAGGTTAACTTGGACAATGCCTCACCTATCTCGCTGAGGACTCCACAGAGAGCTTTATCTGGACTACTATGTAGTCGATGTAAGAGACGGAGTCAAACCAGTATACTAGCTAGCCGCAGTAGGAAGAGGTTGAGACATCAACTCTACTCTCAAGAGAATGCCTCTTCAATGCTATCATTGTCAAGGACCACATCGAATCTCTGAGTGTCCCATTAGAAACCAACCAATTATCCTAGTTGCATCTTCCCTCATCATGCCACCTCTGCAACCTGTAATAGTTGTGGCATAAATCATTGGATCAAAGATTACCCAATAAAAGTGGTGGTTGTAAATCAACAGAATGGTCCTACCATCACACCTCTCAACATGATTGGAGTGGGTGGGCAAACTCAAAGATCAATTTTGAGAAATCCTAACTCATCTCGTGAATGCAATAACGAGACTCATGTTTCAAAACACACCTGTTGTGGAAAAGAAAGTAGAAAACCAAGCTACTTCAGCAACATAATCCAAAAAGAAGAGGGGCCATAGAAGAAAGAAATGTAGAAAAGGGAGGAAAACAAAGAAAATGGAGCGAGTGAACTTGGGAACACCTGATAAACTAGTCTACATGAATGATATTCATGAGGATTTCGATTCAATGGACACGCATGCTGGTTCTGAGCAAACTAGAGACACTCAAACAATAACTAACGAGACAAAAAAAAAGGGATTCAAGCCCCCAAGAAACAAAACAAAGAGAAACTTGGTTTATATCTCGACCCTGTAAAAGAATTGGAACAACTTCATGAGCTCAGGGATATGGTCACACGTACTCATTAGGAGGAGTTAGAACTAATACCAAAACAAGTAAACATCTCTGACACTATGCATCCAAATAACCTAAAGCCGATCGTAGCCCGTAATCCCTTGGATATACCTAGTGGAATCCTCGAGGTCAATGAGAACTCACCTGTCCCAAGCATGGATTCTCAACTCTTTAGGAGAATGTTTGAGTATGAGAACCCTGAACCCATTCAAGAGGTGGAAATTCTAGAGTCACCAACACCCTCATATGGTAGAGAGAAGATGGGTACTCCCTTGAAAGCTCTTTTAAATGGGAACTCAACATAGGAATGCCACCAATTGTAGAAACCCACAAGACTCAAAGTATAGGAATAAATTGGGTCAATACTTTGAAGGTGATGAATCTAACACATTACTATCAGTCATCATCGTCAAGGGAATCATAGCAATGGGAGTGCGGGAGTCAATATAATCACCAAAGAATGCTAGGAAAAATGGCCAAACCCAAGCTTGAAGTCTCAAACATTGTGGCTAAAATGGTTGATGGTACTATTACCAAACCAATGGGGATGTTGCGTAATCTTAAGATTAAGGTGTTGAAACATCAAGTGAGACATACGTTCATTGTGATGGACTTTTCCAAGCAACCCGATTCTTATGAAATGATCTTAGGAAGACCATTTACACATGAAGCTAAAATGATCCATGATTAGTTCAAAAACCATGTATACCTACAATTTTATGACTCAATCCTTAGAGTAGACCTGGTGACTAGTCACGTGCATCCAGTGGGTAGTGGTGGACTATCCAACCAGAGATTTGATAATACTATCCATTCAACCCCTTTGCAATATTGCTATACTTGCAGAGAAGAGATCGATGTAGAAGAGGACCCATCTTACAAAGATGTTAAAAAACAAGCTATTGAGCTTGAAGATAATCTAAACTGGATAAATATGATGGCAATAATCGATAGGTGGGAGGTAGAGGATCTACCTCCCACCTATAATCGATAGGTGGGAGGTAGAGGATCGATAGGTGGGAGGTAGAGGATCTACATGGGTTACCCTGATGGTGAGGAGCTCCCTAAGGTCATGCCCCTATGAATGATTTGTGCTTTACCTTCTAATACTAAGGGGATTGGTTATTAGTGAACTTGAGCCCACATGGGATGACTCAAGCTCAAGCACCAATAGTGGTGAGGGGTCTGAGACAGAGACTGAAAGTGACACCAACTTCTCAGTTTCACCACAAGAAAAAAAGAGCCCACAACATCCAAAGAAATTGTAGGCAGTAGCTCTAAATTTGATACGAATTCCCAATTTGAAGAAAGGGACAAAGTTCGTCAAGACGCCAAGGAGCATCTTTGAAGATGACGGAGACATAAATGCTATGTAGTGAATCATCATAAAAGGCTGCAAGAAAGAACAACTACTACCCAATAGCTCCAGTATATGGGTGCAGTTGACTTACATCGAAAGTTTATAGACAATTGGGGAGAGGAGTTACAAAAGGTTAAATATTGTAGACCACCCCCAATTGATATAGCTAAGGTGGAAGTCTTTGATGAACCAAAATCAAGTTGCTTAGCTAGAAGGAAACAAAATTGTGAACTCGCATAAAAGGAACGAGAGGCTAAGGCTGTAGCTAAAGTAGCTAAGGAAAGGAAAATGAGCCTAATTTACGCCCAGTACCTGAGCATTACAAGTCATACACTATAGGGGAACGCAAGTTAGTGTTTGATAATGCTAAACATAACCCCACAAGTAAGAGTGGAGGAGTCTATAACGGGCCCATAGAGGTCAAGAAAGTAGACTTAATTGAACCAAGAGAAGTTCCTAAGCCTATCTAAATAGCTAAGGACTTAAATAAGATCGAGGAGGCTGAGCTTGTAGCTCTCCTTAAGGAGTATAGGGATTGCTTTGCGTGGATGTACCATGATATGATGGGAGTTCTCGCTGCAGAGGTGGTACAACTCACTATCTCCATGGTACCCAAAGCTAAACCAGCCAAACAATGACCCTATTCAGTGAATCCCAAATATGCAAGCATTATTAAGAAAGAGATAGATAAACTCATTGAGTGTGGATTCATCTATGAGATTGAACACTCAGAATGGGTCTCACCTATTTTGGTTGTGCTTAAGAAGAATGGAAAACTTAGAGTGTGTGTTGATCTCACGAAAGTGAATGCTGATCTCACGAAAGTCTGTGTTGATCTCACGAAACTTAGAGTGTGTGTTGATCTCACGAAAGTGAATGCTGCCACACGCAGGGATCACTACCCCTTGCCATATTCAGAACATGTGCTCAAACGAGTTGTGGGGAAGGAGGCTTATAGCTTTTTGGATGGATAGTCAAGTTATAATCAAATTTCGATTGCACCTGAGGACCAAACCATAATAGCCTTTGTCACTGAGCGTGGTGTATATGCTTACAGAGTTATGCCATTCGGTCTAACCAATGCACTAGCCACGTTCCAAAGACTTATGAATACTGCTTTTAAGGACTAAAGCCACAACCTACCCTTAAGTGGGTCCCTAAATCCTCTCCAATAGTTCTTAATCGCCAACCTACTAGTAAAAAGTGTCAGAGACCCTGTCGTCGCCAACAAAAATCAATCCAAACCACAGGTTACCTCTTGATGGACTCTAACTCCTCTTCTTAAAGCTCAAGACTACTATGAGGGTAACACATGGATTTGGGTGCCGAAGAGGATGCACATATCTACAGCCTCAACAGTTAGACACATCAATCGGCCAATCAATAGTCTCTACCAACCCTAATGCCAGAGCAAACAAAGGAATACAAATTAATATACATCCATTACCAACATCCCAAAAGATTTGGATTCCAAAATGTGTTCAAAAGATGGCATGCCCCTTAAAGGAGATAAAGCCTCTAGTTTCCATGAGGGCTCTACAAGTTCTTCAACGCTTACTCAGCCTCCCTTTTTAAAATTACTTCAAGAGAACCGAGTACTTGAGCAAAGGCCTGCTATTCAACAAGTTCTTACATCAATGTTAACACCTCTCCAAGAACCCATAAGCTCTATTCGGCCTGAGAGCCCTTTACTCTGCCATTAAAATTGGAAATTTACAGACCACATCAAGTAAGAAAGGGTGCTTCTAGTCAACAAACGCTGATGGAGCACAGTAGGAAGGGATGGTTACAAAAAACTACAACACCTTTTGGCGAGGTCAAGGTATGATAGAAAGTAGAAAGGGGGGACGTATGCTAATATCATTACTTTTACCCCCCACGTTTGCTCCCCAACAAAGTTCATGTCCATATCAAGAGGGAGCTTGTTGTTTGCAAAAAGCTACCCCAGGACAATATAGCTTGCACCAACATGTACAACAATATACCACCTATACACATACTAAATATCCAATTAACCATTAATTTTTTTAAAAACAAGATAATGCGAAAGAGCATATGTCAAAATTAAAGAATGAAGTACGACTCATGTATGACTACAGGCCATGAGCATGGACCTTTTGTGGACCGACACGAGTGACCATATCCTGGACCCGAATTGCTAGGAATAGTACTATCGAGGGCAACTAAGTATTCCTCCTTTCCAGATTCATTCATGCTATTTATATGTACCACTAGGGAAGAGATGTTGTGGAGCCACCTTTGTGGACCTATTCTACCTATAGTTCCATCCCCTTATACCATGCTTTACCTATAGGCATCACATGTTGTATGTAATATTCTACTTATCTTGGCACTATAAAACTTATTTTTGGTGCTATGGGATAGGACTGTCGTTGCAATCCATGGTAGGAGAGACACCACCACAACACGATCACATGAGTATATGTTACCTAGTTAGAGGACCTTATCAAGATAGAATTGCATAGGAACAGCTTGTAGATCAGGGAAGGAGGGCAAGAACTTATGCACTTACACCATCATTTATTCAAATAATGTTTCTGACTCCTTGTCCCTTTTGGAGCATGGTGGGTGATGTCCTAGACAACTTAGCTCACTTACCTATAGTACCCATGCCATATCACACTGAGGATGGACTCAGACTGTTGCATGCCAAAAAGTAGGACTGCCAACAAACTATTTGGCTATTGCGGACTATAGTGTTGCGCTGGGCGATGGCGGTGGCGATGAGCAAAGGCAGAACGGAGCAATGGCGATTCAACTTCTTCTTCACCATGGCCATGGTCTCATCTGCCCAAGAAAACAACAAAAAGAGAGGAAATGTATGTCTTTACTGGCTCTCATCTCTCTACGAGGATATCGTCTTTCACTTGCGGTCGGCATTCGAGCCAGCCTCCTCTGCAACAAAGTGCCCCTTGGGTCATCCTCTCCATCGCCGCCCTCAAAGGCTTCCTAATCTTCAGCGAGAAACCGCCTGCTCCAGGAGATTAGCATGCATCTTATGTGTTTCTCTGCGCTGCAAGCATGTTACACACTTATCAAGCTCCAAACGCGCTACTTGGTTCTTCAGAGAAATTGCCTACTCGAGGAGATTAGCATTCAACAAAAGATTAAGCTCCTCAACTTGACCGTTCAGGGAGGAGATGCTATTTTGTGTGCAGTGGCCATGGTGTTTTTTTTCTCAGCATCCAGCTGCTCCATCAGGGGTCTTCTGTTGTGAACTCAGATCAGAGAGAGCAAATTGCATTTCATTTTTCGTGGCTAGGGTTACCTGCTTTCCCGCCACCAAGGAAGAAATGTTTCTCTCTTCAGCAGCATCCATGGCCCTTTTCCCTGCATTCACCTGCTCAATAAGAGCCTCCCCCTTTACTTCCAATTCAGAAAGATCACATTTAGCCTTGTTTTTCTCGGCGAGCATTGCCTGTTTGTCTCCTGTCAAAGAAATAATGCTTTCCTCAGTTGCAGCTATTCCCCTTTGCTCGGATTGAATTTGCTCCAAAAGGTCACTCTGCATTGATCTCAGGCTGGAAATATCAGCTTCCAGCTTCTCTTTCGTTTGTAAGCATCATTTGTTTCTCAGTAAGCATCATATTTGATGACGTGGTATATTCATGAGACCGCATGTTGCATACTCTACTCAGAGTGGCTAGATTCTATTATGCAGATCCATGGGGATGCTTCATGCATCTATCCTCAGTCTGTTGTGACTCCTATTGTATGTATTGATGATGGGAGTAAAGAATGTTCCACCACCTTACTTGCTAATGTTGATATGTTTATCTGTAATGATCTAGCCATGGCCGATGATGCACATGGTCTACTAGATGGGTCCCCTCACCTTACTGAGGATGTAGATGTTTTACTTGATGTAGACATGGCCAATGATGCATATGGGCTAGTTGATGCTATCCCTCACATAGTTGACGATGATGATGATGTGTTCTTTGATGTAAATGTAGCCATGGCCGATGATGCACATGGCTACTCAATGATGACCCTCACATCATTGAGGATGATACAGTTATTATGATTCCTTGGGCACCTTGGGATGATGGGGCTATAATGATTTTCAATGCACGGGAAATACACATAAGCAAGAGCTTTTTTACAAAATGAACACTAAAAGTTAAGATCAAGCAACCTTGCATTTGAACTGCAAGAACCTTGGTATTACACCAAGCTCTACTTGTTGGGAGCACGCTTGGTCTTGCGCTAGTGTGGTGCACTAGTTGCAGGGGATTTGATCAAATCTAACACTAAAAATGGGAAAAAATTGTGAGTTGTATCATGACAAGGATAACCACAATAAAAATTGTCAATTCTATTTATGTAAGCACTATCATTGGAGAATGAGTTCACGGGAATCGTGCATGCCTTGTACAAATCTAAATCATATAAGAAAGAAAGAAAGCAATTAAAAATCTTAAGGATTTCATGAGCACATTAAAAGAAGCATACATATGGAACATGACATGTTTGTTTTAATGATCCAACTCATCTATGCCTATTGCATGGAGTACATAGAATACATCCTTCACCTCGATGGGAAACTCAGGGTGGATGACCTAATGGACATATATGGTAAGTTACAAATTGTAAATACATCAATTGTTGTACATTGCCTTGAAATATTGTATGAATAAAAACATTCAAAAAATATGGTATGAGGGTCAGAGGAGAGGCCCATAGAGGTCCTTACTGTGTCCCCTATAAGTCCAAGAGAAATGGGCATGAAGGCCACAGGAGAGGTTCAATGAGGTCCCTACTGTGATGTGTGTAAGTCTTAGAGAGAGAAGGCATGAGGTCTGGAGGATAGGCCCAGTGAGGTCCCTACCCCGTCGCTTGTAAGTCCAAGAATGAGGCATGAGGGCCAAAGGAGAGGCTCAATGAGATCCTTACCGTGAAACCCGTAAGTCCGAGAGAGAAGGCATGAGGTCTAGAGGAGAGGCTCAACAAGGTCTCTACTATGTCGCCTATGAGTCCAAGAGAAATAGACATGAGGGCCGGGGGCGAGGCTCAATAAGGTCCCTACCGAGACTTCTGTAAGTCCGAGAGAGAAGGCATGAGGTCTGGAGGAGATTCTACGCTAGGTTCCTACCAAGTTACCTATAAGTCCAAGGAAAAACAGAATATAAACCAGATTGAAAATGTTTAAAGTATAAGAAAATGATGTAATGATTTCTTAAACACAGTTACTTGTTGTAATTTCAGGACCCAAGGGAGGACTCACTTTACGAACTTTCAAAGATGAAGCTTAACCGACACAGATGGTAGCACACTTGAGTACCCATGGAGGATGAGATTCTTCATTGGGTTGGTGAAAATCATTTTCCCACCATCTCCTTGGTCTACCATTAGTTTTATGTGGTTCTACATGATTATATTATATGACTTGAAATGGCTAGCATTATACCTTGTAGCAACCACTTATTCACATATTTTCATGTTGTACTTGGCATTGATAGGAGATAGTACACCCCCAATTAAACAAAGGGGAAGAGAGGTGTCGCGACTGGTGGGAATACTCCCTAGAATTTTGGCATTAGCTTGGGTATGAACACCCCCTAGCATTACTAGCATTACTAGCATTAGCTTAGGCTAATGAGTTGTGAGATTTGGTCATTATAAGATGTTATATCAAGAAGTGGTTACAAGAGGGCTACTGGGGAGTTAGGATCTTGTGGAGGTTATGGGAGCCCAATACTCACATGGGTATCCCAAGAGTCACATGGTTGGATGGCTATATATAAAGCCCCTCTTGTATACAAATTTATGTCCCAAGTGGTACGGCAAAAGAACATGTCATGTTTTGTCGTAACTACGATTGTTGGGTTGCTTCTCATTCATGATCTACTTGGGATAAATCCAACTTAGGATTGACACCAAATGTTTGAACATTATAATGTCTAACATGGTTTGACTGCTTCTTCCTATGGGAGCAAACCTTGAGGTTACTGGTCTTGCTTCCACTCTTTTACTGGAGCTACGCCCAAAAGTAGGGCTATTAAACAACTTCTTCATAAAATTCAAGGCATTTTTTACAGATCTCGTTGGTGAATCTAGAGTTCCATGGACCTTAGCAGGTCTTGTTTCTCAGTGTTCCACTATTTCTTATGTTTTGTTAGCCGTTTCCTCTCAAAGCTCCTCGCTTGAGGTGGATCGTAGCCTCTTCAACTACAAAGCACTATCTTGAGTGCATTTGTAGGGATCGACGAAGGCTTGCTGGGTTTGAGGAGGCCTGATTTGATGCATTGCAATTGAGTATAATGTCATTTCTAACAATTACTCTAGATTTCTAGATCAAGTCTGAGAATGATTTCAAACAAGGTTTTCTTTGGTTTTTCGTTTTTTCCTTTTTTTGCTACTACTATGCTCACTAGGCTCACATCTCTAGACACATCTCCAGACTGGCTCACACCTTTTTGGTATGAACTCAACCTCTCACAAGGTTAGTGTGCACTTACTCGAAATAAGTGCACTTAATTTTCTAATAGTTACAAAAACTTTACAAAAAAAGGACAAGAATTTTTCTTAAAATTTGTAGCCTACACATTGTATTGCAAGAAAATCTTCCAAGGACATGGGTAGGTGTGGCTGTACAGGTCCATTATGAATTTTTTGGACCTAAAAAGGGCCTCTTAAAGGATTCTTAATTTTAAAGGATTAGAGTTTAAAAAGCTGAGCTTAAGGGAGACAAAGGTTATGATAACCCCTATTTTTTACCTTTTTGCCACATCAGCCATACCCCCCTACTAGTTTCACTTTTCAAAGGGAATATTCTCATACTCTCTCTCTTACTTTTTGACTTTTCTCATACTTTCTCTCTTACTTTTTGAATTTTTTATCTTCACTCTCTACAAATTGAATCTTTCTTGTCAGTTTGAAATCTCCTTTCTCATAAAGTCCCACCATATCTCCCTTCCACATCAGCAAAACATTCTCGTATTAGGTAGGTCCCAAAAAGTTAAAAAATATTTTTTTATTTTTTTACATTTTGAGGTGGAAAAAACACCACCCAACCAATATGTATGAATTTTTTATCTTAACTCTCTACAAATTGAATCTTTCTTGTAAGTTTGAAATCTCCTTTCTCATTAACTCCCATCATATCTCCCTTCCACATCAGCAAAACATTCTCATATTTAGGTGGGCCCCAAAAAGTGAAATTTTTTTATTTTTTATTTTTTTACATTTTGAGGTGGAAAAAACACCGCCCAATCAATATATATGATGAAAATAATTTTTTCCCTCCAAAAAACTTGTAATTCAAGGGTCACGTCATCAAAAGCTTGTCAAGAGAGCCAGTACATCCATAACTAACTGTCAGGTCTCCACAACCCCATAAACATAACTAACTATCATGAACCACTACATCCATGAGATCCTAAAATTGTGAGAATCCCAAAAATTATTATTTTTTAATTTTTCTCATAAATGTAATTTATTGATGAAAAACTCCATGTTAGAATATTTGTATATCAAAAATATCATTTTCTACTTAGAAAAACGGATTTGTGTTAAACCTCCCCAACAGCAAAGTTTTAACAGTCTCTCTCTCTCTCTCTCTCTCTCTCTCTCTTTCTCTCTCTCTCTCTCAGGATCTCAGGATCTCTCTGCTTTAGCTTCTTCCTCTGCTTAGCTATGGAGCCTTTGTAAGCTATGTGTGTAGCCCCTTGTGAAGCTAGAAAACAGAAGGTTGATTTACACATTCGTATTCCTGAAGAGTATGGCAGCTCTAAAAAAACCCATCCTATGCACAATCTGTCCAAGCTCATGGGATAGCTAAGGAAAAAAATGTAAATCTTTGGGTTGATAGGCGTCTCTATCCAATTGACCCTCCATTAAGAGCAAACCCTCCTTTCCGTGATTTATCATCTTTTATGCAATTTGTTGGTGAAGGAGAGCTTGGCTTGTTAGGATACTGTAAAAGATTGACTACAAGTGGAGCTTGGCAAACCCATATTCTTCAATCTCAATTGCAAGCATCACAATTCAGCCTTTTACAATGTTAAGGACTTAAAACATCATCAGATAAAATGAAAGAGATCCTCGCAGAGAATGTGGAGAAGGATGCAAAGATTCAAAGACTAGAGGAACTTATCAAACGACTCAAAGCAACACCAAATGGTGCTTGTGAACGCAAAAAGACATTGGCTGTTATAGAATCTCTTGTGTTTAAAAGTGAAGACTGCACGGAAGAAAAAGATTCGTACAATAAAGTAAGTAAGTAACATAAACTTTCATTATGCACTCAGTGATTTAAATAAAATAGTCATGATTTGTGTTTTGCCAAAAATTTTCTGCAAGAGGTGTGGTTCTAACGAAGAGGGATGGAAGGATTTGGTCAAAGCCATTGTGAATACCAAGGATATTCTCTCAATTATTACTGACCCTCATCGTCCTAAAATACGCCAAGCTGTTGTCAGCAATGTGATGGTGAGCAAGATTACCACCTCCATCGATTCTTCATTAATTCAACATGCTTGTGATGCGGCTGGAATCAGCATGAAAGGGTACCAAGCAAAGATACATTTCTAAAACAAGGAATCACTGGCACTTTATTTCCTACATACTCAAGGTGATTCACAATGTCAAGCGTATCAATAATGATGATGTGCAGCGAGCTATAGGACAATTTTATCACATTGAGGGCACACTAACAGTAGACACAGGGTTGAGCACAGGGTCGAGCAGAAAGAAAATCAAGACAACAAAAGTACAGAATTTCACTATGATGTTTACAATAACATCTTTGTTCATATTGAGAGACTACAACAAGCTATGGTGAAGTTCTATGGTCTTTCACCAGATGGTGAGAACTTGCAATTGCTACTATTCATGTTTTTCAGTAGAAAATGAAGACGATTATTTTATTTTGAATATTGTAAATTATCGTTTATTTGCAGTTTTGGGGAGCACGCTTTCATTTGTGCTCAAGCTAGATGAGTGCCAAATTGTGAAAGGTCGAAAGCTGGAACGTATGAGCATTATGCTCATGAATGAGGCCATGATATGTGCATGGGGGGAAAAGACTACCAAACCAAGTTTTAGTGTACAATCTGAGAAAGAGGTTTGGTGGCTTGGTGCATTCAAGGTACCGAAGGAGACACGTGAGGTTTTGACAGGGATGTTTGAAAGGACTTCCTGGATATAACAAATGTAATCAAAAAGCAAATTGATGATCAACTTTTAGATGTAGAAAACATAGGAAAGTTCAAGGTGGATTGGCATCTTGGGAGAGATTTGAAGACAATTAAATGCATGATGGGTTGTGCTCAAGGCGCGACATCGAGATGGCCTTGTCCATACTGCAATGCTCAGATTGATATTCCTAGGCAGAAAAAGACAAATAGAAAAGGTATACAGGAGGTTGGTTGTGTTGGGAAGGATGCCTCGACGAAAGATCCCAACAAGAAAGGGAAGAAGCAACAAGAAGATGTAATAGATCCAACCGAGTCAACTGATGATGAAAATGAGGAACAACCAAATACAAGATGGATGGAAGGTGTCATGTCTCCTGATATGCTAGGAGAACCAAACAGGAATTAAAATTGGAGCCCCATCATTAATTTTTCACTAAAGAATATTCACTTTTGCACACTTCATGCATTCATGAGAATCTTTGATCGATTGCTTAAGTGCCATATTGATTATGCATTCACAATGCCTACACAAGAGAGGAAAGTTGCAGCCCTTGGTAAATTAGAGCATCTTTTGAATTCTCTGGGCTGCCATGGTGGAAACGTGAAAATTAAAGTGAATAAGCAGGCCTCTCGTATGTCATACGAGGTTGCTCAAAAGGTCTCCATGACTGGATCAAAGGCAAGGAGATTTTTGGAGAACCCAGCAAAAATAGAGAATTCAAAGAAAACTTGGGGACTCTGGAGAGACCTGTATGCAATCACCACAAATGTAGATTGTCCAATGCCAGCTCTTGTAAATATGCGCAAACAGCTTTGGATAAATTTCAATAACATGGTTCGCATTATGAATCAAAGTAGCACAATTGCCCAAGAATGAGCATCATTCCAACAACATATCGTAGAATTCACCAAAAGTGTGCTAGGTGCTTGGGGAGAGAGTAAAGTAACACACTATATGGTAAGTTGTACAATAAAAAAATAAACTGGTGTTTTAACCTGGACTTTTTCTAATTAAATTCTATTGTCATGTGTACAGCACATAGTTTATGCGCATGGTGCGTATTTCATGAGAACAAGTATGGATCACTCGACATCTAGAGTACCCAAGGGATGGAGAAATCACATTATAAAGCAAGAGAGGTTTATTTCAAAAATACAAGACATGGAGGTGGAGCTTCAGTAGGAGGAACACGTACAAACTATCTACAAGAGATGTTTAATTGGTTTTATCGCACAACCTTTGGAAGAGTATTGGTTAGGAAGCGGGCCCAACAATCTAAGCTTGCGCAAGAGGCACGCAAGGCATGGTGCTTAGTGTGCACGAATGAGGAGACAAGGGAGGCGTTGGGTTGTGCATGCACCAGCATAAATCTAGATGTAATAAGACTAAGAAAATAAGTTTAGTTAGGTTTTTTTTTCCTTAAAAAAAAACTATTAATAGTTCCTTCTCTCACTTCATTTTCATTTCACTTTTTAAGAGAGCTTGAGCTCAAGATCTACATAGACACCCACGTAAGGACACCAGCACATTACCACGTTAGCATAGTCGTACATGGATATGGCACGCACCAAGAACACCGGCACCAAGAACATCGTACGTGTTACCATGCCTTCACAAAACACAGTACAAGGCACCCAACGACCACATACTAGCGACGCCACGGAAGAGAGTGACCCCTTGGATTCTAGGACACGTCCAATGGGATCACGTGAGTCCAACCCTCCTCCCACAGCAACCCCAATGCACACACATGCAGGCCCTTCTTGTGGGAGCAAGCGTGTGAAGAACACCCCACAATGCAGCCACCCCAGAGATCAAGACAGAGAGGCCAATGATGTGAGCAGTTTGACTAGGTTGGTGAAAACATTCCTACATTGCGCAGCACCATAGGTGGCAAGACCCTACGGTCCCCTACCTACCCGGGAGGAACTTGATACACAAGTACCACAACAACAGGAGGAGGAGGATTCAGACTATGAGAGAGACCAAGAGGAGGTTCCTGCAAGTGCGCGCAAGCATAGAAAGGTCAAGCTCTTCAAGCCAAGAAAGTCCCAACCTCGCCAACACACCAACACAACACAGAGAGCTCCAAGGAGAAGGATGCGCCAAGGGCATAGGGCTCTACAAGAAATCAAGTTTTATAAGAGGAACACTGAGTTGCTAATAAGAAGAGTCCCTTTCGCTTGCACAGTGAAGGAGATTCTCTAACAATATAGAACAGAGTTCTGTGTGCAGGAGGGGATTGCCCTTGAAGCATTGCAAGAAGCCTCCGATGCTTACCTTGTTGGGCTTTTTGAAGACACCAACCTCCTTACAATACATTCAAGAGGATTACCATATCTGCCAAGGACATGCAACTAGCTCGGCGCATTCAAGGCAAGCGAGACACGATCTAGAGATCTTAGATGTTAACCTTCTTTTTGAAGCAACTCTTTTGTTTCAAACCCCCCTTTGTAACAAGCCTATCTGGCTTTCATTTGTAACCTTCTGATAATTAAAATTTTAAGTTTCTCTTACAATGTCTCGGTGTCATCATGTTTGTTTAATATGGAGTGTCTATCATGTGCCAGTTTGTCACCCACCAAGGCATCAAAAATGCTCCTGGAGGACTGAGGAAGCTGTGCCAGAGCAGTGCGAATTTGGCCTCTGCGCAACGGTGTTAACCCATGGCGGACATTGAGACGTACTATGTTTTACGTCATTAATTTAAATATTCTGAGTCATGGGCCGGGCTTGTCGGCACCATATGTTAAGGATGAAGGGATTGGGTGATCGCCGATGAGAGGCGCACCTTGGATATCAGTAGGATAAGGGTTAGGGTCGGCCGGCCATGTATGGGCACCCAAGTGTGAACGGCCAAGTCACCTATAAGAGTCAAATGTAACCCTAAAATCCTCATTCTCATGTGTTGTGAATAGAAGAGTGCTCTTGCCTTATCTCCTTGTTTTCCTTCTCCTGCGTGTGTGAGAGAGAGAGAGAGAGAGAGAGTGAGAGAGCGATCGAGTGCACTGTGTAGCGGCACGGCGAGGCAGCGGAGAGGCGGTAGAGCGGCGACGGCGGCTCCTCCTTCACGGCTGCGACGCGGGAATCCTTCAAGGCGGCAGTTAAGCGGTGAGTGACACACCTTTTGCATTCTGTTTTGAGCTTGCCTTCCTGGTTGTATGCTTGCAGCCATTCGTGGCTCGCATACGGTGTTCGGCAAGCCCCCAGCTTCTACGACCTGTGCGGCAAAAGCGCACATTTTTGGCGCCGCTGCCGGGGAATTGCCCTGCACCAAGCTCCAGTTTGCAGCTCGGCTGCTGCGTGAAGTTTAATCTACACTGTAGGAAAGCGACTGTGTGTTTGTTGTTAAGGTGTTTCTGTGTTTTGCAATCTGTTTCTGCAATCTGTCTGCTGCATTTCTGTTTCTTTTGTTATATTTTCGCTCCGCGTGTGGACGTGCATTCTGTTTTCTGGTTTTCTGTGTGTGAGGGGGGATTTCTGAATCCCCAGACCTGTGCTGCGTCTAAACCGCCTGGCGGCCAAGGCTAAAGGCTGAACCGTAAAGGAACCCTAGAAAACTCATCTAAAAAAAAACAGAAAACAAAAATTTAAAAAAATTAAAAATCAAAAATTAAATTTTATTTCTAAAGAAGAAACCAAACATGTGAAGAGGAAAGATTTTTCAATTGAAAAAAAATTGAAAAGAAAAAACCCCCAATTAACCCATGACCACGACCCCGGCCCCGGCCCCGGCCTCGGTCTCGGTCTTTTGATATATATATATAGGAGAGTGAGCCTCCATAGCTTTCTCTCAAGTGAGAGCTTATGGGAAGTTGTGCCCTATATGTAGCCCACTCCCCAAGGAGTAAAGTGAGTATGTGGGATAAAGCCCTCACCCTTTCCTCCACAAGCAAATAGGCTTTTGCCCCTTCCCCCCAAGGGAAACGGACTGTTTTGAGGACTACAGGAGCTCTAGATAGGCGAACACGGTGCTGTAAAGCACACTAGGATCCTTTGAACGATACGCTCGTTTCGAGCTATCATACGCCCTAGTCCAAGTTCGACCGTAAGTAAGGGGGTCAAAAACGGGTTAAAAACAACACAAAAACAAGTAAAAACGGGGTGCGAAACACCTAAGAAACCACTTGTGTGAGTTTCAAGGGTAGTTACCAACGCACGTAGGGTACCCACGTCACATGCATCTACGCTCTGGTCGGGTGCTGGAGTCTGAGCCACTAGAAAGCGTTTCAGTCTACGCAGGCTCACACCATCCCTCCACGTTGGCATCTTGGCCTTCGGCTGGAACCCAAGGGAGTGCAACCCAAGATCCACGAATAGTGGATAGTGACTCGTCTTCCGACTCAGAAGTCATGGAAGGACACCCTACCAAGAACCCTGAGGAGACAAGCCAAAACATGCCAGTGTGGGCCCCACAACCCGGATCTAGCATGTTTAGTCGTCTAATAGAGACCTTTAGTAGAGCTACACGCTCTGAACATGCTACAAGCGAAGTAAATGAGGAAGGAGGGGTAGTAGATTCGCCATTCACATCTTATATAGACCCTACCGTCCCAAAGAGTGTCCATGTGGATATTCTACCCACTTCGTTTAATGAGGGCCCTACTGAGCTACCACATTCCAATGCTCTTCCTAAAGTAGAGGTCCCTAGAAGCCAACCCATAAGAAGTGACATTGCGTCCACTTCAAGAGAACCATTTGGCACACCAAGTCTAGATGGGATATTTCTCAATGAAAATTGGGAATATAATCTACACACAGAGACTCTAACTGACCTATACACAGGTTACACATACTATGTAGGTTGGTTAGAAGTCCTACGATCTACATCTAGCGCCACTAATCTAGAGGAGCAACAACACATGATATGTGATGTTATTCATAGAATTATCCAGATTGAGAGGCAAAATAGGGGAGTGGACCTAGTTTCCACTGGCCCTATGAGGTTTTTGGATACCGGCAAGGTCAAACAACCAACCCTATCACAATTGGAGACTCCCTCGGTGAGTCCCATAGACCCTTCATATGTTGTTTCGCCTGGAGTCTCAATGCAGGTTGAGCCCACGAGTAGTAACTTTAGCTTTCCAACCTTGGCTCAACTTTCCATTAGGGAATCCGCAATGCCTACCCCAATGATGAGCATAGCTGAAAGTGCACCTGTTACCGCTGTAGTTAGTACGACACCGCTACCTAGTGGAACAGTACCTACAACAGTGCGTGCCAGTGCCTATCGACCCTATGTACCTATCGCTACTCATGCTCAGGTAGCTCCTACGCCTCCTAGTATGCCAATGGCGTATGCTCCAAGACCGCCTTATCACCACCCTTATCCAAGAGGAGCTAGGCCTAGCCACATATCATATCCTACATCATTTGCCAACCTACTTAGACCAACGCCAACTCCTATCAGCCAGGCTATCCCAGAAGTGCTTCCACTAGCTATGCCTGCTCACCTAGGTGATCTCGCAGCGTTTGCTCAGACGATCGGACGATCTATTGCGGAAAACATGCGGGGTATGCATGAGAGAGAACCTAGAAGCAAGGCAGTACAAGTGGCTAAGCTCACTCAAAACTTCAGTGGTAACGAGGATGTTAGGAAGCACATTGAAGTCTTTGAACACGTGTGTGATTCCTTGGAAGAGCACAATGAGCTGCATAAGTGTAAAGCCTTAGGCTTAACCTTGAGTGGGAAGGCTGGAGATTGGTATCGAACCTTAAGGGTTGAAGAGCGCACTCACTACCCCACTCTCAAGAGACTGTTCTTGAAGGAATACATACGTGAGGGTGTGCTTTGGGGAGTAGCATCTCAACTCCAAAAAGCTGAACGCGAGGAAGGGGAGTCAGTGAGAGACTTTATAAGTCAATTGAAGCATCTAAATTCTCGCTGCACTCCCGATGAACGCTTCAATAATAACCAACTCCTCGATAGATTCATCCGAGGATTGCGCCACGAGGACATTTACAATGGCCTAGTCATTAGAGGTCTTACAACGTGGGAAGCAGTCACACTGCCAATGCAATCCAGTTAGAAGACAACTTGATGATTGCAGGTAAAAAGGTGTCTTCGGAGACAAAATCCGTTAGTTCGCAAGTATCTGGGCACGAGCCAATGACGGTAAAACCTATTGCAAAGGAGCCCAAGATATCTGAAATGTCTGTGGACCGACCTTACTAAGGCTCTCCAAGAATACTTTAGGGGTAATCGAGCTCCTCAGAATAGCCATATGTACCCAAGGAGAGAGCAACAATGGTGTTCGGTGTGCTTAGGACCACATAGCACGAGTGAATGTCCCACATTCAGAGTCAAATTCAATGGGAATTGCAATGCATGTGGTAAGTATGGCCATCAATCTAAAGATTGCCTAACACTTAAGCGAATGTTGGCAAACCAGGCTCCACTAGCTTGGTCAAACACACCTCAAGTACCCGCGCTAATGCCTGCACAACCTGTCGAGCAACCGTCACAGCACATAGTTCCAAGGAATCCGAATGTAGTCCAGTCTGTGCCGTTACCACCGCCAGTGCTAGGACCACAACCTCCACATCCAAGGATTACTCCTATAAACCAAATGGGTTGTGAGTCACATAGTGCGTGTGGGGATTATGAAGAGGAGATAGACCCCACTGCTCCATACGGGATTGATACATTTGAAATGATTCCCCAGTACTACATGGAGGATCATCTCGGGCAAGTCAAGCCTGTATATCAAGCGGCTGCTCTCGCCACAAGAGGGCAAAACCTTAATACCATGGCAAGGAGACCACCTCTTCAATGCTACGAGTGTGGTGGACCGCATCGTGTAGCGGAGTGCCCTAATAGGCTACAGAAGATCGCTACTCAAATGCAACCAAATCAAGGGAGCACATCGGGAATGCCGGTACTTACATGTAATCGTTGTGGCATAGACCATTTGATTGCTCAATGTCCACATAATCCTAATGCACCCAAGATTACGCCATTGAATTTGGTTGAGGTCACCAACCAAGCACGAGGAACCACACCTGTTGTACCCGCGAATGTAGTTACACGGTCAATGCTTCAAAATCAAAACTACATTCTTGAAGAGAGGGATACTGCATCAATCGCTTAGGCAAAGAAAAAGAAAACACGGCGAAAGAGATCGCTTAATGCCACGAGCTCCAAGCCCAGTTCAAAGACTAACATAGGGACAGGAGACGACCCCGTGTATATGAATGATCCTGAAGATGATTCTGATTCAATAGAAACCATGGGGACCAAAGCCACTACCTTAAGGGAGGAACCCACTCGGGAGCTCAATGAAGGAGAATCAAACGAGTACCTAAATAAGGGAAAACAAAAGGAAACTTCCTCGGCCCCACAACCAAGTCAGTTAATGCCCTCTCGACCACCCAAACTGACTGAGACTCCCCAAGACAAGCCACATGGGCCAAAAACCCTCAAGAAAAAGATTGGAACTTACCCGAACCCAGTTGAGGAGATTGAACAAGTGCAACACTTAAGGGGTTTGGTGGAAGAAACACAACGAGAACTGGAGCCAAACCCGAGAAAAATCAAAATTCCAGACACAGTGTTTCCTACGCAAGTTCAGCCTCACCGGAACCATAAACCGTTAGCTATACGGAGTATCATTCGGGAAGAAAGTGAGGATAGGACATCCGGAAGTGGACAAACACCCTTCTTACTGGAAAGAATGTTTAGTGAGGGAATGCCTGACCCCATCGAAGAGGAAGTGATTCCATCTTCACCAGTCCCTAGTCAAGGGGCGATGTCTCGAAAAGTACCGTTGAATGTGTCTAAGCTAATGGATTTCATGTCCTCTGAGATCAGAACCACGATCATATCCAAATTATATGGAGATCCTGAGCTATTTTTAGCTCTTCGAGCATTTCTCAATGGAGAACTAAAGGCGGGGCTACCACAATTTGCAAATATGGATAGACCCGACACGCTTCAAGATGAAGGGGAACATTGGGATCTACAACCAAACCTAGATGAAGACTCGGTCGTGGAAATACCTGTGAACAAGTTGGGACAGTACTTTGAAGGGGACGAATCTAATGCCACCCTCCCCATTACTACCAAGGGATTAACTCTAAAGGGAATCCTTGATGGTGGTGCTGGAGTGAGCATTGTGACTAAAAACTGTTGGGAATCTATGGGAAGACCTCACCTCGAAGTCACAAACATAGTGGTTAAGATGGCAAACGGAACCATAGCTAAACCTATTGGAATGTTAAGGGACCTTAAGATCCAGGTCCTGGGATACAAGGTAAAACATACCTTCATTGTAATGGATTTCTCCAAGCATCCTATGTCATATCAAATGATCTTAGGACGTCCTTTCATGAGGGAAGCACAAATGGTGCATGACTGGTCGAAAAACCATGTCTACCTACAATTCCAGGACTCTGTCACTCATTCGAGTTGATCTTGAGAATGGTCGCGCGCATCCTTTAGGAAGCAAGGTTATCATCGATAATCGATCGGATACCACTGTTCACTCTGCCCCATTAAGGTATTGCTATACATGCAAAAAAGAGACTGATGATGGGAAAGATTCTCCTTATATGGATGTCCTACCGGGTATGATTGAGTCGGATAACGTGGATTGGGTACACCTAGCGGCAACCATAGACACATGGGGAAATAGAGGTACAAGTTGGGTAACACCTGAGGGGCAAGATATGCCACCATTAGTGCCAATAAACATGATAGGTGTTATGCACTTGACCCCTAATGGCGAGAAAGTGGCCAACTCCACTGACACTGAAAGTAGCGAAGACTCTGACCAACGCGACTCTGAGTATGAATCTCAAGAAGAAACTGACCCTGAGTATGAATCTCAAGAAGAAACTGACCCTGAGCCTGATGGGAGGGATGAATCAAATATTCACCCAAATGTGGAAGCAAGGTGCTCAAGGCCTAGGACAGTGACCTCCTGCAGTTCGTCCGAAAGTGAAGATCGACCAAGTGAGTCCGAATCTGATAGAAACAAAAATCAAAAACTTGGTAAGAAGAAAACGAGACATAAGCGCCAACGCTATCGAGCTAATGTACGCACTGCAATAAACAAGGAAAGATCTACTGCAGAATGGCTTAGTTATGTAGGAGCCATTGACACTCATCGGAAGATAGCGGATAATTGGGGACAATACCTCCAAAGTGTCATGTGGTGTATTCCGCAACCTCATGACGTTGCCCAATTAGAAATCGAAGAGAAGCCAAAACTAAGTCGTACTGCAAGAAGGCGGCAAAACCAAGAGTTGGCTCAACAGCAAAAGGAAGCGGAATTGAAAGAAAAAAGCCTGGCACAACAAGAACCAGTAGACTTACACCCCGCACCCGAGCATTTCAAATCATTCACCACAGGGGAACGTAAAGTGGTCTACACAAAAGCCCAACGAACGCCTACCAATGGGAGTAGCGGTGTCTACGATGGCCCTGCGGTAGTTAAGGAGATAGACTTAGCAGATCCAGGTGAGGAGTCTAAACCCGTTTTTATTGCTCAAGACCTCACCAAGGCAGAAGAAGCTGCACTTACGAAGCTTCTTAAAGAATTCAAGGACATATTTGCCTGGACATATCATGATATGAAGGGTGTTCCACCCTCGGTGGTGCAACACACGATCCCAATGATTAGCACTGCTAAACCAGTCCAGCAACGTCCCTACCCAATGAATCCTAAGTACGCAAAGATTATACAAGAGGAAATTGAAAAGCTTGTAAAATGTGGATTCATATACCCTATTGAGCACTCAGAATGGGTTTCTCCGATAGTCATTGTACCAAAGAAGAATGGGAAACTCAGAGTGTGCGTTGATCTCAAAAAGGTTAATGCAGCCACCAGAAGGGATCATTACCCCTTGCCATATTCTGAACATGTGCTTGAAAGAGTGGCAGGCAAGGAGGCATATAGCTTTTTAGATGGGTACTCGGGTTACAATCAGATCACAATTGCAGTCGAGGACCAAGCTAAAACAGCATTTATCACGGAGTTTGGAGTGTTTGCCTTTCGCGTCATGGCCTTTGGCTTGACCAATGCACCTGCAACATTCCAACGATTGATAAACACGGCCTTTAAGGAATATCTAAGGGACTTCTGTGAAGCTTTCTTAGATGATCTTTGTGTTCATTCCTCGTGGGACGAGCACTTGATGTGTTTACGAAAAATATTTGAAAGGTGTAGATTATATCGCATCTCCTTGAATCCTTTCAAATGCCAATTCTGGGTTAAACACGGAGTTATCTTAGGGCATATAGTGTCCAAAAATGGGATTTCCACTGACGAGAGTAAAATCAAGGTCATTCTGGAATTGCCACCACCCACCAACTACAAGGGAGTCCAACGCTTTATGGGCCACGTTGGTTATTATCGAAGGTTTATTCTATTCTTCGCCGAGATAGCTCGACCATTGTATAAGCTTCTCATTGAGTTTATTTGGACCGAAGAATGTGACCGTGCCTATGAGCTATTAAAGAAGGCCTTGGCGAGTGCTCCAATCTTGAGAATGCCTAACTGGGATTTACTCTTCCATGTGCATATTGATGCATCAAACTTTGCTATTGGGTGTGTTTTAACTCAACCTGGAGAACACAAGCTAGACTGCCCCATTAGCTTTGCGAGTCGTCGCCAGTTGAACGATGCTGAGATGAACTACACCACTACGGAGCGAGAAGGGTTGGCAATGATATATGCAGTAAGGAAATTTCGTTATTACCTCCTTGCCACCAAGTTTGTTTTCTATGTAGATCATCAAGCATTGTTGTATCTGGTAAACAAACCATGCTCCACAGGAAGAATCACACGATGGCTATTGATTCTTCTTGAGTTTGATTTCACTGTTGTTGTGAGACCTGGCAAAAAACATGTTATGGCTGATCATTTGTCTCGCATACCTAATGGTGAAGCTCCTACGGGAGTTGATGATGACTTACTTGACACTTCCTTGTTCATGGTGGAGACAATGCCTGAATGGAGTGAGAAGATTGTTAACTTTTTGGTTAATGGCTTCCCACCCAAGGAGCTTCGTAAAGACCTAGCTCGAAAGCTGATCAAAGAATGCGAACCCTATTGCCTGATAGCTGGGACTCTTTATAAAAGAGGAAAGGATGACGTTCTTAGGCGTTGTGCCCGAGAGGATGAGTATCTATACATTTTACAAGAGGCACATATGGGCGTAGCCGGTGGTCACTTCTCAGGAGACTTAACTGCGCGAAAGATCTTACAATCAGGGTATTGGTGGCCCACTATGTTCCAAGATGCCAGGCACACAATCATATAGAAGTTTCTACATGCTCTACACCTACTCTTGTCAACACCCAACAAAAAACCGATGAGTCTACGTCTCCCCTTGTAATAGTATCGTCGGAAACCATTTCCTCCATTCGTCAATGGGACCGTACACTACCATCTCTACAGTTGGATGTGGCCACAAGGGTCATAAAAAGCTATCTGCCCACATCACAACCTATGACCCGCTGGACAAATTGGTTCCAAGAGGCTGCAACATCATTGCAAATAATATGATCTACCCAAGGAAAGGGGGAGCATGTACTCACGCTCGACATTCTAATGCTTCCTCCTTAGCCTTCTCCCCTGACCATGTAATTGCCAAATTCAAGGGGATGTATATATATAGCTTCATACATTTTTTTAAAAAAAACAAAGAAAAGAAAAACAAAAAATAGTAAAAAGAGCAAGAGCACAAAACAAGAGAAATATCCGTATACAATCAAGAACTAGATTGACCTGTCTAAACCTACTGATGCTATATCTGTGTTTGTAGATATGGCAGATGCCCGATCATCATACACTTCATCCACTCCTACCTTTGGTGAGAGGTATCATCTGTACCTTTCTCAGATATTCCACATGTGCTATCCTGTAATTGAAACTGAATGGGATCATATAGATATACTAGCCAGAGAGGAAAATGTTGAGGAATTAGAATGGCTAATTCGCCTATTGACCATGACTGACCCCTACTCCGTAGAGGACATATCCCCGATAGCCCAATGCTTTCCTTTTCCACAAGATGACTATCCTCGCATGGTTATATTCTTGATGAGTCTATGTGGATGGGAAAATGAAAAGGAAATATCTGACAATGATGAATGGACGGATGAAACTCATGGCACTACTGAGGTTGATTTTATTTATTTGGATGATGCGGATAGAGGCTTAGCCTTAGGGCTAGAGCCAGGACTCTACAACATCCTCTTACCGTATCCTCAGTAGTAGTGTGGTGACTAGTAGGTAGGTTAGTATTTTCTAGTTTTTTCTAGTTTACATTCTTTAAACGAGTCTTTGATTTTCCACACTGATGTGCCTCTCGAGGTATAGTGCTTGTTAGTTGATTGTACAGGTTAAAAAGTTTGAGGTGGGTTCGCTTTCAAGTCCTGAGACTGCCGCAACGTTCATCAAAATATATCTACATCAAATTGCAAGCTGTCTCGTCAAATCAAGGAGATCTCCAATTACAGGTGTAATTCTTCCATACCCACTCTCTTTCGTCTTTACTGTTCAATTAATTTCATAAACTATAAGGCATGACCACATGGAAATTGTCAATGTACTACTTAGTTTTTGAAGTTGCTTGCATGCTAGTGTAAATCATTAATGAGCTTAACTTTATTGGAAATATTCCTAGGCAGCATGACGTCTTTAGTTAACCTTGGAATACGATTGTCTTAGGTCTAGGGTCAAACCATCTTAATGTTTGAACACCTGGCTGTGTGTGTGTTGACCTCTAGGACATAGCTTTTACCCCTTGTCGAAAGGATGTAAGAACACATTTTAGTTTAGGAGCGAAGATCAAAAGAAACTTTATTTAAAAAAAAAAGCCTACAATAAATGGCAATACAAGTCTATAATGTGCTTTAATGTTGGCTTATCGCCTTATTGATACTTGGTAGGCGAGGAGTATTCTACTCCAGACCGATGCCTTGGTTGGTAGGGGGTAGCCTTGCCTAAAGTGAGCTAATAGATTCCTGGATAATGCCTTGTGTTAAACATGGTACCAGGATCGATGTTAGTTTTGCCTTAGGAAGGTCGCCATTGTGTGTAAAAATTGTCACGTGCATCCAAAAAAAAATAATAAAGGCAAAAGGCTCCTGTAACTCTGATGTTTCTTGTGTCCCTAGACGCGTGGTATTAACTTGTTCTTAGAGTAGACACAGTGTGGTCATCTGTTATTTATTAAGCTTGGTTATTTTTCTTGACTTAGGCCAGTTATATAAACCTTGATTAACCTTTGACACCTTGCTAACTCTTGAATTCCTTTCAATAATTTTAAACTCCTATTAATTTGCTACACTAGCTCATTCATGTGACCCTTAAACTAAGTTCTCATAAGCAATATCCATTGTAATCTAACATGCTTGAATTTATACACTTTATATCTTTTGAATTCCAGCATACTTTCACTCTTTTCCCTGTTTTGCAGACGGTCAACCACAACAACCCTATCGAGCTTACCATACCATAGCTTCCGAGGACGGAATCTACATCAGGAAGGGGGGCATGTTAACCCATGGCGGACATTGAGACGTACTATGTTTTACGTCATTAATTTAAATATTCTGAGTCATGGGCCGGGCTTGTCGGCACCATATGTTAAGGATGAAGGGATTGGGTGATCGCCGATGAGAGGCGCACCTTGGATATCAGTAGGATAAGGGTTAGGGTCGGCCGGCCATGTATGGGCACCCAAGTGTGAACGGCCAAGTCACCTATAAGAGTCAAATGTAACCCTAAAATCCTCATTCTCATGTGTTGTGAATAGAAGAGTGCTCTTGCCTTATCTCCTTGTTTTCCTTCTCCTGCGTGTGAGAGAGAGAGAGAGAGAGAGAGAGTGAGAGAGCGATCGAGCGCACTGTGTAGCGGCACGGCGAGGCGGTAGAGCGGCGGAGAGGCGGTAGAGCGGCGAGGCGGCGGAGAGGCGGTAGAGCGGCGACGGCGGCTCCTCCTTCACGGCTGCGACGCGGGAATCCTTCAAGGCGGCAGTTAAGCGGTGAGTGACACACCTTTTGCATTCTGTTTTGAGCTTGCCTTCCTGGTTGTATGCTTGCAGCCATTCGTGGCTCGCATACGGTGTTCGGCAAGCCCCCAGCTACGACCTGTGCGGCAAAAGCGCACAAACGGCGATGCAGGCTCAAAATTTGCACTACTCTGGCACTTCTCCCCTAGCCACTTAGGATCATTTCTGATGCATTTATAATGAAGTTGAGCACACTAATTGTCAGAAACAATAGTTTATAAGATAAAAACACCTTTAATCATGTGTAAAAATACAGTGTTTATCATCCAATGCATCAGAATCGCTCCTGGAGGACTAGGGAAGCTATGCCAGAAGCGAATTTAGGCTCTACAGCGGGCGGCGCAGGCTCAAAATTCGCACTGTTCTAGCACTGCTCCCCTAGCCACTCAGGATCATTTCTAATGCATTTATAATGAAGTTGAGTACACTAATTGTGAGAAACAATAGTTTATAAGATAAAAACAGCTTTAATCATGTGTAAAATTACATTGTTTGTCATCCAATGCATCAGAATTGCTCCTGGAGGACTAGGGAAGCTATGCCAAAACAGTGCAAATTTAGGCTCTGCAGCGGCGGCAGTGCAAGCTCAAAATTTGCACTGTTCTGGCATGCTCCCCCAGCCACACTTAGGATCATTTCTGATGCATTTATAATGAAGTTAAGTACATTGATTATAAAAAACAGTAATTTACAAGATAAAAATACCTTCAATCATGTGTAAAAATACATTATTTGTCATCCAATGCATCAGAATTGCTCCTGTGTGGAGAACTGGGGAAGCTATGCCAGAACAGTGCGAATTTGGGCTCTGCAGGCTCAAAATTCGCACTGTTCTGGCACTGCTCTCCCAGCCACTCAGAATCATTTCTGATGCATTCATAATGAAGTTGAGTACATTGATTATGAAAAATAATAATTTACAAGATAAAATTACCTTTAATCATGTGTAAAAATACATTATTTGTCATCAATGCATCAGAATTGCTCCTGAAGAGCTGGGGAAGCTGTGGCAAAACAGTGCGAATATGGGCTCTACAACAGCGGTGCAGGCTCAAAATTCACACTATTCTGGCACTGCTCCCCCAGGCTCCTAGGGTCATTTCTGATGCATTTACAAAAACATTGATGGTACAAACTAGAGAAAACAATGATATACTTAATGAAAATAAGTTTGCAAAAACTGTATTGTATTCATAATAAGAAGTGATACATCATCTTTACAAAAGCTTTCTTACAATATTGAGCTTCCTTCTCTTATTATTGTGGGCAGAGTGTGCTTTAAGGAGTGATTGGGCTATTTCTTGAGGATCCTCTATGCCTATGCTTTTGGCTATTATACCTATACGAGCAAGAAGCTTACACCTAAATCCAGAACCAAAAACATCAAAGGCAAGGGATTTTTTAATCAGAACTATACATTTGGTGCTCTGTGCCATAGAGCCTACATTGAGCATCTTAGAGAGGGCTTTCAAAAAGAAGAGAGTGAAGGAAGATTGAGGGGTGTAGTCCCTGTGTGGATAATGGCGACGCCATCCACACAAGAAGAGAGTGAAGGAAGATTGAGGGGTGTAGTCCCTATGTGGATAATGGCGACGCCATCCACAAGAAGAGAGTGAAGGAAGATTGAGGGGTGTAGTCCCTGTGTGGATAATGGTGACGCCATCCACAAGAAGCCGACCAAGATAGTGCGCCAACGTAGCATCATGTCCATGGACCTTGGCCTGGTCTCTGCCTGCCGCCTCTCCTAGCAAATGTGTCAATTTCAACCACCCTCTGCAATCAAAGGAAAAATCAAAATATTTCTCTATACATAATTACAAATGTTTCTAGGTCGATTATTACCTCTTGCTCAATGTCTTCTTTTGCCAAAGTGCAGGTGGGAGCGGAGAGGTCAATCGAGGACTTAGCCTCATCCTTTTTAGGTGCTTTGGTCTCCTCCATCACTCCAGCAGCAAGGGTATCCTTTTCAGTCTCTAGCTTGTCTTGTAAGGTTGTGAATTCCTCCTCTGGAACTAGGGCTTGCTCCGCAGTCTCAACCACAGTTTCCTTGATCAAAGCAACTGTTTGCGAATAGATTCTCCAAGGGGTAATATAACACTATCTAGGTGAGGACCGAAGGTGGACGTATCAAGGTCCACCTCATATCACGTGCATATAATGCCCAAGCATTCATCCATTCTCAAGCCAGCTGCCTTTTCAAGGTCATGAAGAAATAAGTATTCTTCACCTTCCACCACAATGGTACTCAAGAAATTGATCTTAAGCTCTGGCAACACCTTGCTCTCCTCGTGTGGGAAAGATGGCCCTGCATCCTTTACTACAGTGGGTTGTTCAGCTGTTGCAGATTGTGCACCCTTTAGAAAGTGCTCTGATGCAAGCTGCTCTTCCCTTCACTTCCTTGTCATCCTTCAAATACCCTGCCAACTGCAATGCAGGCATCTCTACCTCCTCATCCGAATCCTCATCTCGCTGATGAGGAACGCAAAAGTGGCGAGCCACGAGAGGAACCTAGTTCCTAAATTGCCCTTCCCCAACCTCTTCACCTCTCCTGTTTATTGAAGGTACAGTAAGCTCCTGCGGGGATGCAGATGTCGATGAAGCGTTCAAGGCACTGGATGTAGGGATGGGCATATTATTGAATGAACTTAAGCAGCTCAACAGGCACCCACCATCGATCACTGGGGCAATGGGGAAAGGAGATGGAGTGGGGAGCCAAGTATTGCTCCATGTATGCAATCTCCGTCTCATAATGTTGGGATGCAAGGGTGAGCGACTTTTCAAAGTCGACTTCACGAGCGAACATGACAAAGAGCTCGCTCTTGCCCGCCCACGGGGTGGTGGAGAGGAACTCACAGAACTTGTCAAAGGGGGTAGCCATGTGAATGCAAAGAGATAGTGTGAGCTCGTGCTTGGTTTCTGTCACGTGAAAATGAGAAAGAAGGCACCTTTGGCTATTTATAGTTAAAATTTAAAGTTTGGCCTTTTCACACTAGACCGCTAGACAAAAAAATCACAGTTTGCAAAAATATTAAGATTTCAATTAAATAGGTTAAAAAAGAGCCTGCTACAAAATTACAAGCATGTCATCTAATCTAAAATTGTTATAATGTCTTCATTTTTTGCCGCTCTTGTGACATTTACTTCATGTTGATCTCCATCTCCTTGTTGACTTGAAAGCTTGTCATTGCCTTCACCTCGATCCTGAAACTCTTGCCCCTCACGTGCATCAGAACAGAGGCTATTTTCCCATATACCCAGTTCATCTTCAAGCTCTTCCACATGCCTACTATGTGTTGGTAGGGCTATGCACCTTGCTCTGCTGAAAATTCAAGGTCCCCCATTTGCCATGATTCTGAGACCATGGTTGTCCCCTCCTTACGCTTCCCGATCTATAAAAATATAGAAAGTGGCTCAATAACTAGAAAGTGTAAGGGTTAATTCTAGACATGTAGTGGAATCAGATATACCTTTCTTCTCATCAACTTGAAACTTGACTCTTCCACATTGTCAAAGCCCATGATGCTAAAGTGTTGACAAGGTCTACTAGGCTCCAATGCTTGCTTGCTCTGCCACTCGCTCAATCCATCCATTTTTCATCATCACAGCTACCTCAATAGAGACACAATTTCTTCTTTTGAGGCGGCTTGAAGTGGGATCCATGTCCTGTGCTTTTGCATCCATCTTTGGTAGTGCAAACGCATGTACAAAATAGAGCGTGCCTTCAAGAACCTGAAAGACACTGTAGAATCTACTAGATTGCACTTGTACACATCACCTTGATGTGACCCCTCATTAACCTCCCAACCCTCTCCTAGTAATCCTTGAATGAGGTCAGACCGTACCTCCTTATTACAAATATACATTGTTTTTGTTTGGTGCATTGGCATATGGAATTGAACATGTGCACAAAACATGTAAAGGACAAAACCAATTTAGCCCTACTGACCTATATGCCTTTGAAAACTTGAGTGATGTCTTGATATCACTTACCATCTTAAACTTTAAGCATAAGATGGTCCAAGCATCAGGTTTGGGCCATTCGGAAATTGTTAAGAGGGGGGTTGGGGGTCTCTTCTAGCTTGCCAAATAAACCTGGTTTTTTATCTACAAAATATGAGTGAGAAAAGAAAAAGATATTGTTCTGTACAAGATCACTTGGGCTTTGAGATACAAACATTGCCTCTCCAATGGATGCATGCATTTAGCATAGAAAACTCCAATGGATGCATGCATTTAGCATAGAAACTCCAGTGAGGCTTTGGAGTGGTTGTTCCTCAACATAATTAGAGGGGAAAATATATGCAGAGAGACATAAGAAAATGGAGAATCATAAGAAAATTTGAAACAAAAAATCCAATATTAGTATGTTGTTAAAGCTGTGTTTATGTTACACTGACAATTTGAAGGAAACCTTGGTCGTTGGCCTTGAATGTATAGGTCTCCAAGGGTATACACATGTTGCACTATGGTACGCAGTCCTTCCTTCTTAGTATGCTTGAAGCCTTGTAGCCGCCCCTTCCAATGATGTAGCATATCCCCAGTTTTGACGCACTCGATGTGGTCCCTTAGATCTTGGCTGCATGTAGACCCAAGCCCCAACCCTGAATCTTATTGGAGCCCAAACTCCATTCTCATCTCTTGTGTTATGTAGCACAAGCTCTTCCACCTTCTCCCTAGGTCTTCTCACATCACTGGTGGAAGAGGCCATGGTGGTAAGAAAAGAGAAGAAGGGATAAGAAAAGCTTGTTTTACAACAGAGGAGTGGAGAGGAGAGAAAGTTCAGGGTTTTCAGTGCAGCAATGGAAAGCTTAAAAGAGGGTTAGAGTTTGAGAATGGGCTTCCTGAACCTAGAGTAGACTAAAGAGGGATAGAGTTTTTGCAGCAGCAATGGAGAGGGAGGGAGCTTGAGAGAGAAAGAGAGGGAGATTGAGGGGGAGGGAGCTTGAGGAAGGAGGGAGAGCTTGAGAGGGATGGAGTTTCTGCGCAGCAATGGAGAGCTTAGAAAAGGAAGAAAGAGGGAGAGGGAGCTTGAGACTAAGGGAGCTTGAGACTAAGGGAGCTTGAGGAGGGAGAGCTTGAGAGGTATGGAGTTTCTGCGCGGCGGCAATGGAGAGCTTAGAAGGGGAAGAAAGAGGTTCAAAATGAGCTTTCTAAACCTAGAGTATGTTGGGGGGAAGTTTGAGAGAGAAAACATACTTTTGGAAAAAAAAAAATCAATTTTTAGGGTTTTTAATCTGCGCGATTCTAGGTGGGAGGACCTCTAAGTTTGGGCCCAAAAGGTAGGGGGACAAGAGTAGTAATTAGGCCCCATTAGCAAACCAAAGCCTAGGTCCCCTCCTAGGGTCAAAGAAGTCAAAAATGTGCACCCAGCCCTCTTCCTATTGATCCATTCCTAATCAAAACTTAATCCAAGAGGCCCTCTTTGGGTCCAAAAAAATCCTAATGCTTTATGGTGGCTACAATAATTAGTCCATACTTTATTAGGTATACCTATCCCATCCTCACATTCTCCAGGCTCACGTCTATAGGTTCACCTGTCTAGGCCCATGGCTCATGTGTCCACACTCATAGCTCACATGTCCGGGCTCGCATGTCTGAATTCACATTTATTTGCATGGGACTGGGGACGCATGTTCCCTATTCGAGAGTTAGTTTAGCTTGGTTTTTGGTAATTCTTACAATTTTTAGACTTGATGGGGTGAGATTAAGGATCCTAATCTTAATTAATGATTTTAATATAACTCATTAAGTATTTTTTATTGTTTTTAGATGATTTTGCATGCTTCTACTCTACCAATTCAATAATGCACGAACAAAAATTAACAATTTCACTCTAATTCAACCTAATGGAGCTCAATGCTCATGTTTTCAAAGTGGATTCCACTCTTAATCGTAATTGCTAAGCTAATCCTTGGATCAAAGCAATGAATTAGAGTGAAATTAATAATTTTACTCTATTTCAACTTAAGGGAGCTCAATGCTCATGTTTTCAAAGTGAATTTCACTCCTAATCACAAGTGCTAAACTAATTCTTGGATCAAAGCAATGAATTAGAGTGAAATTAATAATTTTACTCTATTTCAACCTAAGGGAGCTCAATGCTCATGTTTTCGAAGTGGATTCCATTCCTAATCACAATTGCTAAGCTAATCCTTGGATCAAAGCAATGAAATCTAAGCCTCTTGGGCTTAAATTTTCTTATAAATCACCAAAAAATCAAGGTAATAAATGAACATAGATTTCTCTAATGCAAAATAAACTTCACATAAAAATCAAACACATCCAATGCTCTAAAATCGTATGTTTTTTGGAGAGTGATCTCCTAATCAACATCAGGCAATATTGGGTAATCTCAATAGCTTGAAATCGATGGAAAACAAAGCTAAGCCCTAGGCTAGTCCCCGGTAGTCCAAATATGTTCAAGTCAAGAGCTTACCTTAGCCTTGCCAAAGGATGTGCCATTAGGTCTTACCTTCGACCGCAAATGCAACTTCCCATTGTGGTTGTGCTACCTCATCTGTCATGTCCTCACTTCATTATCACATTGGAATGCTCCTTGCGCCAAAGGAGTGAAGGGAGAGCTTTCAATGCCTAGATAGATGCAAGAAGAGATGGTCCTTTGCGAACATTGGCAGGGGAACAAGAAGCTATTTGCAAGAAGAAAACTTATAATCAAACCTATTTAGCATGCATCTGTTAAGCAAGCAAGATTCAAAAGCATACAAGTAAGCAAAAAGATGAAAGAGGGAAAGCTCACAAGTAAACTATTGCAAGGGAATGATTATGTATTGCCTATTGTCAAAAATGACTTATATACAAGTGACTATTTTCACACTAAGCCAACCAAACTTAAAGATGCTCCGGCCTCTATTACTAGTCTTTATACACTAAATCCGAGAATTTTCCTATTTGACATTAAGCTCACGGTAAGAGACTTCTTTATATGTTCCACCGCCCTCTTACCTGCGCGAGTAAGATTGAAAGCACCTAACAGTAGGTCAAGCAAGCCAAACCATGTCAACCACTGCAGTTGTTAACATTACTGTCCTCATAGTAGGGCTCCATGAGAGAGAGAGAGAGAGAGAGAGAGAGAGAGAGAGAGAGAGAGAGAGAGAGAGAGATTAAAAGGGAGGAAAAATGAAGGTAATGTGAAAAAGATGAGAAAATACCTAAAAGAAGAGTACTAGGTGGGAGAAGTTAAGGGAAGACAAAATGAGGGTGTTCCGCATGATAAAAGGTGCCAATACTAAGGTCAAATATGCTGATTAGACATGAACTAAAGGTCTATATTGACTATTAAAGAGACTGGTTTCCAACACTCAAAGATTAAAACCCAACATCTTGATGAAAAATCATCCTTGGCTTGGAGCTTCAAGGAAACAGTTAAATGGTGTCGTGGGCCGTGATATGCATAAGGATGTGCCTAGGCCTTATTTGTTGAATTAGAAGCTACTTAATAAGGAGTTGGAGACTAGACTAGGTTATAAGTGATTTATGGACACCGGATAAGTGTGAACATCCATAAGTGAAGTTATAAAGTCAAATATCTACACTCAATACACTTTAGCATACTCGTTTTAATTTTGAGAGCTCTCTTGTCCTCTTTCCTTCTTGCGGTACTTCTTTCCTAGAGTGCTCAAGCTCTCATATGAGCTCTTATCATGTTAGTTTTTACATGAGTTCATGGATTAGCTTGATCTTCAAGATGTGTGTGAAAATTTTGCATAGGGTTCTCTTGAGTAAAGGAGCAAGCTTGTGGTTGAAATCTCATACTAGGGTGGAGTAGTGGAAGGAAGTGGGTCTAGGAAGAGAAAAGAGAGATGAGAAGAAGAGGAGATAACAAGAGGAAGTGTAGGGCTAGAGAGTGAAAATGTGGAAAGGGCTATGAGAGTCCAATGGAAGAGAAATCTCCATTATATCTTGCCTTATGTAGCTTGGATAGAAATTTCACAAGGAACCATAGTCTTGAGGGTGACGGAGAAGACAGTGGAAGAGGCTTGGTTTTCTCTCCACACAAACTTGGATCACACACACTCTCCACAAAAGTGTACATCATTATTCACAAATTTTTCAAATTTGAGTTAACACATCATCATACAAAATTGAGTGCCACACACTCAGAAAAAAGTGTGACATGTCGTCACACACCACTTGAACACTATTTTATATCACATACCTCTTTCATACACTTCATTTTGTATCTACACACACACACATACAGACAGTCACCCACGTTACAAGTAAAGAGTAAACATGAACACTTGGATTCATCCGAGACCGTGAGCACTCCTGCAAGAAGACAAATTAGCCATTTGTTAGAGTTGGTAAGAACGAAAACAAGAGAGAAATCGTAGTAGTAGTGAAAGTAGAATCCATGTATTGGTATCCCCTTATGCCTAGCACAATGGACCTCGATAAAGAGTCTCAAAAACGAACGTGTTCGTCTCTGACCTCAACCCGAAAAACAAAAACAAAAAAGTGGACCTTGATAAAGAGTAGCAACCAGAGAGGAAAAGATATTTGTGCACCCGTGAAACCGAGTTAACACAACCCACAATACTAATAAAGTACAAATGGTTAAAGAGACTAAGATGTTGGTAAGAAACAAGGATAGTATAGCATTAAAAGCTTGAGTTATCACATGATTATGTTTAAATCAAGAAAGTGTTTAACATGGTAGAGATGTGTGGTACCTTATTAGGATATTTGAAAAGAAATTGTAGAAAGTAATTGACTAAGTACAAGCTTCAGAAACATAGAACTGTATGGATCCATTAATATCAAATAAGGTAAGAGTAAGCATCATGTAAACCTTGAAAATGCATCTACTTTAGATTTTCTTTATGCTTAGAGTAAATGTGCATGTGCCTATGTATAACTATATTTGAAGTGAGAAATTAAAAAGTTTAATAGGATGATGGAATTTATATTGAAAAACACCATTTAGAGAGTGTCGACATGGTTTGTAACTGCCATTGTGTAGATTAAAGGATGTGCTTCACTAGGAGAAAGCATGGGATACCTTCAGAGACAAGAGGAGTCTTGGCCCCTCCTTGAGTTGTAATAGCACTAGTAAACTTAGATGACTAAAGGGGTCCTAATATAGCTATTGATAGCACTGATGGTTTAGAGTGAGGAAGCAAGTAAAATCTTCTACAAAACATAGAGGGCCGTGCACAATAATGCAATTGTTTAGAGTGCTATTAGCAAGTTACAAAGGATGTGCTTTGAGTTATGGACAAGTGCTACATGACAATGAAAATGTTTGGGGCATGACAAGTGCTATATATATACTCTTTTGAAATATAAAGCAACTCGTGTACAACAAAAGATTTTCTACATATATATATATATATATATATATATATATATATATATATATATATATATATATATATATATATATATATATATATAATCTTTCAAAATATAAAGCAACTCATGTACAACTATGGAACGCTTCATGCTTAGCAACTCACCAACTCACCATAATTTAGCAAGGTGTCTCTATATAGTCACACCCCAAACATTTTCATTGTCACACATCACTTGTCCATAACTCAAAGCACATCCTATGTAACTTCTATGACACATGATACATGTTTCAAAACAACCAAATAAAAATGATGATGTATGTGTTTATTTAAACCAAGGTTAGGTTTGAAGTAAAGTATATTTACTTATTTTGTTACCTTGTTTTTATTATGTTTAGCAATCACCTAGTTGCTCCCTACAAATGGAATGCAAAAGAGCTAAATTACACCCTTAAAGAGAAAGGATAAGCAAGCGTGTTTGAGAATGTCTCAAGTGGTGGTAACCCAAGTATCTTGAGACAATACACGATTTATGAATTCAAAGTACTCATAGCCATGCAAAGACGCCTAATTCCAAAACTTCCTTTGCAATGGCTTGAATTGACCTATCAACCTGAACAACCAATTTTACAACAGTACCTTCAGCTCAAAAATTGACGCAACATTGCTATGCCTAAATTTTGAGACATTGGGAACAAAAATTACATATAGAGGCATAAATTTACCTTCGCGAAGCCAGTTTTGTAAGACAACCATGTTTGAAAAATCTAAAGCAACTATCAAATGTTGTAATGATCTCACTTTTGAAGAAAGACAAATTTATCCTCAATTTAGCCTCATAAAGACATTTATCGTCATAAAGAAAACTTGGAAGCTCTAAAGAACATAAACGAACAAGAAAACAAGAACTAATTGTTGCCTACCGCATAAAGCATACCCCATAACCACATTGAAACCCATCATTTACTACCCTCTGCCTTTGATATCCAACACTCAAACTTGCTACACTGTGGACTCCCACTTCATGAGCATTCTGATGTGGGTAAAGCTTGGGAAAAAAACAAATCTGCCTATTCAATCTCAAGAGCCAAGGACCTCCGGCTTGAGTAGCCAACACAGGTAGCTAATCTATGCACCAAGATGCAATAATTTAATCTTGTGCTCACTCCAAAATGCCTTGAGCATGTTTTAACATTTCCTATACAGTTAAAACCACCAAAAAGACTCCATATCCATGCTACAATACATATTGGATTCAAGAAGGTTGACTTGGGACACCTTCAAACCCTAAACAAGCTCAATGATTGGATGGCCCTCTTCCACAAATAAAATTTATACAAGCTCCATCAAGACAACCAAATTCCCAATGTTCCTCTATTTTAATAGCAATGTATGAGGAGAAGTTGGGGGACTAGCCAATCAGGTCTCTCACCTTTGAATTTCCACAGTGCCAGTTCTAGCTCCTCCTAACCAAGTTCTAGCAAGATATCAGAGATTCGCGTAGTACAGCTGCATGGCACACATGGAGAGCTCAATGCAACCAAGCCATCTAAGGCGCCCTCATCTCTTTCTCCTGTAGGCATACCTTCTCGTTCGTATCAATGGAAAAGCTCTTGCTATTTCCCAAACTTAACAGACCAAAGAGAGACCTTCACTCCACGAGGGTCTACTCACAAAACTTCAAATTATAACTTCATCATGGATAAATTAGAGTGTGTGCTATGGCATCCCTCCTCTCGATCATCAATTCCAAGAGTAAGGAATGGCTCAAGCACAAATCTTTTTAGTCTTGACATTATAACACTACACTCAGGAGGTGAAGGGCAAAATAGGCCATGAGAGCACGCGCAAATAGAAAGTCAATGTTATTTCCTAAACAAAAACCAAGGTGCACGCTTTACTCCATGCGTCTTCCTCTAAAAGCTTCAAAACATGGACTCCATCAGGCCACATGCTAAGACATCTGCACTTACGTCATTGACGCTCGAGAGAAGGTGCACATAATAATGCATAAAGATAGGTCACCTTATCAAGCTGAGTTTCTATCACTTCTCCGCATGGAGGGTATTTTCAACCATGGTGGAGGCTAGCACTTCAGAGTACTCAACTCAACATTCACTGGTTGGGCAAATTGAAGCGCTTTGGATGGGCGGAACTTGTACAAAGTCTTCAAAAGATATCAATGTCAGCTAAAACAACAGAGAAAGAGATATAACCCATAATTTCTAAGACCATAATCTAGATTATGTATCACCAGCAATGCTGTTAAAATACACAAAATGAGGTGACATGGCCCCAGCTCTTCATTCAGAGGAACAACACAATCCCCACATTTGGCCAAGTTCACAGCTGATAACCACATCCTAGGTAGGAAAATGAAAACAAACTATTAAATTGCCTAACGAAGTGTCGTATTGATTCATCCCAAACTTCCTGGTAGCGTAAGGCCACAAACTGAGAAAAACTACAGCCCCTCTGAGTTGTTTAAGTTACAGAAAGCAAAAGACCTGTAGCTTTACCTGCCTCAATATACAGCCTGTAAAGAGACCTCCAAACCAGCGATACCCAGTCTATACTCTTTGAGTCATCCTACTAACCCAACTGGTAAAACCCAACGGTACCAGGAGACTAGATAACATTCACAGTCCCAATTACATGGAACATATATTGCTCACGAAGTTGTCAAACAAAACATATCTACTCATCGTCATCCTCATCATCAGGCTCCTCTTCACCATCATCCTCAGCACCATTGCCCTGCATGCACACACAATGACCCTGTCAGGAAGAGAAATACACTCCTTAGTGCAACGAATTGAGAACTCCCATGGAAGAGGGGAGGAGGAGGGGGGAGGGTGGTGTAAGGCAAGCAGGCTCTCAGGCCTTGACCACCGATACATGCGTGAGACGTAAAGCCCCTATGCTTACCGCAAGCTGGGTATAGCTGCATATGCAAAACTAACTGATTAGTGATCTTCTCTTTACCTGATCTTCATCGTCGTCGTCGTCGTCTCCAGCATCCTCATCATCAAGCTCATCGTCGTCATCATCAGCCTCCTGTGAACTCAGGATGAAACACTAATATAGAGCTACAAATAGTGAAGCTAAACAAGACTAAAATCCAAAGAGCTCTCACATTATTGAAGTACTTCAAGGGATTTGGCCACAAGTCCTCTTTTATTATCTCTGCTACCTGGGCGATGCCAAAGCTTACATTGTCAAACACTAAAAGGCAAGGCACAAGAGTTCATATTAACATATTAAACCTAACAATAGTCCATCAAAACACAGCACTCAAAAACCATGCTATCGAGTTTGTTTTGCTGCTACTGAGCGAAGACCTCCAAAAACCTGTGCCATACTTTGTCACATAGTTCCAATTCGAAGGCATGTTACCTACATAACACATCTTAGTAGACTGTAGCACGTACTACTCTATAAAAATGTTTTGGGTGATTTTCCTTTTAGATGGCAAATACCTCATCATGAACACCGTCTGAAGATTCCTTCTGATCTGTGTCACTGAACCACTTGAAAAAACTGCACAACACAGGCCACCGGTTCAGGTTTCTAATTCGTACTTGCAACAGGAAGGAAACAACAATGAATATGTGGTGCTTAATTTAACACTGAATGCAGCTGAACGCAGACGTTTACTTCACACGAAAACTGCTGTTGCGAAACTGCAGTTCCAAGTGGAAGCCTTGCTGTACTTGCTCCAGCCCGAAGCCTACTGATTAGGAACATGCAACAATGCTTGACACAGGAGAGAAATGAGTTGTATTTTCAGTATATTGATATGGTACAATAAGATGTATGTCGGTACAACTTCCATGGCCTTTGGCCTTCCCAAGACAGAATTCTCGACCAAAAGAGTGCCTAATGACTGACTATGAGCTGCCCTAAGAGTGGGGGTCAGATGACCTATGAGTGAACTGTTGCTTGCTATTGATAGGCCGATGGAGATCCCCTACAGCAATCTGACTGCTGATAGCCAGCAGAGGCAAGCACAAAAAATCAAAATATTATATACTCATGCTGACTTCCCCTGATTGGTGTCAAAAGACCGGGCCGACTGGGCACCTAAAGCATGTGCATCTTATTCCTTGCTTGAGCCTAAATCTATATATACCTAGATGAATCCAGGAACATGCCCAAATTCACCTTTTAGGAACGTGCATGTTATATACTCATGGTAGTCAACCCACAGGACTATATAACTATCAACTCCATTATGCGTAGTATGGACTAGATACTACCGACATCCCCACTAACGTCATTAGTGCCCAATAGTGGGTGTAGAACTCTATATCAAGATATGCTCTCACACACACACACACATAAGAGCATATATTCACACACAGCCGTACGTAACCGACATCTGCTGCCTAACCAGGGATTAGCAGGGGGACTAGCATGTCCACGTGTGTGCACGTGACAACTGCCATGCTGGCTACTTCATATGCTGTTCAAAAGTAGGAGCGACTCATCCATGGGTAAGGACATGTTCCTCTTTGGACAAAAACCCTAAAGCTGCTCGTACCTACCATGTACAACAAATTATTAAAAATAAAGCACCCATTGCATTGGGAAAACAGTGTTTTTGGACGAGTTTGTGGGCTGATGTTTTTGGCTGCGAGTAAGGGCAACTTGGCTACATTGTTCGGGACCTTTTGAACGTATTTTCTTGGCATAAAGGGATGCAGGTTTGTGTATTGGAATTAGCACAAGACTCTGCGAGAGTTCTATGCTAAGAGGATCAGAGGTATGAACATATTGGGCATGCTATTACTTCATGTTTAGCCATGTTGTACTCAATTGAACTCTTCCTTGAATGCGAATAAAGAAATACCGAAAGGGGCGCCAAGCTTTAGGGCCAACAGGTGTCGTTTTCTTATAGGAGCACTCTAGCTCCCTTTTGACTGTTTTCTTTGCTGATTTGCAGCCGTATTATTGCGATAGTTAGTCTACCACACTTTGGTTTTCCCTAAAGGCCGGTTTCACTCTTCGTCAATCATTGCCACTGCTGCCAGCCACTAGCATATTGAATATTGATATGTGCATCCAGAAAGAATTTTGCAACAACATGCACTCTTGGAGGGCTTAAGTCTAAGTTTCAACACATAGGAGCCACGACCCAGTGGCATGAATTTGCTGTCAGGTTCAAATAAGAGACCCAAGACAAGACACCATATGCATCCAAATCCTCTTAGGTGTTGTGGCGTCACTGAAGAGGTAAGAACAGCAGCGTCAAAAAGAAGCGCAAAACTTTGCTGCAGCCATGTCTCAAAGGAGCCTTACAAATTAAAAGGTAAATCCTTTAAAGTGTACATAATGAGCTGACTAACTTTACTAGATGACCTACAGACACAGGAAGACATTAAGGTCTAGTATGAACTATGATGGAAACCTCCGGGGCTAACTTTAAAGACCAGGTGCATCAGACTCTTCATTCATCTTTGTGCATCCGTTCAAAAGGTTGAGGCATGCAGTATTATTGATCAAGAGTCCTCATCCACCAGACTTTGTTTTGACAAAATTTGTTTTAAGAACATTTTGTACGTTTCAAAACTAGTTTAATTCAGCCCTATTTTTTATGTTCTTTGAAGGCCTCATCTGTTGGTGCACTCATAAAAAAGGCATACCTGCTTCTTCGCTTGTGTAGCTGCAATCCCTTGGTCGTGCTGATTTGTGTGCAAAAACTTCCCACAAAGGCCTTCTTGGGCCCGGTGCACCTTAATTCCAAGGGTGATAGCATCAAATTTTGCATAATTTGAGCTTTTCTTTTTTTTTAATTCAAATTTGAGTTTTTTTGCCAAGCTGCACAAAAAACCCTTGGTCATGCTGATTTCTGTGCATAAACTTCCCACAAAGGCATTCTTGGGCCCTATGCACCCTAATTCCAAGGGTGGCAGCATCAATTTTGGACAATTTGAGCTTTTCTTTTTTTTTTTATCAAAAATAGAGCATTTTTGCAGACGCGTCTTTTTTTCTTCACCGTCCCTTGCTCTATGATGCCATGTGGAGCCACGTAAAAACCCCCATACCAAACGCTTCAAACAGATAAGGAAGTGTTTTTGCAAACGTGTTACTAACACTCCAACACTTTCTCGCCTCGCCGTGTTGACCACCCCCTCAAACCATTCTGGAGATCCAAAACCTCACCAATGGACACAAAGACCCACACCCTCTTTGGGTGTGAACAGCCCTTATTAGGTTTTGGTCAAAGGATAGGACTTGATGCCTATAAAAGCACATACTTGGGTGGTTCTGTTAACAATGAGCATCATTTGAATTGTGCAATCTCTCTCTTGTTTGCCACCACATCCCTCTCTCTCTCTCTCTCCCCCCCCTCTCTCTCTCTCTCTTTCTCTCCACCACCTTATCATGGCTTGATCTTCCATCCCTCTCTTTGCACATGCTCCATCCTGGCACCATGAATGCTAACATGGTATCACAGCCACCTTAGCTATGCTCCATATGCCTTCAATGCCGTGTTTTTTGGAATTGTGCGTTTCTCATCAGAAGTGCCACCATCATCACCATCCATGCTAAATTTTTTCTCTGAATTGTGCGCTTCTCATTGGAGTTTCCACCACATCAATGGCTACGTTAAACCATCTCTGATGTAGCTGACCCAGCCTCTATCTGCCGCCGTCTGCACAGCTTGCCAACATCATCTGCAACCCAACAACCTACACGTTGCCATAGCCAGCACAAAACCCTTGCTTTCTCTCCGTGTAGAGTTTTCCACTTACAGTATACTTGATAGAGATTACTTCAGGAGCTTCCAAGGTTCTCCTCCTCCCTGAGGCAGGCTCCATTCTTGTGCAAAATGGTACTTTTTCTCATTTTGTGAACGACACATATAAGGTTCTTGTGAAACATCTAAATGGCCACTATGCGCCCTTCATCCTCAGCCCCTTTTATCTCGTAAACTTTACAGAGCCCCAGCCAAATCCTTATGGGGAAGATCTCTTTCTCTTTATCATCCCTCCAGAGGACCTACCTCCTCACTTTGCTTTGGTAATCCCCCTCTGCATTACTGTCAGTTACTCTACACCATTCTGAGTTTCCTGTTTCTTGACATGGTCTCCTGAACACACACCTATAAAACTATGATATACAAGATAGCTACTAGAAAATGTATCCTACAGGTATTATGATACAATACATATTTGAATGCTTCTAAAACTTGGCTGCACCCACTGATCCAACACCACAAGAAACTTACAGACCTCTCCTCTGTAAAAGGCCGCTTGTTCCCTTCTTTTTCTTGTATTCCATTTGTAAAATCCTGTAAGATACATAAACAATAACAATACCCTTTTAGGTACAAGTGACGAGCATCAGTGTGTGTTTTCAACCAGAAAAAATATAGCAAACAAACTAGATGTAGCAGAACCAGAAATATATCCAAACACAGTTTTCAAGAGCCATTCATCAAAACTAATTAATCAGATCTTGGCAGAATAAACTGTGCAGAATTTAAAGCAGCTTGTGTGTAAGTCATTTCCACAATTTACTTCAATTTTGGGCAAAAAAACAATACCATGCCATCCTTCCAGCGAGGTTGGGTACCCGATATTGAAGTGGTGCCTTCATCAGAAAAGCGGAAAACCTTCACCAGCTTACTATCCTCAAAATAAGGATTAGGCTGAAAAGTCTGCCATGTAAGAGCCACAATTTTCAAAAATTGCAACCCTTGTAGATACCACATACAGAGTGAAAATCAGACAAACACGACAAAGCACATTCAATAAGAATCTCCTTACAAATGTGATACTGTAACCAGATTTCACGTCCTTAAAATCCTCCACATCCAAAGATTGGAGGTGCTTGAAAACCTATCAATAAAGTAGCAATTTCTTCTCAATAGGTATTTTCGATTCAAAACTATTTCGATCAGGCACCGGCTACTCAAGAAATCCAACAAGTTTACCTGCTGATCTTCTTCACTCAGGAGCTCACAAAGAGCAGGATGGCTGAGAAACTGCGAGCGAGCACTAATTACTTCAGTTGCTCACATCCTAAAATTCACAAAATAAAATTGGAATATTTTCAAGCCTTTCTGATTACCATAGCAAGCAGAGCAGCACACCACTCAAAGAAAAAACATCCTGAATGCAAGCTTTAAATACTAAATGCTACAATGAGAGCAACTCACATGCAAAAGACATGTCATTAAACAATCAAATATTATTCTTCATCAGACAGCCACAGAAACTGTTAAAATAAAAGTTCAGTACATACTGCAGTTAACCAGAAATCAGGTATCGCCTGGATTATTTCATTTCTTTTGTGATATATAGGCCTCCGAACTTCATTGTATTTCTGTTCAACTTCAAGCACCTTGTCACTAGCTTCTTCATTCACCTGCAAGTAATTGAGTAGGTATCACCTAAAAAGTTTAATCTTGAAACACCAGAAACAGCTAGTTTTTTTTCAAGAAAATATTATCGTTGGATTCTACAATAGTCCACAACTGTGCTACCAGGTACTTCACCTCCAAATAGACCGTGCGAGTGCAAGCCAACACGAAGAGATCATACACAACCTTTGCAAGAAAAAGTTAAAAAGCGAGCAAGACCTGCCAGACTGATACCTGTCTACACCTCCCAATCCAACTCATTCTGAAAAGCATATGGTGTAAGTATAATGAAAGCCTCTGAACTCTTAGGGCAGTAGAGTGAAAAGGTTGCATAAGTTTCCATGCAGTATCTCAGCCTCAGCCTTTTCAATGTTGCTGACAAGAGTACGGGTACCAATAAAGTTTGTAACTATTTGGCCCTCCTCATGATAGAACTCATGCCCGGACACATGGACAAGTTGATGGACACCTGGGAACACGATTCCTAAAGTCGGCATTGGAAAAAGCACCAAGTCTTGGTCAAAAAGCAAAAAAAAAAGCAAAAAAGTCAAACTATGTTGTCCAAAAGCTGAAGGCACCATTGGAAAGAGGACATCAAACTGGACCAAAAACCTAAAAGCTACTCTTTCAAAAAGCATCTCCAAGGCCGAAAAGCAAGGCCCTGAAGTTGTAAAAGCACAAATCAAGAACTTTGGCTATTATTAATAATATTTAACAAAAAGGCAAAAGCAAAGTAAAAGGCAAAAAAAGCAAAAGCATCACTTTTTGACAAAAAGCAAGGCTTCCCAAAGTGTAAAAGAAGCATGAGCCTCTCTTGAGCATCAAGTTGAAGAAGAACCATAGTCACAAGGGACGGGGGACGATAACGGGGCCGGGGGGACGGGGACGGGAAGGGGGCGGCCATATGTAGGGAGCGGGGACGGGGGTAGGAAAGGCACTTAAAAATTACTTTGTCAGTAACACCCACTCGCCTATACGGGCAAAGCTTGCATGTCCATGGCTGTGCACCACCTCCATGAGGGGATGGGGTGTGATCGACCTCGTCCCACCATGTCCATCCCGTCGTCCTTCTACGGGTAGTTGGAACTTGAAGAGCCACTACCACGAGGAGGATGACATGGATGATGGATGCCTCCTTGTCACTTGATAGCTTGAGAGAGAGAGAGAGAGAGAGAGAGAGAGAGTGTGAGTGAGGCTTGAGCCTTGAAAGCTGAGGAAGAAGTTGAGAAGTTGAGTGTGAGGGAGGGTGCGTGGGAGGGAGGGGTGTGTGTGTGTGAAGCTTGAGAGAGAGAGAGTGTGAGGGAGAGAGTGTATCTTGAGAGGCTACAGCTTGCTTGTGTGAGAGCTTGAAACTTGAGACCTTGGCCCTTGAGGCTTGCCGCTTGAGGGGGAGACAGTGCGTGTGTGTGAAGCTAAAGCTTGAAGTGTGAGTGGGAGTGTGTGTGTGTGTGTGTTCTTATAGGGAGGGAGGCAAGAGAGAGGCCAAGGCTAAAGGCCCATGAAAAGCCCCTCCCAAACGGCAAAAAAAAGGTCAAAAATGTGACCATTGCCCAAACAGTAACCTACGGCGTTCCCATGCAGCCGTCCCCCACAACCGCCCCCTCCTAGATTTGTTCCCGAAACGCCATCCCTTGTGAGGGACGCTCAGCTGGGGACGTCCATCAGTCCCCGTCCGTCCTCGTCCCACAATGTTCCCAAGACGGCGTCTCCCCATTCCAAGGGTCCGTCCCCTCCGTCCCCTATGACTATGAGAAGAACCTCTTCATCGCGTTGCCATCTTCGTTGAATCATGGACATTATCTTCTTCATCATCATGTATGAACCAAATCATGGAGTTTTTCATCGTTGCCCGCTAATTTCAGAGCGCCTCCATCAACTACAGTGCCACATCATCACCTTTCCGTACGATTGTACGGGTCCGTAAAGCTATACGGACTATGAGGACATAAAAATTCAAAAACCCTAAAACTGCTCGAAAAACCCAAAAACTACTTTTTGAAGGTTTTGATCGCCCGAAAACCATTAAAACAAGTTTTATATAAGTGTTTCTTGGACATGGAGGACTTGGACATAGAGCTTGGACACGGAGAACTTGGACATAGATCTTGAACATGGAACATGAAGCTTGGACATAAACATGGAGAACTTGGACATATAGCTTGGGCATGAAGCTTGGACATAAAGATGGAAATTGGACATATAGCTTGGGCATGAAGCTTGGACATCAACATGGAACTTGGACTAGGACTTGGACTTGGATCTCGAATTGGACTTTGACTTGGATTTGGATTTGGATTCATTGCACTTGGATTTGGATATTAGATTTGGTACTAGCCCAATGAGAGATACTTGTGGGTCATCCCCGTGATGTGCTCGGCATCAGAGATCTCATGCCTCCACTTCGACATCAACTTGGATATATCCTACATCGGCATATCTATTTGTTTTGTATTCATTGATTGTATTGATCCTAGCCAACGTGCCTGTGGATTGTTCCTGAATAAATTCCTGAAAGGGGACGGGGCTTGTTCCCCGCTCAATGTGGTGTACTATGCAAGATCCCTATTCCCTTCTCTGTCTGCTCTCTCTATATCTTTATCTCTTGGACACATGGTTGAGTCTATCACTGCACGCCCCACTGGGCTTACAAAGTCAATGCAAAATTTGCCTTAATCTCCCAACAAATTGTCTTTAGAGATTGGGGGGGAAATCACTTAGCCAAATGACCCTCCCAACTTTTACACTTAATTTGGTTTCAAGAACCAACATCCAATCACCTAAGCAACACTTCACTATCCAAAACTTTTCCAACCTTGAAGTCTGCTTAATCTTCACTGTCAATGAGTTACCAACACATCACAAGTCAACTGGTTAGCGTAGATTGCTCCCCTACTACATATCTTGCAACAGTTCTACCCATACTTCTGGACTTTGTGGTGCTCCTTTGCCGAACCACACAAAATGTAATCAATCTTTTGCAAGGTCATGACATTGCTACAGCTTGTGTAATGGTGCTTCTGGGCCATTCACCAAGGGCAAAAATACCTACCAAATTACCACACCAATAACTTCCCAACTGCCCAAAATGTAAATGACAATCCATTAAAGGTACTTGTAATATCACAGCCTCCAAGTGAAATAAGACTATGGAGATAGAGTGTATCAAAACCAGGAGAAAATGGGCACAAAGGTGAACACGAACTCTGCCAAAAAGAATAGCTACAGTGCTAACAGCCAGACATGGCAGGAGTAAAATTTTTACCTTGCAAGAAGCAAATGGCATGCTAGACCATTCCTGTATGGAATGACCATTTGGCAATCACCAATGACCTCAATGCTCGTTGAAGATCTGGTTCCCCCCATAGAAGGAAAACAGCCACCACCAGCATACATTCCAGAGCCTTTAATCAGCATTAAATCAATCTTCAACCCAAATATGTTCCAAGATTCCAATCCCTCGGGTTTTTAACCACACCCCCTTCAAGCCCTCCCGTGCCAGAAGTTCCCAGGAGAGAAGGCTTCCTGTTTATTTCTTTCTAAGGCATTGGGATCTCTTGGAAGCTGGCTTACGGCAGCTTTCAACGAGGTCATGCAGGCAGGCACCCATACCATGCATAGGAATGTGTTGGACAATCTCCCTTTCATTCAGCTTGTTGCATGCAGTAGCCTTTAATGAGTGGTAGAGACTCCAGAAGGGGGAAAGTTATGTCCATATAATATGGAGCAGGTCTGTCAAGTCATTGGGATCGAGGGAATGAGGCCGTCAGCTAAATGCCCCAGGAGATTATGGTATTCCGTTGACTTG